>NC_134855.1:32895971-33243471 GCF_049852395.1 Peromyscus maniculatus bairdii
GAGAAATCAGGTGTGATTCTAATAGGTCTGCTTTCATGTTACTTTGATTCCCCCCTTGCAGCTTTTAATATTCTTTCTTTGTTCTGTACCGTTAGTGTTCTGATTACTATGTGCCAAGGGACTTCCTCTTCTGGTCAAGTGTATTTGGTGTTCTGTCCACTTCTTGTACCTTTACAGGTATCTCCTTCTTAGGCTAGGAACATTTTGTGTGTGTGTGTGTAATTAAAAAAAAAAATTCCTGTGTGTTGGGCCTGGGTTTCTTCTTCCTCAATTTCTATTATTCTCAGAGTTGGTCTTTTCACAGTGTCCCAAATTTCCTGGATATTTTGTGGCAGCATGTTTTTAGATTTAACTTTGTTTTTTTTTATTCATATATCCATTTCTTCTATTGTGTCTCCACTGCTTGAGATTCTCTATTCCATCTTTTGCATTCTGGTGGTATGGGTTGCTTTGAATTTCATGTTTGTGTGCCTAAATTTTTCATTTCCAGATTTCTCAGTTTGGATTTTCTTTATTGATTCAACTTCTCCTTTCAGATCTTTAACTTTTTTTATTCATTTCATTCCATTGGTTGTGTTTTCATAGATTTCTCTTTAAGAGATTCATTCATTTTCTCTTAAGGACCTCTGTCATATTCACAGAGGTTATTTTAAGGACTTTGTCCTGTGTTTCTGCTGTGTTTCAATTCTCAGAGCCTATAACACAGTAGATTTGCCGGAGTCTCATGGGACATGTGGTCCTGGCTATTGCTAAGTGTGTTAATATGCTATTATCTAGGCATTTGGGTTTGGGTAGATTGTAATTCTAGGTGCTAGTATCTGGTCCTGTCTTTGTTGGGTGAGTGTTTCATTACTTGGTTTCTGTTGCACTCTCTGATTCCTAGGAGTGTGTGGTGGCTATGTGTTTTCTGGTAAGGAATTTTTCTGTGATCCTGCCAGGGTTGGCTACCAAGGTTCCTGGATAAAATAAGTTTCTAGCTATTGAGGACTGACATTTAGGAATACAGATGGGCTGGGGGGAGGGGGTTGGGCAAGCAGTCAACAGGTGGGAGGAAAGCATGGTTTCCACTGGGCTCTGCTTATTCCCCTAGGAATAGGGGTAGAGTCAGGAGAGGCCATGTCAGGCAGTCTGCTACAGAACTGAGTGTGAGCCTGGGTGCCTGGATTTGGATAGAGGGAGACTGAAGATGTGAAGCTCTCTATCTTTTTCCCTGGCCTGATTGCTTCTCTGGAAGAGTCATCTGGTGGGATCATAGGGAATGACTGTTGGAGTTGTGGGTGGGATAACAGTGTGAGTGGGGAGGATGGTTGGTGGAAAAGATCTACCTGACCCAGTGGATATGGTGATGGAGAGGAGGGGGAGCACAAGTGGTCTTCTACAGAGTTTGAGGTGATACTTGGGGATTGGATTTATAAGAAGAAGATGTAGAAGTGTGGCAGTTAGACTGCCTGCCCCCCTGATTGGAGTGGCTTATACGTGCATAGGGAATGCCTGTTGGAGTTAGTGTCTGGGATACAATAATGAGTGATGAGAAATACTTTTGGGGGGAATATCTGAGTGATTCACTGTAAATGGGGGATTGGGGTGGGTCCTCTGCTACAAAGAGGGAAATGAGATTGACAGATTGGATTTGGAGGAGAGGAGAGAGATGAAGATCTTCAATTAGGTTCCCTGCTTCTCTGGACAAAGTCCACCTTATTTTAATTTAGTATAATGATATCAATGGTGAGTAGTGTGTTAAATGTGCATTGACATCAGCTGGAATCATGATTTATTGTGGATTAAACATTATCTGTCTATCTATCTATCTATCTATCTATCTATCTATCTATCTATCTATCTATCATTTATCTATCTACCTACCTATCATCCATCATTTATCAGTCTAGATACATGTAGGTATATATGCATTGAAACATATATTTTAGAACAGGAAGGCAGTTTAGTGTATTGATTACTTGGAAGAAATGACAAGAACATTTGTGTGCATATCAAATCCCAAGTTCTGCTAATGAATTGCCGAACCCTGGTATTTCACGAGTTTTTAAGTATGAAGCACCTAGTTGCTGTGGCATTTGAAATTGTATTACACCGTTGTGAAGCTTCTTTTAAGCCATTTCAAAATGCTTTGACAAGGGATTAACAACCTTTCTTGCTTTTGTAAACATGTAATTATAAAATGTATTGAAATACCAAGTTATAATAAGATTTGTAGATAATTTAATCTTGGCATATTTTCAAAAGGCCTTTTTGTTTACTTATCCCTCAACTTCATCTGTCTCAGGCAAATATGTTACAAATTTGACAAAAACATTTTAAGTGTCATTTCTTTATGTTGCTTCATTATTAAATATTAATAACTGATTGGATTATATACTGTTTATACTTGGAACATTACATAGAGAGTTTCTTTGTGTAACATATTTTGTAAAAGGTAGTTTAGAATATTATATCATTAAATGCTAATAATACACAACAGAATTTTATTTAAGATGTGAGCATACTCAGTTTATTATCTATAGGTTTATACCCGTGTCTGTCTTACAGCTGTTATTTCAAGAAACCAAGAAGGTCCAGGAGAAATGGGAAAGGCTGTGCTTATTCCAAAAGATGACCAAGAGAAAATGAAAGAGTTGTTTAAAATCAATCAATTTAACCTGATGGCCAGTGACTTGATTGCCCTTAACCGAAGTCTGCCAGATGTGAGATTAGAAGGGTAAGTTTGCATGTGCTAGAAAATCTTGTGTTTTTAAACTCCATATTTCACAATTTCTGCTCTGACTATAAAGATTTTATACTCTCTTGGTTCTTTCTGCTTATGAAATGAATAACTGCCTTTAGTTGAGAAATATGAAATGTTTTCTTCTCAGATAAAGCCAAATACATTACTTAAAAAGGCATTGAAGATTCCAAAGACTAATAAGTATTTATCTATAAAGTCATCTTTGTTTTACTCTATCA
Organism: Peromyscus maniculatus bairdii; assembly: GCF_049852395.1. Taxonomy (NCBI): domain Eukaryota; kingdom Metazoa; phylum Chordata; class Mammalia; order Rodentia; family Cricetidae; genus Peromyscus; species Peromyscus maniculatus. Next base: position 32,898,933 of record NC_134855.1, read on the forward strand.
TGCCCAATAGCAAACAGGATATTTCATAAATTTGCATATTTGCATATAAACTTTCTGAGAATGCACCATAAACTTCATTTAGAAAAATTATATGCCAGCACAAAATTAACCAAATTATTGCATATTTCTTTGACCCTGTAAACTGATTTACTTTTGAGCATGGTTCTAGCTGGTCGTAAAGCACTTGCCTAGTATTATCGAGGCCCTTCATTTAATTCCCCATAACAAAATATTTATTATGGGGGTTAGCAATTTATACTGCTATTTTTAATTGCTGGTTCAGTTATCATCAATGGAAGATATATTCACTTACTCCTTGAAAAATTATGTTGAAAGATGCAACACTAATGTGATTGACTATAAGATGCTCTAGATAGCTAAACATATTTTAAATATAGGTAATAAAAATTAGAATGTTTAGTGGTAGTTGTATCACCCCATAGTCTTTGTAAAACGCTCTTAGCAATAAAAAATGGTATGTTCTGAGATTTTAGAAAGTTGTGAATTTTCTAAATACAATGCAGATTGCATTTCCATTTCAATAGACAGTATTCTTGGCTACACAATGATATTCTTTATGTAAAACATTTTAATGTAATATTTGTCACTAGTAGTAGACTATTTGATCAATATATTGTGTTAATAAAAGTATTTTTGCTATTTGTATTTTTTTCTTTTTTGATTTTGATTTGAAAAACTTAAACCTTATTAAAATTCTGAGGTTGGTGATTAGCACAAGATTCATTTGGTGAATAAGTGAATGATTCCTCATATCACTATATTGTTCTAAAATGTCTCATTCAAGAAAGCAACAACTTTGGCATGGTACCATATCCTAGATGTCCATCATTTGGGAAGACAAACCAAGAAGATCTCAGGTTTGAAAACAGCCTGCATCTAGCTAGAAAGGACACCATGAGGATACAGTGTTTCCAAACCTCTATGGAGCAGGGAGAAAAGCACAAAGAGTCATGTGGCATGTACACTTTTGTGGTTCAGCAAATAGATATTGGTTATTAAATATATGCATAATAAATTTCTAAACAGATTATATTTATTTCTATGTGCTTGCATTTGCTTATGTGTATTTAGATTTCACATTTTAAAGACATAAGTGAATTATTTTCAAAATGGTTTTGTTCATTTTAGATGCCATTTATTATTGGGTCACAGTATTAGGTGCATTTATTTGAGATATATATATATATATCATGGGTCAATGTCATGCTTCTGGATTTCAGAAAGCTATGAAATTGTTTCCAACTTTTAAAACAGTTACTTCTAGGTGTCATAAATTTTATGACAGATCTATAAATAACGAGATAAGAGAGACATGTTTGTTGGTGAAAAGGAAAAGCCAGAACACAAACAACAGCAGCAAAGTCTACATTTAAGATATTTTTAAGCAATAAATACTTAATATCTAAACTGTGGGACAATTCAGCATGTTTAAATAGAAAGTTTACATTATTTATCAGAAAAGCACATAAAGCACCATATTTACATGGAATTCTGACAGTTAAAAAATATTTCAGGAAATAATAGTGAAACGCATAAAGTTCAATTTTAATGTTTGCTTATCTCACTCTGTGTGTCATCAGTAACAGCTATGAGCTAGCCTCAGAAGGTCCTAGACAAACCATTGTCTGTGAAATTTCTTGGGGATGGCTGAATGGATTCTTGCATTAATTAATGTACCACTATCAGGGAACAATTAAATTTGAATTCTTACCACAAGTCTAGTATCCAAACTTCTATCTAAAAGTTGAGAAATAACTCTATATTCATTTGGTCTAGAATATTTATTTTAGATCTCATTAGACAAAGTCCAATATTTTTCATTTTATTATTTTTTAAATATTTATTTATTTATTTATTTTACATCCCAGCCACAGATTCTTCTCCCTCCTCTTCTCTCAATCCCTCCCCCTACCCTCACCCACTCTGTACCCCCATCCACTCCTCCTCCCTTTCTCTTTAGAAAAGGGCAGGCTTCCTATGGATATCAACAAAACATGGCATATCAAGTAAGACTAAGAACCTCCACTATTATTAAGGTTGGGCTAGGCAACCAATATAAGGAGTAAGCTTCCAAAAGCCAGCAAAGGAATCAAAGACTACTCCTGCTCTGACTGCTCAGAGTCCCATTAGCCTGAACTGTTGATATCCTGTGACCAGGCAAGACTTCCAGTGGAAGAATTAAGACATCAACATAGCCACATAACCTTTGAACTACAGTCTGTCTTGCCTATGGGATGTACTGGGGCAAGGGTGCCACAGAGATTGTGAGATTGGTCCAGCCTGAGACCCATGCCATGAGAGTGAGCCCACATAAGACACTGCCTGGAGTACTGGGACCCTGAGGCTGGATGGCTCAGAGACCTAGTATAGAACCAAACATGACCAGAGTGGTAAGAAATTGTTAATGTAATGATGTATAATGATATTCTGCTATACTCCTAGATTGATGCCTAGCCTGGTTGTCATCAGAGATGCTTCATGCAGCAACTAATAATAACAGATGCACAGACCCACAGCCAAACATTAGGCCAAGCTCAGGGAATCCTGCTGAAGAGAGGGAAGAAGGATTGTAGGAGCCAGAGGGGTGAAGAACATCACAAGAAAATCCTCAGAAACAATTAACTTGGGCTCATAGGAGCTTACTGAGACTGAACAGCCAACCAGGGAGATTGCATGGGATGGACAAAATCCAATACTTATTTAACTGAATCATAATGGTAATATAGGGGCTGGGATATATTTCAGCAGTAGAATGTTTTCTTGGCATGCTTGAAGATATAGATTCACTCTTTAGCTCTTCAAAAGTAAAGAATGGACAACTTAAGGAATGAATATGGATATTAGATTACCCACACTAATAATACATTAATAATTACCCACATGGATGTTAGATAATTAATTATGTACGTGCATAAAATTTATATATTAAATAATGTGCTGAAAGATCTTCACTTGTGTTTGCGAAGAACTTGAGTTACTATTTAGAAATAAAAAGTCCAATAATTCATTCACATATCTATTCTATTACAAAAAACTGTTTAGAATAAATTGTAAACATTATCTAAAAAAAAACAAAAAAAAAACCTAACAAATGTTTACCTAGAATGTCAATCTACAGATCTACAGATGAAGATTGTGGAAATATCTCAGTCAATAAAGTACTTGCTTTAACAGCACAGCAACTAGAGTTCCATCCCCAGGATCTGCCTAAAATGAACAGGAATGGGAGCATGTGTCTTCAATCCCAATACTTGGTAGGCAAGATAGACAAATTCCCTAGGGAAGAGGAAGGTGGATTCTTGGGAATCATTAGGCTCACCAGCCTCTCTTAATTATAGAGACCCGAAGTCCTTGTGGGAGACCCTTTCTGTTGATACTCATTAGAGATCTGCCTTTTCCTGAACAGAAACAGAGGGCAAGTGGATTGGGGATGAGAATATAGGGAGCCATAGGGAGGGACTTGGAGGAGAGAAGGGAGAGGAAACTGCAGCTGGAATGCAAAATAAACAAATAAAATTATTTTTTTTAAAAAGCAAGGTGGCAGCCAGGGAAGAAATAACATCTGAGACAGACATCAGTCTCCAGACAGATGGGATCCATGTATCACATGCACACACAAGAGCAACTTAACGAGCACCACAAACATACACTTTAGAAGATGTGTTCTAGCCGGGCGGTGGTGGCGCACGCCTTTAATCCCAGCACTCGGGAGGCAGAGGCAGGCGGATCTCTGTGAGTTCGAGGCCAGCCTAGGCTACCAAGTGAGCTCCAGGAAAGGCGCAAAGCTACGCAGAGAAACCCTGTCTCGAAAAACCAAAAAAAAAAAAAAAAAAAAAAAAAGAAGATGTGTTCATAGATGTAATTTCAAAAATATTCAGCTTTCAGTGAAGAAAGGATAAGTAAAATTATTCATGTGGAGGCAAACTTTATAAAATTGACACATTGGAACCAAATTCTTATTCAAGGGGTTACTACATATTCATATTGTAGTAACTAATATATTTAATCTGTAAATAAATAACCTATATTTTTATATTACACTAAATTATGTTGAGATAAAAAATAAGTGTTATCACTAAAACCACAGTAATTATGTATTTTCAATGCAATAAAATACTGTCTTCAGGACATCTATGATAATCATCTCATAATGTACGTAAACATATAAATAAAACTCTCAACAGTTACACCCAGTCTGTTCTTTTTCCTTTAACTACACTGTATGCACACACACACACACACACACACACACACACACACACACACACACACAGCCACTCAGACCCAGTAAACACACAGAGACTTATATTACTTATAAACTTTATGGCCATGACAGGCTTCTTGCTATCTAGTTCTTTTTTTTTTTTTTTTTTGGTTTTTCGAGACAGGGTTTCTCTATGTAGCTTTGCGCCTTTCCTGGAACTCACTTGGTAGCCCAGGCTGGCCTCGAACTCACAGAGATCCGCCTGCCTCTGCCTCCCAAGTGCTGGGATTAAAGGCGTGCGCCACCACCGCCCAGCCGCTATCTAGTTCTTATATCTTAAATTAACCCATTTCTATTGATCTATAAGTTGCCAAGTGGCTCATGGGTTACCAGTGCTTTACATCTTACTTCTCATGGCGGCAGCGCCTGGCAGCATCTTCTCTCTGCTTATCCTGCCTATACTATACTTCCTGCCTGGCTACTGGCCAATCAGTGTTTTATTTATCAATCAATCAAAGCAACACATTCACAGCATACAGAAAGACATTCCCAGCATACATACACACTTGAGAGAGAAATCCTAAAATTCTGACTTAGAATGTTGGAAATGGTTAAACTGGCATGATAAATACTATTCATATTTTGTATGTTTAGTAATTAAATGCTTCTGTATCAAGAAAATAAATAAATACAGGTCATTTTGTCCATTTTTAATCTATTTTTTCTGTTAATATTTGAAGAAATGGGATGAATAAAGAAACCTCTTGAGTGGTACTAAGTATGTTGTTTGGATCACCTGTTCCCTGGAATTACAACAAATGAGAGAAATAAATGTAGGAATTAAAGAGGGGAGCCTCTTTAATAAATGTGGTTTGGGCAAGTTGCATATACCTTTAAGCACATACATGCCATCTCTTTTTTTCTTGATAATCTATAGAATAGCCAAGTGGTGGTGGAGAGCGGCTTTAATCACAGCACTGGGGAGGCAGAGGCAGGTGGGTCTTGGTAAATTCAAGGTCAGCCTGGTCTACAGAGCAAGTTCCAGGACAGCCATGGCTATACAGAGAAACTCTGTCTTGAAACAAATACAAGCAAACAAAATATAATAATCCACAGAGTGATTAAATACTTTACATACATTAAACACAATGAAAATAAACACATGTATTTCATTATTTTTGAAACAAACTTTTGAAGTTATTTTTGCATAAGGACCAGAAAAAAAATCAATGTTTTTTTTCTCACTAAGACAATTCAAAATCCAATGATACCATATGTCACTAGCTTTTCTGGAGGTAGCAGATACAATATGAATCTGATGGTAATAGGTGTGCTGGGAACATGATTCCTTTCTACAATGCACAAAATGGGGTGGGGAGGGGCAGAGAGGAAATTGGTCTTTAATCATGGACCCCAGTTGTGCAATTTTAAGACCTGACTCCATGCCTCTTTTCTGCTTCTTTGCAACTCATTATTTTTCTAAGCCACAGATTCTTTTCACTGCTTAGACCCACTAATCAGTCACTCAGCCAACCAGCAAATCCCTGTTGTTAAACTAATGTAGGTAGTCTTTAAAACAACTAAATAATAAGACTGGGCCTGATGAGCAATGAAAACAATTATTTGTTTAAAAACTAATTATGATATTTTATAAGCACATTTATAATTGGAAAAACTGATGAGTACAGTTGCCTTAATTTCTTAATGCATATGTAAAATGTTTTCAATTCTCTGTATTGTATTGTTATCTGTGGAATTTTTCATGCCCTCTAGCTACTCTTTTGGATTCAAGAAAACTTTTTAGCTTCCAACTTCTCTTTCTACTCTGCCATTATTTTGGAGTAAGAATTTAACAGTTATTATTGAGTGAAAATTTATTAAAAATCTCTAAGCAGTAGAAACAAACTGGCAAATCTCTTTTCATTTACTAGAATGCAGACATTAACAGCACTCTGAAGGACTGGTATTGAGCTACTTGAAGATTATAATGTAGCTGGCATTTCTATAATAGTTCATGGGTAAAATCAGGAAATAGAGAATTCATTTCAAGCATTTATATCCTAGACTAAATAACTTCTTATGTATGCACACTTGCAAGCTGATAAGGAGAAAAGAGACTGGCAGACTGGCATTAGCCAAAGAAGACTTGTTGCATACAAATACTGAGTAAGTTGTTATTAAAGGATGAAGAGTTTACTCCCTAAAGTGTGAATAAGACATAGTATATATTTTTCTGTGTTCAGTCTCAAGAGTGCCTGTCTATTCATATAGGTTGCCTTTCTCTTCAATTAAAATATGATAAATGTAGCAGTGGTTGCACAAAGGAGAACTAGAAAATGAGAATATTAATTGGATTTCTGATCTCTCTTCCATATCTTTTCTTTTTAATTTGAGAATTACTGTAACTCTCATATGCTGGTGAATTTTTTTCCTGTAAAGATAATAATGACTACTATAACGCTGTGGCATATGTGCTCATGTGTGGAATTAATTTCATTACTCATCTTAAGCTCACCCTTTCCTTCTCCCTGTCCCACCTCTCTCTGTGTATTACCTTGGTGATGGGAATTCTATTATCTTATAAGTGTTCTTTCAAATGAAAAACTAGTATAAACCTGTTTATTCATGGTTTGGGAACACATTTTAGTACCGCTATAGTCACAGAGCATGCTGCATCACCTCATTTACAATTGACTAGCTTTCCTCTGCCCCCATTGTATAAGCCAGTTTTTGACTTGCTGTTAATTTTTAATGACTATTATAAAACATATGAAACACAAAAGCATCTTATGTGTTCTTCAATCACCGTTCAGTAGTAGTGAGTTTAAAGGAGTGTCAGAATGTGCTATCTCCAAACATTCAACTTCATGACTAAGATCAGTTTTACCTGAGCATAACTGAGATGAAAAATAGGCTCAGGTAATGTTAATTGCTGCCTTCCAGTCACCTAAACAAGGTGCATACTTTTCACATGTATTGGTATAGTTTACCTCTCATGCAAGGAGGAAAACAATCTGACCAGCAAAAATGGAGATAGTTTCAAGATAACCTGTATCAATTGAATATTACTGAATAATTTTTGTCTTACATTAAATCCTCCCACTTAAAAATTTTTAAATGCAATTTTCCACTTCTGGAATACCCAACCCCCTTTTTTCTTTGTTTTATCATTTCACAATTTATCACTTATTGTTAGAATGATATTCAAGGAAACCACAGTGCTAGTTGGTATATAAGCATCAAATTGCAAAGATACAAAGTGTTGTGAGATCAGAAACAGTAACACAGATCTAGCATTACACAAAGCTCACTTTTGGGGGAATTTAGAGTGTGTTCAACAGCAGAGAGAGATGGGTCCCATACCATCACTAGACAAAGGTGGGCTGTGGTCAGATGGATTTTCTTAAAAGGGTGAAAAAGCACTCAGTATCAGGTAAGAAGCATTCTGGGCTTTGGTGGCTAGTGATTCCCTCATCTTCTGAATCAGCTCACTTGTTCTACTGGCTTCGAGGTATGTGGGAAAGTGACTAGGTATGCAGAGTGGCAGCTACAGCCAAGATGACTACAGTCATGTCAAACATCTCTAAAAGGTCTATACAGCCACTGCATTTATTTACTTCATTGCAACTTCATTCCTTTCTACAAAAACCTAGATGCCTGCAAAGATTAAGTTAACAACAACAGCAACAACAACAACAACACTGACATGCCTTTTTTCTGTGAAAAATTTCCTGATATGCCTTTTGTCAGTATAGTTTAAAGGCCTCTGCTATGAACCTAAGGGGAAAGGAGATTTTGCCTCTCCACAGTTAACCTTGTGGAGCAACCCATATTCAGAATTCTTGTAATCTTGGGGAATTGAATCTACAATAAAAAAATAACAGCACTGTGCATGGTGGCACCCATTTACCATTTCAGGACTTAGGGGCTTGAGGAGGACTGATCAACAGTTTAAGATAGCCTTCAGCTACCAAATGAATTCCATTGTGGACAGTAGAAAACTATCTCTAAATAAAATAAAATAATAATGATTAAATCACATTGTCCCATTTCTTGGCCACCAGCATTCTTTTTTCTCTCTATGTGTACTTTATTACTGTATGTACCACAAATATTTGAAACCATAAGGTGTTTGTCTTTTTGTGACTGACATTTAAGTTCATAATGTCTTCAAATTGCATCCGTATTGTACCATATGTCAGAATTGGCTAAATGTTTAAGTCAGAATAATATAGCATAGCATCGCATAGCATAGCATAGCATAGATAGATAGATAGATAGATAGATAGATAGATAGATAGATAGATAGATAGATAGACAGATGGGTGAATAAAAAAACAGATGAGATTTAAATATGACGTTTTGTTTTTTCATACATCAGTAAGTGGACACTTACATTACTTCTGTCTTTGGCTCTTTCCAGTATTGCTAATCTAAACATGGGCGTGGGTATCACTCTTTGAGGGCCATTTTCAAATTGTTTGTCATAAGCTGAAAGGACTGCTTGCATGATCAACACTCTCCAATTTTCTGTTTTCTGAACCAGCACCCTAACTTTATAATGCTGCACTATTTACATTTCAGTCCACATGGGTACCTCTTTTCTTAAACTCTCACTACTATTTCATTTCAATTTTAAGTCTTTAATATAGTTTCCCTTTTTTTGATACAGGATCTAATGTATCCTAAGTTGACCCCAAACTACTCATGATGTAGCCAATATTGGTTATGACCTCCTAAATCCTCCTGCCTTAACCTTCCAAGTAATGGGATGATGCATATGCATCACCATGGCTGGCTTTTTCTTGGTTGTAGTCATCCTATGGTTTTGGTTTTAATTTTCATTCTAAATAGATGATATGAAATGATTTTTCATACTTTTCAACCACTGGTAAGTTTTCTCTGAAGTACATATTGAACTTTGTCCATTTTAAAACTAAGTATTTTTATTTGTCCCTTAGATGTTTTTGCTCATTATAAGTTCTATTTATTAATTTTATCAGTCATAAAATTTAAAAACTATTCTCATGTAAAGATTCTCCTTTTACTCTGATGATTTTGTATTATACACCACAGAATTTTAAACATTGTCATAGTTTACTATATCTATTTTCTTTTTGTATTTTATTTTTAAATATTTTATCACATTTTTTATCTTCTGAGATTATATGATTTCCCTCCAAGCCTTCTAATATTTCCCCTTTCTCTCTTTCAAATACATACTCTCTTGCTTCATTAATTGTTTAATATATATATGTATATATATATATATATAATTATATATATAAACAATTGGTGTTCTTTTCCCAAGGGAATGTGGTTTTAATTGAAGCAGGATTATATTATTTTCTCTTCTCCCTTTCCTCCCTCCAACCCCTTTCTGCTATCGCTTTTCAAGCTCCTTTTATGAACTTCAAGTTGATAGCCTTCTTTTATTAATGGTACACAAACACACATATATAGATGGGTATGCATATATATATATATATATATATGTATATATATATATATAAACTTGCTGGGCCTATTTTTCTTGTTTGTATGTATGTGGACTCAGGGCTGACCATTCTAAATTGGACAACCAATAAGGGGACTCATTCCTGGGATAGGCTAATTCTCTTTCTCCCAACAGACATTACTTGCCTGTAGTTCTTTGTGAATGATTGTGACCCCGCACAGGTTTTCCCCTCCCAGGTTAATATGTCCATTGTTCTGGTCTTGTTCATGCAGCTGTTTCTTGGAGAGATCTTTACACAGCAAAGTTTCTGGCTCTTGCAATCTTTTTCCCCTCTTTAGTGGTATTCCCTGAGCCTTAAATGCAGGAGCTTTAGATGTATCTGCTGGGTGGTGGGCTCCATGATCCTTTCATCTCTACATGGTGTCCAACTTCAGTTTTCTTTGATAGTCACTTTGATTACGGGTGGTAACTATTCCTAAATTTCCCTTGGTTGCCTATAAGGGCTTAAGGATGGGACCCTGTTGCTGCAGACACCATGTGTTTATTAGGACTCAGGAATTCAAGAATTTTATCTGGAATGAAAGCCTATTTCTTTGGTCTAGCTTCCATGGTTTCAAAAACTAGTATGCAAACTGCCAAGAGAGGAAAGCAGTTAAACAGTTCTACACAGCTGCAACACCTATGGACCACAGCAATTACCAGCATGATAAAATTTGCATAAAGGTGCAGAAGTGGTACTCATGTGTTGTACTCAACAGCTGTCTAATTGAGCATTTACCAGGAGGGAAATCATACCTGCTGCCGGAAAACTAGCCACTTTCCTGAGGCTATTGAGTTCTTATTCCTCAGGCAATAATCTACTTCCACCATTTTGCTAGACCAGCAGAATTCCTAACTACACTTTAAATCTTATGTTATTACTTTTAACATATTTAAGTTATTTCTGATCCCAACGTAACCACATTTTTTTGTTTTGTTCATTTCCTTTTCATAACTTTATACTTTTATGATATTTATTATTATTATTATTATTATTATTATTATATAGTTGTATTTTGGATTAGTTTTATTTATTTATATACTTATCTTGAAACAAAGACTCTCTGGGACAGGATGGTCATGGATCTCAGATTCTCCTTTCTCGGCCTTCTGAGTCCTATATTATTGGCATATACACATTGCCCTCACTCTAGCTTTCATATTTGGAGCATTGAAATATGAGTAATGATCTACTTTCTGTGCACTGTAACCTGGGCAGCAGTGGTGGGGGGCGAGGGCAGGTAACTCATTCTTTTACATGCGGTTATTTGGTTTTATGCATAGTGTTTGTGAAAAAACCTATGTGTCTTCTCCCATTACTTGGTCTTTGCCTCTTCCTTGTGAAAATAAATTGACTTCTGTGGATATCACTCTGTATAAATAAACACAGATTGGCCAGTGGCCAGGCAGGAAGTATAGGCAGGACTAACAGAGAGGAGAAAAGAGGAAACAGGAAAGCAGAGGATGGACTGCCTGGAGCTGCCGCCAGGACAAGGAAGATGTAAAGTACCGGTAAGCCACGAGCCATGTGGCAAAGTATAGATTAATAGAAATGGGCTAAATATAAGAGTAAGAGCTAGACAATGATAGGCCTGAGCTAATGGCCAAGCAGTTTAAATAATGTACGAGTCTGTGTGTTTATTTTGTAAGTGGGCTCTGGGACTGGCGGGACTTGGCAGTGTGAGCTGGAGAGAAATTCTCCATTAACACTTGACTTTGTGTAGAGGTCATATAAGAGAACTATGTCCTACTCTATTTGATAAATCAGACTACCTTTATGCCCACATCACCTGTTTTGATGACTGTAGCATTGTAGTTAATTTTGAAATCGGGAAATGTCAAGCATCCAACATTGTGTTTTAACCTTTTTAAATTATGACATTTTCTTCCCGCAGTTTGAAACTTAGCATTCAGGCTTTGTTTGCTGTCTCATGTTTATATTTAAAATCTTTTATATATCATTTAACACATATTAATATTCAATGGCAAACATATGAACACTAAGAAATAGATAACTCTCTATTGTACAATGGATTGTCTAATATCTACAACCTATCAGTGTGAATTTAAAAAAGTAACATTATATGTAGATATATGTAGGCATCATTTGTAGATGAGGTGAAGGACAGCTTTATGGGAGTTTTATTTGGAACTAGGCTTTATAAGACAGATATATATGAACCCAGGAAAGATAAACTGAAGATAACTTTCTGAGTTATAAGGAAAAAATAATGAAGAAAACCAATGCAGGATATAACAGAACCGGTGAAGCTAGAAGTTAAGAATATTGGTTACAAATAAACTTAGGTATGCTTCCCTGGCTGTTGTCATTTGTGTATACATAGTTACCACCTATTATGTGAATCATTTTTATTTATATTCTTCATACTTTATTATTTTGGTCTAAAATGTGTTTGTTTTTTAGTAAAACTATTTGATGGCATTAATCTTGACAAATTAATGGTTCACATTGTAATATTGCCATGCGTGGTTTTACCCTGCCTTAATTACATTACCTCCCAATTTCCACCCTTGTTCTATCTCTTTGACCCAGCTTCTCTAAAATTCCGTCCCCTTTCTTTTAGGTCTATCTCTTACTTTTCATTCCCATAGATTCCACTTATGACATAAGCACACAAAACTTTTTTCTTTCTGTTTGGCTGATTTTATTTAACATGATAATCTCTATTTCTATAGATTTTCCTGAAAATGGCATGATGTTAACTTCTTCATTTCTAGGTGAAACTCCATTGTATGTATATGTCATTTTTAATCCATTAATCTGTCTATAAACCACTGGAAAATTTTCATATTTTGGCTTTTGTGAATATGCCAGAATAAGACAAAAATGGTATGTGAGGGTCTCTTTTGTATACAGGCATCATTTTCTTCAACAAGAGTGATACAATTTGATGTATTTTTAAATTTTTTGGACGGTTATTTGTAATATTTGTATAACTAGAGAATTATAGAGCATGATGAAGTATAGTTAAAGTGGACAGTAGGTTTTTTTGGTATGTAGACATGTAATGATAGAGAATAAGGAATAATAGCAAAGAATATTTTGCAAAGTGAAAATCCCATTTAAGAAAAATTTTTTTTCTAGCATTATAGAAAACTTACCATCGATAGGCCAATCCTGGATGTAATAATTTTCTTTATTGGGCATAGTATTTACATAGTGAGGATTGTGTCACATTCCCACCAGATTTATACTTTCTCACTCCCTTTGCTTCTGCATTGACCACGTTTCCCTTCCCCAGCTGAAGGCCTCCCTCTTCCCCATCCCCTGAATTATATCACCTCTGTCCTATAGCCTCCTATTCTACTCTCTAGAGCTTCTTGGCTCCGTGGTCCTATTTACTTTCCTGGTTTCTGCATAACTTGGGTTATATACTAACATATGAAGATCTATAGCTAGGAACCACAAATGAGAGAGGATATGATGTTTGTCATTCAGGAACTGAGTTGCCATACTCAAGAAAATATTTTGCAATTCCATTCATTGACCTACAAATTTCATTTTTCTCTATAGATGAATAGTATTAAATCTTGGATATATACCACATTTTCATTATCATTCATCAGTTGTAAGCATTTCAGTTCTTTCTATTTTCTGGCTATTGGAAATGAATATGGCTGAGCTAGTATCTGTGGGTATGATGTATAGATGTATGCAAACTTTGGATATATGCTAATAAGTGAGACAGCTGGATTTATTTTTAGCTTTTTAAGAATTCTTGGTACTGGATTTCCAGAGTGGCTATAATGAATGAGGGTTTCTCTTTTCTCCCAACCCCATCAGTCAACACTTGTGGGTTATTTTCCTGGGTCTTCACCTTTCTGATTAGGGTAATATTCAAGTTATTTTAATTTCAATTTCCCTAATTGATACAAATGATTTTTCCCAAGGCTTCTCACTTTCTCTCTCTCTCTTTATTTGTATTTGTATGTATGCATGTTTTCAGGGCTGGCCAATTGGTGTTTTCTGTTGTTTTCTTTCTTTAGGTCACATTTGGGCAGGCACATTGGTGTTGGTGAGATTTGGTGGATTTAGCACCTGAATTTCCTAGGAGATACAATCTCATTGTAAACTTTCTATTCCTCTGACACTTGCAGTCTTTCTGCCTTCTCTTCTACGATGATCCCTGAGCCTTAGGTGGCACACAGGGGTTGCGTTGTAGAGGCATCAGTTGGGACTGTGATCTACATCATGTCTGTTATTGAAAACCTAGCCAAATGCCTAGGGCAAGTGAAGTCATCGATCTTGCAGGAGAATCTATAACTATCACTTTATTAAACCAGTATAATCCTTAACAAATTGTAAGTAATTGCCCTTATACCTGCAGATGAATATAGTTTTCACTCTTTATCTAGGAAACTTGTCTTTGCAACAGAAAGAGACCATTACAGAAAACCACAATAGAACAAGATATACACTTGTTGAGACATGTCTTATTCTTTTAAATTTCATCTTTTGAGAATGCTCTGTTCAGATCATAGCTCATTTCATTAATTGGCTCTTTTTTGTAATTCTTTATTTCTTAAGTTGTTTACATATTCTGGATATTAACCCTCTGTCACATATATAGCTGTCAAAGATTCTCTCCTACTCTCTAGGTGTCCTCTTTATTGAATTGTTTCCTTAACTCTACAAGAATTATTTAGGCTTATGAGGTCCCAATTATCGACTTTTGGCATTTATTCCTGGGCAAATAAAATCCTATTTAGAAAGACCTTCCTACCTGTATTTTTATAAGGTCCTGTGTATGTTTTCTTCTGGCAGCAGTTTGAGTATTTCATGTTTCACATTGATGTCTCTGATACATTTGTGGTTATTTTTTTTTTTGCAGAGTGATAGATGCATATCTTTCATTCTTCTACATATAGACATCAAGTTTCATGACACAATTACTGAAGATGCTATCTTTTCTCCAGTATATGTTTTCAGAATCTTTGTAAAATATCAGATGATTATAATTATGTGTACTCATGTTAGGGTCTTTTGATTGGTTCCAAAGTCTACACATGTGTTTTTCTTTGTGTTATTTTGCTTTGTTTTTTTTTTGCTACCACACTTTTCTTATTACTATTGTTGTTTTTAACATATCTGAAATATATATTAATATATTATGAAATCTTTCTAGCATTGTTTTTTTTCTCATCATTATTTTGGATAACTTGACTCTTTTGTGGTTCTACATGAATTTTAGGATATTTTTCCTTTTCTGTGAAGAATGTTGTGAAGACTTTTATTAGGATTTATACAATCTGTAAATTGCTTTCACTAGAATGATCATTTTCTTAATATTAATTCTACCAATGCATAAATATGGGCTGCCTTTACATTTTCTAGTGTCTTTCTTGAACTGTTTCTTCAGAGACTTAAATTTTTTATTTTAGATGACTTTCAACAAAATGGAATGGTATTACTTTATATGTACCTAAAATTGCATGTATCTCTCTTTTCATATATATTGAAGTTATGCCACTTGAGATGATAATGCTCTCCCTAAGAGCCATAAGCCATCTAACAAAAGCCCCACTCTCAGGGGTTGTTGGTCAGGGCAATTCAAGAGACTCCCCAAACTAAGTAGGCTACTAGAATTCTCTGGGTTGTTTCCTAAAAACGGAAGGCAAGTTCCTGTTTCTGAAGACAATATATACTTTAGATACAGGCCTTGGGTGTTTGAGCTGGATCTAACCTACAGTCTCATTCCTGAGTACTAGATTTTATAGTACCAGAAGGTTCTATGCAAAGAAAGGAAAGCCACAGCTGTGATGCCTAAAACCACAGCAATCGCCAGCATTTCTAAAGGTGCAGTAGTGGCTCTAAAATCTTGGTATTAGCCAACAACTGTCTAAGTGAGCTTATAGCCCCCTGACCAGTGTGATAATCATTCCTGATAGTATAAACCTAACCAACTACCTAAGACTAGTGATAACATGGGCCTTAAATGGAGAAACTACTACTGACAATTTCCTAAACCAGTATAATGTCTAACTGCATTATAAATACTTATCCTTATAACCACAAATAAGTGTAATTTTCAGCGTTCATCCAAGTAAATTATTTAAACAGTAGACTGAGACCATTACAGAAATACACAGCTAGTTAAAAGGCAAATAACAATTGATCTTGGGGCGCACCATCTCAGTTCATATATCTACAACACAACCACTACATAAGGCTTAGGGAACATCATGAAAGAGGGGGCAAATGTTGATAAGCCAGAAGACCAAGAAATCCACTGCAATAATGTGTCTTCTAGATACGTCAAGAAAGCTATAGCCGTTTCAAGTATGGCTGCTCAAACAAAACTTGAACAGTGGCAATATCAATTAACATGCCAATGTGGATCGTAAAAAGAAAAATCTCACAGTGCCCCATCCCTCTATGGAGAGCTATATACAATTAATGGATGATGAGAGAGGGAGAATTAGTCTTCCTCAAGGTAGAACTTATGCCTCCCAAGTGCTGGGATTAAAGGCATGTGCCACCTGGCTGCACAACATAACTCTTAATGCTTCAAGTCTGAAGGGGTAGAGATGTGTGGTGTTTTATGTCTGTGGAGTTTTATAAGCATAAACATGAACACTGAGAGAAACCTGTAAGTATATATCACATTTAGTGTGGTGGTACAATAATTCTGCACATAAGGACATGAAATAGTTGAGTACTTTAGAGACTATTTTTGCTATCTTCATGGGCCTTTTTTTTCCAGTAGTGTGAAAATCACAGTACTTTCCAAATTAAATAGAAAAAATATATAAAATAGATCAGAAATCCAATTAATAATCTCATCTTTTATTTCTCTTTTGTGAAATCAATGTTACATTCATGAATGTTGTCTCAGCATTATTGTCCACTACCATTTTAAGTCATTTTGAGATTCTTATACTTCTACTTAGTTCTTAAGTTGCTCTTTTTAGTTAAAGTCTATAGTAAGTTTTTTCTAGCTAGATATATATATATATATATATATATATATATATATATAATTATATATATAATTTAATACTAATGATGGCTTCATTATTACCATTTGTAGATTCATTTAACGTGAGAAAACAGATATGTAACTAGGTCTGATATTTGAAAAAATCTTCTGAAAGGCATATTTTACTTTAAAAATTTCTCTTTTACATTTTCTATTATGCTGTTGACAGATGTTTTCTGTGTCTGTGTCAGTGTCTTCAGGGAAGACTGAGCTTCTCTAATGCCAACTTACAATGCTATTCCACCATGGAAGGATTTTATTTCACAGTTAAATAATTTAACTTGTGATAGTGAGATGTAGTTTTATTGACCTGGGAGACATTGGCATATGTCTAGAAATTCTCGTTGTATATCCTAATTAGTTTTTCCCAGAAGTATAAAGTATCTCCTGTAGAAACCCATAAACTTCTGACTGGTAATTGATATGTATATGAGAAAATTTGTATTTGGGTTTTGAATGTCAACTTCTAGTATTTTATTATTGCTTTGTGAATTTGATGCAATACAGCACATGGTAAATATTTTTTGAAGTTATATTTGCATATTTAAGTCCAATTTTACATCAGCAAAATATGAAATGGTCACAATTTTAGAGTAAATTGTAGTAACACAAATATGTTTATCATTTATTAATGTGGTGCAGTGAGTGGATGTTTTGTTTCATTTTTCCCCTAAAAGAAGAACATCCTTTCTATCCCTTCAGTTTGTTTTTCTTTTGTGTGGAATGATGCCTGTGGGTATTGGTGGAGACAACTTCACTAAGATTTCACAAGAAGCACCTCAGATTATTAATTTTCTACGATGGTGTTCTACCTTCAAATCACAATAACAAAGATCCAGTACAATATAATTCTTTAATCATTATTCCATGTAAGATAACATGCACTTTATAAAAGAAACATACTAACAAAATGTATACATAAAATTTAGATTTGTAAATGCACATCCAATGCCCTCCCCACCTACATTTTATAAAAATTTAAAAGCAAGTAGTACATTGTTGTTTCCTCAATAATGTGTGCATTAAATAGTTAATGCTGGGAACAATCCCTGTCTCCTGCAAAAAACAAACAAACAAACAAAAACATGAATTACATCATTTCAACATGCCGAATGTAGTTAGGAGTCATTATTTACTGAATTTTTATTGTGTATACATGCATATGCATATACTGTATGTTTTCATTCTGCAGCTTAGACACATTGTCTCATGAAACTTTCAGTTTAAACCTCATGAAGTATATGAAGTTTATGTTTCATTGCAGTTAGTTTATAAATTAGGAAATATACTCGAGAATAAAAGACTTCCTCAAGGTCAGTTTCAAGTATGAAACTTCGAGCACCATAGAACACCAAATAATGCAAACAATGAAGGATAAATTTGTGATTTTTTTATTAGTAAGGGCTTCTTTTTTAAAAAGTATCAATCATGGATTTTCTCTTGAATAATATGGGATGTCTACAGCACATTACTGACTTTCCTACACCCTTCCTTCCTGGAAGGAAAAAAATGAGATGAACAAAATAGAATGATTTCGTACAGTGTGGAAGAGATTGAAAACACTGAGGGTTGATTATTTGGGCCCCACTCAGATTGGTGATGTTGTAGTGACTTACCTGGAATTCTCCACCACTGGTCTATGTAGTGGAGATCTTAATTCTGTGACCAATCACTTTGTATTTCCCTTTTCTATTCTCTTTTCCACTATGTACATTGCTAGCTCATCATTTCAGGCTACCTCAGCCTGTGTTATCTCTATCAATTTTCATTTGCGTTAAAAATTTAAGCAAGTAGAAGAAAACTCCTATTGATCTCACCACAGCATCTACCAATCACTTGAATTCATGTTCCTATTGTCTGCCATCTACTTTATTGCTACAAATACTTGTCCATGTTTCTAATCACAGCTCCCCTCCCAGACACCATGTCCTCTTAGCTACCTGAGCTCATCCTTCCACCACTCTTACCCACTTCTTGCAAGTGTCAATTTTTTTGTCTCTTCTGATTATCCCAGTGTGTGCACCTGGTGCTTATTCTGGTTTAAGTGAAAATCACTCACAAAATATGTCTCTTGACACTTTTCATGGATGTTTCAAGTTTATTTTCTTTAGAACTGTTCTTGAAAGAGATGGCTAAATTCCTCTTTACCATTTCATTTTAATGGCACTTCAGTTGACTTTTGTAATTACAAGATCAGTCAAATATCTTTTGGTCAAAGGTCACTGATTCCTACATGAACATAAATATGAATATGTGGGAATGGTTGACACTTATGCTATTATATGTAACAGTCAGTTACCAGTCTTCATATTTATGGTCACAGCATAATTTTCCTGTCAATTGCTATCTCAATTTTGAAACAAAAAATTCTCTTTGATTCTAAGACCTTATACTGTACTACCTTTTTTTCTGACATCTCTGGTTACTCCTTTGTCATTTGCAAAAGGCTGATTTATTATTGAGAACTTCATACATACATATAATGTGTTTTATCAAATCCATTCTTAAGTCTCACCCCCCCAATTCCTTTACTATTCCTCACTACTTTTTCCTTCCATATTCATATGTTCTTATATAAAATCTACTGAGTTCCCTCAGGGCTCCCACCCTGTGCATATTGTAAGGTCATCTATTGGAGTATGTGTAGCCTCTCAGTGACCATGGCCATGAAGAAAACAGACTCTCCCTACACCAATTGGCATCCGTTGCATTTCCTCAGATAGGGGTGGAACTTCAAGAACTTGTCTACCACACATCTTGGTTGATCTTATGTATGCCTTGTGTGTGCAGTTATAACTGCTGTGAGTTTGTGAGCTCATGTGTAGAGTGGCTCTCTCATATCCAAAGAACACCATTTTGCTGAAGTTATATACTACCTCTGGCTATTACAATAGTCCTATGTCATTTTCTGCAATGATTCCTGAGTTTTAGAGGAGATGGACCTGAGGACTGTGATTTAGATGTCCCACTTAAAGTTCAGCATTCCACAGTCTTTTGTTCTCCACAAGTTAACCTATTGTGAGTCCCCTTATTAATCATCAGGCAATGCAAATTTTACCTCTTTTGATGAGATGCACTGACATGGGGACAGTTAAACACTATGAGTAATAATAATAGGTACTCCCCAATGACCTATAACCTACTTAGCCATGAATTTTTTTTGTTATGACATACAAAATTTAATTTGGGGCTAGAGAGATGGCTGAGTGGTTAAGAGCCCTTCCTAGTCTTGAAGAGGGCATGGGTTCAGTTCTTAGCAATCCCATCGCAGTTCACAACCATCTACCCCGCTCGTTCCAGGGGATCCAATTTCCTGTTCTGGAATACAAGAGCAATAGCTATATATGTGGTGCTCAGATATACTTGGAGACAAAACACACATCCTCATAAAATACAAATAAAGATGTGCTTATGAAAAGTTTAATTTTGAGGAATCGTGCTCCTACATCTCAAATCCTTCACAGCAAGCAGAACAGTGACAGTGCACTCTCCAGATGGAACCTCAAAATAACAGAACATGATTCCACAGGTCTAGCCACAAAATCGCTAAAAATATACTTAACATACTCTAGGGAATTCTTTGCTACTCCTAACTGACATAGGAGGACACAAGAGCAGGTGTCCTTTGAGTACCAAGTCAAGCTTTTCTGAGCTGATTTGTACATTGAGAAGAGGCAGCTTACCAGTTCCCATGAGGCAGCCTCTACTCCAGCTCTCCAAGATGGGGTCAGCTCCTCTCCTGCTATGGGTACTGTTACTCTGGGTTTCAGGTGCGAGGTTACAGTGTTGGGAGCATCCCTTGTAGCCCTGTGGTTCTCTATGCTTTGGTGTCCTGATCATTGAAATGGTGACCTTTAATTGGTTCAAAGTTTTCCTTTTATTTTTATCAATTCTCAGAGTATAGCTCATGACTAACACAGATTGCACATACATGATGGTTTTACACTGGGGTGCTTTCAGTACATCTGTGACAGTAGTGTGTGCTTATCATTCCCGGTTCTGCTGGGGACATTGTGCTAACCCAGTCTCCAGCTTCATTGACTGTGTCTCTAGGGCAGAGAGCTGCCAACTCTTGCAAGGCCAGTGAAAGTGTCAGTTTATTTGGTACTAACAGAAACCAGGACAGCCCCACTAACTCTTCATCTATGGAGAATCCAATCTAGAATCTGGGGTCCCTGCCAGGTTCAGTGGCAGTGTGTCTGGGACAGAGTTTACACCCACCTTCCATCCTGTGGAGGCTGATGATGCTGTACGCTATTACTGTCAGCAGACTTGGAAGTTTCCTCCTATAGTTAGCCATGGATTTTTGAGTCAGTTAATAGCATAAAGCATGAGTTGCATCTTGTGGGGCACAGTGCCCTTTTTTAAAAAACTCCAAATACCTGTACTTAGGTTTGACCCAAGGAGAAAAGCTGTTATAGTGTTCAGTGTTGTGCAATTGCTTAGTCTCCTGTTATTTCACAATGTCCTTTAAAAAATTTTATTATGAGTTTGATCAATACAAGCCTTTACTCTGACTCCAGAAATTGACTTCTAATTGTACTTTTTATCTTCACTTGGACAAATAATATTCATTCAAATTATATCTAAAAGTCAGAATCAAGTTGTCTTTATATAGCTCCTTTTCTCATGAAAGTTCTCATCTGAGAAAGAGAATATTTGTCCCTTTAGTTGTCTAAGCCACCTATGAGTATAACTTCATTGTTCTGCTTTTACTGTTTACATCTCATTGATCAGATAATTCAACAGTTACTTCTGCTACCATTTTAACCCTGGCTACCACTATTCTTTACCTGAGTAACTGCATAACATTACTGATTTTTAATTTTTGTTTTATTTTCTGGGGATTTTGTTTGTTTGTTTTGCTCTGTCGTGTTTTGATTTTTATTTGTATTTGGCAGCTGCTGGGGATGTCTTTCTGTATGCTGTGAATGTGTTACTCTGATTGATTGATTGATAGATGAAATGCTGACTGGCCAATAGCCAGGCAGGAAGCATAGTATAGGTGGAATAAGCAGAGAGGAGAATTCTGGGAAGTGGAAGGCTGAGTCAGGAGATGCTGCCAGCTGCTGCCACCATGAGAAACAAGATGTAAAGTACTGCTAAGCCACAATCCATGTGGCAACTTATAGATTAATAGAAATGGGTTAATTTAAGATATAAGAGCTAGATAGCTAGAAGCCTGCCATGGCCATACAGTTTATAAGTAATATAAGTCTCTGTGTGTTTATTTGGTTCTGAGCAGCTGTGGGCCTGGGTGGGAATGGAGAAAACTCCAGCTACAAATGTTGCCCAATGGCTTGAGTTTCCACCTACAACCTGAGAATAATTAATAAACAATTCTTATGTCTCATGTGGGCAGCAAGACACTGCAACATGTGGGCTTGAGCTACTCTATGGCAGGTTGTGGCAGGTGGGTTTGACCTGCAACAAGGCGGGAATTAGGCATCTGCAAGCCACACATTACACTGCATGGTGGATTTAGACTTTGCTAGTACAAAAAAACAAAACAAAACAAAACAAAAAAAAAAAAAAAAAAAAAAAACAAAACAAAAAAAAACCAAACAGGTTTCTGGGTTATATGCTACTTTGAAGAAGCACAGACCCACTGCTTCTGATAGTTGATGGTACACATGGCTTTCAGACGCAGAGCTGGCAGTAAATGTATCACCACCATGTTAGGAAGCTGAGGTGGGTGGAAATGCTACAGTTTAAAGCAATAGATTCACAATAAGGCAGATTCAGATGGAAAAAGACTTTAAATTGTTTACATTATATGTAAAAATGTACATAGGCTTGGAAGAGAGAACAATGAATATAAACAGTAATATAAAGAAATAGGTTTAGGCCGGGCGGTGGTGGCGCACGCCTTTAATCCCAGCACTCGGGAGGCAGAGGCAGGCGGATCTCTGTGAGTTCGAGGCCAGCCTGGGCTACCAAGTGAGTTCCAGGAAAGGCGCAAAGCTACACAGAGAAACCCTGTCTCAAAAAACCAAAAAAAAAAAAAAAAAAAAAAAAAAAGAAATAGGTTTAGAAAACAAAGTTTTTTTTTGTTTTTGTTTTTTTGTTTTTTTGTTTTGTTTTTCAAGACAGGGTTTCTCTGTGTAGCTTTGTGCCTTTCCTGGAACTCGCTTTGGAGACCAGGCTGGCCTCGAACTCACAGAGATCTGCCTGCCTCTGCCTCCTGAGTGTTGACATTAAAGGCATGCGCCACCACCGCCCGGCTAGAAAACAAAGTTTTTAAAGAGACGGTAAAGGTAGTATAAAAAATAAGCCATGTAAAATGGATATTACACAAAGAATCTGGATTGCGTTGTTTTTGATATTTTTAACTGTAGAGAGACATTTGATTGTAAAGGCAGATCAGTTAAATCAATATGTATATTTTAAGGTATCTTGACTTCAAAATTTGGATCTAAGGATATGTTGCTTTGGAAAGGAGGCTCTGCTTTTGTTTCCATAGGAAGCAAGAGGCTATGGATTTGTTCCAGATTAAGACACATCAGGTTGGACCAGCCAAGACCCCCTGAAAGGTCTCCAATGACACCATGGTCCAGATGATCCAACATCCAGAAAGGTTTCAAGGCAACTTTCTCAGACAATACAGCCTCATGGGCTACTCCATAATCCTAAAATTTTCTTTATGTCCCCATAAGAATACAGTGCCCTCATCCAGCAGGAAGTAGTATGAGAAGTTATGCCCAAATTCCCAAATATACCAAACTGGCTTTGGAGATGGAATGGACTCACTCCTTCTCTAAACCCAATCATATTACTAAAGAAAAACATTGAGAGATTCTTTTGTCCCATATCAGAAGATCCCTCTGGTGTGAGACAGAAAAAAAAAAACAGTATTTTTATTTAAAGCAGGTTGATTATAAATGCAATCTCTTTCTAAAGAAGAAAAGGGGATACTATAGATAATGATAAAATGAATGGGTAGATTAATGACCTACTTTTAAAGAGCAACAACTTGTTTAGAAATGGATTTTAGTTTACTGATACAAGTTTAAACTTAATTTTGTTATACTGTATATATATTTCTATTCTTGTTTGAGGTATTATGTTTATGTAACTCATTTAGATTGTAATAGATAATTAAAATACAGATTAATAATTAGTCTTCTATGATAGTCAAACTTATAGTCATGTTGTTTTCTAGATATGCATAGATATAATTCAATTAGGTAGGTAATCTTCAAATACTTCAAAGACCTACATAATATGGCATTAAAATGTTTTAAAAATTTAGACTTTCTGGAGAGTGAGACACATCTGCTCCTGGCAGCACCAATTTACTTCAGAGAGGAGGATGGACATCAAAGACACTCTATGTGGAGTTTATCTTCTTCCTTGCAAAATAGCCATTTGGGCAAGAAACTGTTCTTTCCTGAACTGCTTGATTGACTGGACAGGCTGGACCCATAGGAAGGTGACCACTAAACTTGGCTTGGCAAAATGGTCCTTCAAGTTCCTGCTTCACAGAGGAAACTGTCAGACATTTTACAGGACACACACACACACACACACACACACACACACACACACACACACACACACACACAAAGTGACTGAGAGACTCTAGGCTTGTGGGCTGAAGACAGATGCCCCAACTTTACAAAGGAACTTTAGAGGACTGTCCAGGCTGCCAACTGTCTCTGTCTACTTTCTCAAGACTCCCAAAAGTTGCTTGCATCCTTCTCCCATTTCTCAGGTAATATTATATCCTTCTGAGGTCTTTGATGTAACTGAAGACTAGATAGTTATAATTTCCTTAGTTATGATAAAATAGAAGTTGGATATGAGACCTTAGACTCACAAATATAGGATAGATAGTATATCTTCTTTAATTTTGCCAAATACAAATAAACTAGATATTATAACTATAATTCTTGCTTGATAATTGTTTTGTTATATGTAATTTTACTATGTCAATGTTAAGACCTTCCTTTTTGAAAAATAAAAGAAAAGAGGAAGGACTGCGGATGTCTTTCTGTATGCTGTGAATGTGTTGCTCTGATTGATTGATAATAAAGCACTGATTGTCCAGTAGCCAGGCAGGAAGTATAGTATAGGCAGGATAAGCAGATAGGAGAATTCTGGGAAGTGAAAGGCTGAATCAGGAGACACTGTCAGCCTCCACCACCATGAGAAACAAGATGTAAAGTACTGGTAAGCCACAAGCCATGTGGCAACTTATAGATGAATAGAAATGGGTAAATTTAAAATATATGAACTAGATAGCTAGAAGCCTGCCATGGACATACAGTTTTTAAGTAATATAAGTCTCTGTGTGTTTATTTGGGTCTGAGAAGCTGCGTGCCGAGGCAGGATTGGTGAAAACTCCAGCTACAGGCAGCCTCATCCTTGAAGAATGTAATAGAATTATCCCTTTAAATATATATTCCTTTAAATTGTATTACAACTTTGCTTGCTTCTTTTGTTCTAGACACATGTACACAATGGAACACACCAAGGACATTTCTGCCTCAGGGCTTTGTACTTTCTATTACCTTCACCTAGGGCATTTATTTCTTAACTCTACATGATTATCTCTGTTATGCCTGATTATTGTTCACAATCACTCCTTCTCCAAAGTTTTAACTTGCCTATTGTATAAGATTATACCATTGCATGACATATTCTATATCTTTTCTCTGCTGAATTTTCTTCCTTTCCAGTACTGTCTACCAAACTTGGTGTCCATTTTTATATATTTTGTACTTTTTTATTGTCTACCTTGTCTATTAGAATGTAAGTTCACTGAATAAAGATATCTTTCCCTGTGCTATTCCCTAGTGTGTCCCAAGTTCTTAAAAGCCTTCCTTCAGGATGGTCCTAGAAAAATATTTTAAAGTAGTTATAAATTACTAATTGATGGTATTCACTATGTGGTGGACATGGTGGACAATACATCTAGACTTCAGTTTTTGTAATCAAAAGAGATCTTACAGCAGGTGGAGAGTTGGCTTAGTGGTTAGGATCACTTGCTTCTCTTGCAGAGGACCCAGGTTTGACATGCAACACCCACATGATAGCTTATAATGGTCTGCCACTCCACCTTCAGAGAATCTGAAGCCTGCTTCTGGCATTTAGGGGCACCAGGCATGTACATGTTACACATAAATACATTCAGGCAAAACACTCACACATAAAATAAGAAAGAGGTCATTTTATTCAGAGCCAGAATAAATAAAAACAGAAATTAGAAGTAGTCTAATACAGAGATTAAAACAAAGTATGCATAAAAGAGCAACTGGAACAGTTGGAATTTAGCCATTTCTGAGCCCTAACTAACAAATTATTAAAATTAACACCAGGAGTCCTTCATTTAACTTTAAATTTTGGTCAACTACAGGGCACTATTAGATAATTACAAGCTTTAGTCCACTCCAAGTCTCAAGTATTTCTTAAAACACTATGTGGCACAATTCCAACTTTACAGTAAAGACACTTGAGGGGAAAAAAGGTTTTTTGTTTATTTTGTTGTTGTTTTATTTTCTTTTTTTCTGATGAACAATTGAAGATGGCTTTCTTTCTTTAATTTTCTAAGTTGTCTTACTAGCAACTATTATATTTTATTAGCTGTCATTCAAATGACATTCAATTAGCTCCAGTCGTTCAAATATCTCATTTTTAGATTGTAAATGGGACAGTGTGGTTTTTTTATCAGTAAGAATTGGCCATGATATTCTCCAGTGTGGTATTACTCCATTTTTTTTTAATTTTTAGATAGAAGCATTTAGAGATTCTTTGCTGTGTAGTTTCTGACAATGTGTATCAATTCCCAACTAAGTTCTTTCAGTTCTTCCGAGTTTCCCCTCTTCAGTTCCTGCTTCAGGCAACAGCACTGTAGAATAAAGACCCCCTGAGAGAGCTGGAGGACAGCTACCCAGTTCATGCCTATGTGCCTTTAGAAACTCATGCTTCCTTGCCAAAAGTGAATTTGGAAGTGTGTTTCTCTGTCTGCTGACTTTTTTCTCTACATAAAACTTAAATTTATGTTAAGAGGCTGTCTGTCTATCCATCTTAAAACATTAAAACTAATAAATCCTAGCCCTTGTGAGACAGAAGCAGGAGAATCTCTGAGTTCACGGCCAGCCTGGTTTACAGAGTGAATTCCAGGACAGCCAGGGCTACATGGAGAAACCCTATTTTAAAACAAACAAACAAACAAAAAACAACAACAACAAAACTTAAAAAATCTAATGAATTCTGATACCTTCCAACTCTATTGTTTTATGCCTAAGATATTATTTCAGGTTATAATAGCAAAGTCATTTATGTTTATTCAAGGATGTTGATATTTTAGCTTTCCTGCTGAAAAATAGGTAACTGATGATCTTCAGTACTTATTTAAAGAATAAAAAGGACATTTATTAAAGTAGGACATATTATCATGTACTCAATATTTGAAGTTTCTTTCCTCCATGGTCTTACTTTTTCAGTCATAGGGGCTGGAGTGGATGAGCACGGCAGTGGCAATGTCAGCTTGTCGTTCCAGCCACTTGGTTAGAACTTTGGTTATTTATCAAAAGCTAACTTCCGTTTTGAGCTTGATAGAATTCTAGAAAAAAAAATCTTTCCTTTACCATTTTATTTAATCCATGTTTCTTTTTATATATTGTAGAACCCACAGAGGCAGTGTTTGTATTTGATTCTGATTATAAAGTTTAATAGCTCCTTATACCCTTCATTTATTGAAATAATATAGGATAGTAAAATACTTATGGAATGAAGAAGAAGACATTTTAAGAACTATGAGATCACACAATCTCATAAGTTTAAATACTGGTAAATTTACTTAGATCAGTGAGTGTCTATCCAATATCTAAGGAATATATATTCTATTTTAGTCAGTATTCAACCCCACTGGGGTTTCTAAATGTAATGCATCTAAAATTATTTGGTAAATGTCACTAGACAGAAGACTGTTTGGAAAGGATAGTAAATGTGAGTCCTATGTTAGTTTCACTTAGAGGAGTCCAGAATTGAAATACAGTTTGGAGAGACTGGGACAGGACAGAGCAACAAGAAAAATCAGATGAGTATGGGACACAGATAGTATGAATTTCAAACAGAAAAACCCAGAATATAAGGATAGTAACTAGAAGGGCATGGGTGTTATGATAGGGGTAGTAGGCTGGGGGGCAGGAGGAAGGAGGACAGGGGAATTTGTGGTTGGTATGTAAAATGAATAGAAAAATCTCTTAATAAAAAAATCATTAAAAAAGATAGGGATAGTAACTGAGAGGGCATGAGTTAGTAGCTGGAAGAGAATGAGTGTGAGATAGGGTTACTAACTGCAATGGTGTGGATGTTAAGGAACATTGGATATCCCTTACAAGTATTCAAAGACTAGAAGTCTTTTGCATGCCTGCTAAGCTTGAAAAGGATGGAACAAGTTATCCTTAAAAACAATGTTTAGTATTTTTGTCATACCTTTTTACTACAACACAGAGGACTAGGTTACACATAAAGTTAAAGGGCTGATCAACATGAGGGAAACAACTGTATTTTTATTCTAGAATTTTTTTCTTATTACTCCATATCAGAGCTAGCAAATAAGAACAAAAATAGTTGTGATATAATATTACCATAAATATATACTTTTATTGTTAAGAAATTATTAGTAGTACATGAACTGTTATCATCTATATGTAGAAATGTTAGCTTATTAAGCCTCTTGTGTTGTATAGATTTTCAAAGTATCATGTTTTAAAAATATATTTAATGCTTTCCATAAGAATTTTTGCCACTTGAGGATCAATTCAACTGTGAGAATTTCAACAAAAGCAAACAATTTCAACTGCGACCTAGATGGACTCTTTCACAAAACTCAAGTCTGGAGAAGTGGCTGGAGGCTTGGTGTATATGAGATGCACATGATTCAGACATGGCTGTAGTAAGGAAAAGTCTACCTAAGTAAGCTTGCTATGCTCCATATCTATTATTGATAATATAGGACATAAGCACAGGGTATTTATAAGAAAATATATTAATTGATTTAACTGCATATGATATTTGTGCTGTATAAAAAATGTTGTTAAAGAGACACAGTCCAATAATAAATACCATGCTTCCCCTACTGTTATTAAAAAAATGACACCTCAAAATATTTATTGGAAAATTGTTGTATAATATGATATCTTTTATTTCATACTTCTGTATGTTCATAGGAGTCTTATATACAATAATTAATACAATTTAGTAATCTGTGCACACACATATTATATATATATAAGCATATATATATATGCTTAAATACTATTTGCCTTCTCCATTCTTCATGCCAGGTATTTCAATTTGTCCTGATTTATACTTACATATAAGCTAATGGAAGGATGGAGTATTTAGCTTAATTTTTCAAAGGCATTTATAAAAAAGGCAAATTCTGTCTCTGTTTAATTCTTTGACTGTGTTAGTTTTCATCTATTCATCTTAGCAGATTATCCGTCAATGCTGTCATGTCTCTGTGATCCTCCTGGCAGTTTGACACCCAACACATCCTAACTAGGCTAGCTGTGTGCCCCTTCATGTTTATAGTTCAATCATAATTGTATCCATTAAATAATAACTAACTGAGAGTCATAAGGGCAGGAATTAAATATACATGACTGTCATGAAGAATAAGGAAAAACATGAAAAAATTAAAAAAAATACCCAAGTTAAATATTGGCACATAGGAATAGCTGTTATAAACATTTGTTTTTGAATAACAATGAGCAAGAATTCAGGATAACATTTTTAAAAATGTTGTCCGTTATAAGCCAACTAGGTCTTTTAGTGTACAGCACTGGTATTCCATAGGTAATGCTGTATTATTTGTAATAGTTTTGAGCTTATATTATATTATTCACGAGTTATTCTATTTAAAATTATGGATTTATTCAGTTGTGAATAATTTCCTGTGAAGATTGCTGTGTCACATGGCTGCCAAATTATGCAAGCCCTTTGTGTCATTATTAAATTAGAAAGGTGTGAATAGATTTGAAATTTTCTTGTAGCTATCATTGATGATACTGTAGGAATTATATAGACTCATTTTTTTTGTTTGTTTTTCGAGCCAGGGTTTCTCTGTGTAGCTTTGCGCCTTTGCTGGAACTCACTTGGTAGCCCAGGCTGGCCTCGAACTCACAGAGATCCACCTGCCTCTGTCTCCCGAGTGCTGGGATTAAAGGCGTGCGCCACCACCGCCCGGCTATAGACTCATTTTAGCATATCTATTATCTAAGGAATAAAAATTCTTAGAATTTGTAATATGGAAAAACACCAATGAAGCAAGTAATGGATGTTGTTTTTGTCATAACAAGAGAAAAATAGCATATAGACAGCATATAAGGATAATTATGGCTCAATAGTAATTGAAATATATTTATATATACTTATGATAGGCCATTACATTTATATGTTGTACGAACTAAATGTGGAAGTTAGAGTGACAGCATAAATATTAATAATATGTGTATGATATCAGCAACTATTCATATTTTTTTTTTTTTTTTTGGTTTTTCGAGACAGGGTTTCTCTGTGTAGCTTTGCGCCTTTCCTGGAGCTCACTTGGTAGCCCAGGCTGGCCTCGAACTCACAGAGATCCGCCTGGCTCTGCCTCCCGAGTGCTGGGATTAAAGGCGTGCGCCACCAACGCTATTCATATTTTTTAAAAGATAAAAATACCATGTGAGGAGAAAATACACACATAACAACCTAAATTTGGTATACAGGAACTCTATCTGGGTATCTGGGTGTCTATCTTCCTTTCTAACATCTTTCTATCTGTTTTCATCTAATGACTGAGCAGAAATACTGTTATGCTTTGCAAAAATTTTGTTTGAGTTATATATCTATGTAATAGTTGAAATTTTTTAATTTAAAATGATTTTTTCATATAATATATTCTGGTCACTGTTTTGACTCCCTCATCTCATCTTGTGCTTTGTATTCCCAAATTTTCTTCCCATTCAACCCTATTTTTTTCCTGTAAATAATTCAAGCATTTACTGCTATATAAGATAATCTGTATCTGGGTCTGAAGAGATAGATCAGTGGGAAGAATACTTACAGCTCAAACATGAGAACTTTGTTCAGTTCACCAACACCAATAACAAAGAAAAATGTAGTCCCAAGAACACATATAATGCCTGCACTGTGGAGGAGGGTGGAGACAGGAGGATCATGGTGTTTGTTGTCAGCCAGACTTGCTCCAGGTTCAGTGAGAGGCACTGTCTCAAAAGAAATAAGGTGGAGGGTATTCAGAATACCTGACATTCTCCTCTGACCACCCCAGGTATTCATACAGATGTCCTCAATTGCACATCACATGTGCACATATACCACACACATGCATACATAATGATAATAAAACAAATGTGTATATTTTATAAAGAATGATCATGTTACCTATAATATCCTCAATTTATGGCTCCACAGTTTGGAGTATGAAAGAGATGTAATCTTGGATCTAGAACAATGTCCCTGTCTGCTGGAGATGCTTACCTGCCAGCCCCAAGACTTATGGAATGCTAATAAAACAGTCAAAATCATAAATTTTGACCTGAGAAGTTTTTAAGGTAAATTGAAATTACAGGTAGCATTTTTGTTAAAGATTTTTTTCTTCACATATATTAGTGATATGTAATGGATTGTTTAAAACAAGCATTTTTAGAGGCACACAAATAGCACAGTAGCTATAACAAGAACACTATAAACAAAGGGAAGAACTCAGTTAGTGGTCTGTTTATATCCAGCATTTCACCAGTGGCCATAATAACTTGCATCTGCTTTTTACTTTGCAACATTTCTTAGACTGATTAGTTAATTAAATTATCCACCTTTTAAAAAATATGAACATAGTCTGGGTCACAATGACTTGCTTGAGACACAGCTTTCCATAACAAACATCTAGAAACTCTACTACAAAAGAACTGATAGCCTGCTTATGTTTTGTGTTTATGTTTGTGCTTACATAATTTAGGTAGACAGGTCTGAGATTCTTGTGATGGTCTCTACTATGCAGACAAATCATTCATTAATATAGGAAGGGTTTACTTATTCTGGGTCAAAGATAAGTTTCTAGAGTCTATGAACATAGAGGAATAAGAACCATATGTAATTAATTTCTAAGTTAGATGCAAGATTTAATTTAACCATGAAGGTAGGCAGCAAACAATGGCATATTTCCATACCTGCTACTTATCAATGAGAGATAGCCTAGACATTCTCATAAGTGTATTGTGGGTATATTGTGTTTGTCACCTACATACACCATGGTTCTGGAAATCATCATTATTAGAAGTGCTTAAGAGAGAATTGATGTCATAGAACACAGTATTCTCTTGGAAACCAGCTTTAACAAATTCTGGTGCCTATGCCTTGTCTTCTTATGTTGCTGCTCTCTTGGAATTGCTTTGAATTTTCAAAGACTTTCAGTGTTCTTTTCCTCTGACAATTCTAAAAAGTCAGAGAATCAAATGTTAAGCTTCTCATATACTCTCACATTGAGGAAAAGAAATGAAGAGTACACTTTTAAGTAAAATCAAAGATTTGTAAACTCAGTTACCTGGGAAACTTTCTTTAACTAACAAAGCTTATTCCAGACAAGCTAATACCCACTTTTCAAAGTTTACACATGTCTTTTTCATGAAAAGCTTTCCAGTATGTTCATGTAACTGTATATAAGCTTGGAGACCCCTCAGATTTCTCATCCTGACTCACTCGTTAACAGAACCCCCAACAACTGAAATTTCATCTGTTTCCCAGGTGATTGACCTGTAGACCACTTTCAGTTTGATATGTGGGCACAGGCACAATATCCTCCAGCACTGTTTAACCAGCTCAGAATGGATGTATCCATGTGCTTTATATGATGAAGGCAAGAGTGGTATTCAGTGCAAACCTAAAAATTCCATGAGGCACTGACTAGCTGACTATGTTTAAATCCTCCAGACTGTCAGTGAAGGGGTTATGACTACACATTCTCAATGCAACTTAAACCCTATTTTGAAAGACAACAAATCAAGGAAAATATAAATTGTAAGCTCATTATAATAATTGAATTATGCATTTTGATGTTCAAAGGCTACTTTGACTGAAAGAAAAACAAGACATGAAAAATGACCCCCCTCCCTCGCCCCAACAAAAGCTTCTGTTTTTGCTTGGCACTGTTATTTAAATCTCAGTTTATCAGAAATTTAGAGTCCTTCTTTTGGCGTTAAAACTCCAGTAAAACTATGACACTATTATTTAGCCTAAAATATGTATATACATATGTCTGTTTCAGTGTGAGTTATCTTATTTTGATACTCACCATAGATATTATGTCTTCTTAAAGGAAAACATTGGGATAGAAAGTGATAGCAATTAATTAATAATAAGAAACTCATAACAGAGTTATCACAACCTACCATTTACCATCACCTTCCAAAATGGATTGTTATCATTAGTGACTCACAGCAGGCCAGTAGTACAAACCTCTCAAGTGGAACTGTCTTGAAATAGCTGGTAAATCATGCTGTGAAGCGGAGAAATAGTTTAGCTCTTCTGTGTCTGTACTTCACTGCTGTCTGCCTCAATCAGATATCCAGGAGTTTCTATTGCAAAGGTCAGGACCTGGGTATGATCAAAGCAGACAAGGCAGTCGCGTTGGAGCTAATGAAGCTAGGGTAGGATCCCTGCTGTCTCTTCTCATTCTCAACTGTATTATCTAGGGAAGTCAGATAACCTCTTAGAATTTCTTATTTACCATCTGTAAAATTAGGTCAATTGATATTGCTAACTCTTGAGTGGTTTCGATGCTCAGCTGAGATTTAGTGTAGACAGCCCCTTCATAAACTGAACGCACACACAGAAAAATGCTCAGCCCTGTTTTAAATATGTGTGAGGTTAAATGAAATTGCTGCCTGTGCTGTAGGTGGGACACAGAGGGCAAGATCCTTTACCTGCCTGTGGAATGTGCCCCTGCCTCCCTCCCTGGGAGAGCTTGACTACATGTGAAAGAGCATGTAAGAGGAAAAGTGTTTAGCCTTCACTACATTTGTTCAGAAGAATCCTGTCAAATCCTCCAATAAGTTGTTTAGTCTCAAGTATTACAAAGCTCAGTCACTTTCCTTCAGCAAGAAAGAGAAAATTAATATTAGAGAATGTTAATAAAGTCAGGCAGACACTTTTAAATTAAAAATAACCCTTTTGGTCCGTACCAGGTCCTCTATGCATATATCATGACTTCTAGTTTACTGTTTTATGGGATTCCCGATTGGGTGAACAAGTAGATCTCTGATTCTTGTGCCTTTTCCTTGGCTTTTTAAAATTCTGTTTCTTTATTTTGTTCAATTCTGATGTGTTAATTTCATTGAATCTTATTGTATTCTATTCTATTATTATCCCTTAGAAGCTTTATTGTTGCTAATGAGGGACAGAAAAGGAGTATATCCAGATGAGAAGGGAAGGTAGGGAGGATCTGGGAGGAGAAGAGGGAAGGTAAAACATAACCAAGATATATTACATGAGAAAAATAAAACCTATTTTCAGTGAAAGAAAAATATCATCCTTAAGAAATTAATATATATATAATATATTAATATATAATATATATATAATATAATAATATATATAATATATATATAATTAAAAACTCAACAACTAAGAAAGTAGTGGAATAAACAATATGCATTTATTCTTTTGCATAAGGCTAGAAGCCGAAGTTCTCATGTCAGTTTCTCATGACCTCTGGGACTAACTTTTTCCAATAAGGTTCCTTCTAAAATTTCTACCACCTGCCCATAGCACCACTAGCTGGAGGCCATGCTTTAAGCAATCCTGTCTGGGCGGCAGTACCATTTGGGTGGATCTTTAGCAGTCTCTGGGTGACTGGCTGCTGCTTGTCCATCAGCTCCTGCAGCACCAACATGCACTTTTATGTGTGAAGATGTCTGCCCTCAAAGCTCATGAATCAAACTCTGCTGGCTTCAAATTGCTCTTCTGAAGCCTTCATGCCTGCAGAGTTAGAACAGGCTCCAGTTATATCTTGGCTTATGTATATTAGGGTTGGTTTGATTCTTCCAGACCACGAGAACTTTCTCTGTGTCTTCAATAAGTTGATTTACCTTTCAACCCTTGTGTGTTCACTGAAGAGTAACTTTAATTTCCTTCAAATATCTTTTCTTTGGATTCACAACTTGGCTTCCTGGCAGAGGCCTATTGGCCACCCTCTTTCAGCTTCTATAGCCCTTCCTTAATAAGTTTTAACTTTTGACTGCTTGACTCAAAGGAAGTTGCTCTCTCTTTCATTTGAACACTTAAGAATTATTGAATAATTATTAATTCACTTAATTTTAATATTTTTCTGTCTCAAAAAAAGTGAGACCAGGAGGGGAGGGAAAGATAAGGAAAATGGTCAATGGAGTAGACAGAGCACACCTGACACCTGTACCTTACTGTCTTACGTGGGGATTGTTTGTGAAATTCCCAAAGAAGCAAGAGATTGCATCAAAAATCAAGATCACATATCAGCATAATTCATTACAATAGAAAAGTTTAAAATATATGTAGAACTACCAAAGTGTAAAGCAAAAACATGAAATGAGTACATGTTTTGGGAAAAATTAGTAGTGATGGACTTGGTAGATATAGACTGATACAATCCTCAATGAAAGGGAACACAGTGTATGAAGCTGCAAAAGTGAATCACATAAAACAAGGTATGTGTTCAATATACAGTTTGTCACCTCGTCACTTTTCCTTGGACGGAGGTATTTAATAAATAACATAAAACTTTCAATACTTCACTATAAAATAAGCTAGAGGTTATGTAATTATGTGCAGCAGCCTACTGCTGTGTGAATATTTTAAGCACATTTGGGAAGGAAAATCTAAGCTATACATTTGGTAGTTTGGGTGTATTAAATCCATATTCAACTCCCAGTGTGTTGATAAGGGCATAGTTGGTTAGCATATTCACTTATGGGAATAAAAATGGAAAAAGCCATCCACAAGAGAAAAAAGTGTGTGTGTGTGTGTGTGTGTGTGTGTGTGTGTGTATGTGTGTGTATGTATATGTGTGCATACATGTATATATGTTGTATTAAGTATACTTACGTTTAGAGCCTACTTCCTAAGTGCAATGATTAATTTTGTGTGTCTTCTTCTTGCATCAATCATATACACTGGATCAAACATTATTTTTATATTTCCCTTAAGATACTTTAAAAGTGAGATTTGAATGAAACAGACCTTTCATAATGTGTGTGGGGGGGGTCTTTTTCAGTCAGTTAAAATACAAAAGAAAAGAATGGGCTCTTCTAGACAAGTGGCTTCTTCTAGAAGACTCCATTAAGATGGGAAGTGCAGTATCACCTCTCCCTACAGTTTCCGGTTACCAGCCTATTCTGTAAAACCTAAATAGTCCCATGAGCCAAATCTTAAAGTAAGTTTTCATGACATATTATCCTATATAAACTAACAAAACAGCAGCTCCTACTGTGGCCCTAGCTCTAACATCCTGCCTTGGACCCACTCTTGATCAGATACACACTCTGGGAAGAACTCCTACAAAGATGTCCTTTTTATCTTGGTCAAGGACTGGCATGCTGTTGCTGGAGGGCTGATCTCCAGGTTCCACCAAGCCCCGCAGTCCCACAATCCACGTATAAAATAATCACTCAGACATTTATATCACTTATAAACTGTATGGCCGTGGCAGGCTTCTTGCTAATTGTTTTTATATCTTAAATTAACCCATTTCTATAAATCTATACCTTGCCACGTGGCTGGTGGCTTACCGGCATCTTTACATGCTGCTTGTCCTAGCCATGGCTGCAGTGTCCCTCCTTCCTTCTTCCTGTTTCCCCAATTCTCCTCTCTCCTTGTCCCGCCTATACTTCCTGTCTGGTCACTGACCATCAGTGTTTTATTTATATAGAACGATATCCACAGCAGCATGCCACAACAGGCTACTTCTCATTAGAGGATGAACCCTCGAATAAACCGTCTAATCTGCAAAGAACATCATAGCAAACAAGCTGTCTGCATACTAGCAAGCATTTCTCATGCTGCTCTGACAATCATGTTACTGTTGCTGCCCTACTTATAATTTACATGCTATAGCACATGTCTCCAAATGGGACTGCCTGCAAGGATTCTGACTCTGCCTTCTTTGACTGACCATTGATCTCATGACCATCACTACCTCCTCACTTTGGGCTACAGGGTATATAAAGAAAGGAAGAACTGTAAAGGGAGTAAGAGGGAAAGCCATTGAATTATGTTATCTGATAATCTCAAAACACTCATTTGAAGAAAAGGCTGCATTTCACAACAGAAACAAAGAACAAACAAAAACCACAAGCTTTTGAAATGGTGTTTGCTTATTCCAGCAACACTTCAATCGATAAGTTTCTACTATGGTAAGTTTCTACTGTGTAAGCTATTTCTTGTATACTTACCTCTTTCAACAGGGATGTAAATCTCAGGATGTCAGAGAACACATCTCATTCATATTTGCAATCACAGGGTTTGGCACAGTTCCTGGAACCTGGTAGATCTTAACAATATTTATCCAGTGAATGAGATGTGTTCCCCCAGTCCAAATATACAAAGCTGATTTATTTAGACTCAGGAGATTTAAGGAGAAACTGACCAGTGTAGCAGACGGACATGATGACTTCTCAGCTTTTCACATAGTTTGAGCCAATGACTTCTTATGCACCCAAAGATTCCCAGCAGAAACTGCCTCTGACTGGTACTCTCTGGATTTTGCAATCAATTGGAAACCTTCCTCCTGTGGAGTGTTACCCAGAAGTGTCCTTCATAATGCATCCAATAATAGCCTCTCTCTTTGTGTGAATTTCATCTTATCCTGGAGACCATAGCCAGGTTTAATTTTACCTCTTTTAGCTCTTTATTGCCATGTGGCAACCCTTCTGCTGGATTCTCTCTACATCCTACCAAAAGACCCAGAATAATCTTTAAATAGTTCACTAAAACAAATCAGGAGCCTAAGTGGGTGTTTTATACTAGTAAATTGAATTCCAACAATTGCAATGCAAAACCAACAGGGGAAACAAAATTTAAGTGAAAATTCAATCACCTTTTTTTTTTTTATATCATATATAATATTTATTCAGCTGTAATGATAACCATGTGTAAAGATATAAATCTAACGCATAACTAAAGCATGAAGTACCCTGTAGCATGCTTAGTAATGACCAGTGTTTGTGGGAAAATTCAGAGTGCAGACTGAAAATCCTGGGATGTTACACGTGCCCCCAAATACATATTGACTGATCTTTTCTCCTCAGATATGATTTCTATTATTTTACCAACTTTTCAAATTTACTTGAAACTTAACTAACTTTTTATCACACCCATAGAATGTGTTCATCTTCAAAGATTTCATTTATTTATTTAAAAATTATTTTCAAGCTATGATTAATTGTTTCTTTAATATCTTGTCAATCACCTTTTAAAATAAAATTTAACTCAGTGTTTCCTTTATTCCATTATAAAGCTTATTTTACATGTTACATATTAACAATATGTTTGAGTTGTAAATAGTATATTACAGTTAATTGCCAATCTTTGAAAATCATAAAACTAGGTAATGTATGAAAAACCAAAAGAAATAGTAAGGAAGAAATACAAAATATGCAATAAGATAAAAACAGGTAGGATAACTTCCATTTATCAATTGGGTTTTAGCAACCATGGAAGGAGGCACTAATCTCCAAATAAAAATGTTAAACTTCTCATTGACATGACTTTCCTCTGTTCCTTCAACAGTAATCCTTCTATATCTCTTTCCCACCAGTGTTAACTTTAAAGTGAGAAAATAAATTCTACACTGGATATTTTTCTTCATGTGTTTTCCTCTTTTGAATTCTCATTTAAAACTCTCTGTGCCAACAAGCATACTGACCCCTAATTGGGGATTTTTCACTTCATGTTTAAGGTTTCAAACTATACTTATTAATTTGATTAAGTTTAGTGATGGGACATAATTGGTCAGGTACTTTGCTAGATGTTAGAACTGTAGGAATGGAAATCATCAGGCCCAACATCTGGCCACTTATGCTTACTTTCAGCTCAAAGCTGCAAACAAACAAAAAACAAGTCCTTTTCAGTTTTCATAAATGGTGATATGTTTCTTCAAATATTTTGATTTTCTGAATTTTAAATTTAAATATATCCTCTATGTCTATATATAGTACAATTCAACCATCTAGTCTATAACAAAATCTAAACTTAAATTCTTATTATTTGAGGGCAGTATTTCATGTGTCTTCTTTTGATCCCTTTCAATAATGTTTTGTATTAAAATTGCATCTAGGGATATTTGGGACATATGTAAACAAAAAAAAAAGGTGATTTATATTAAGTCCAATGCCAACAATAACCTAACTGAAGAGAAATTCAAAGGAATTCCACTAAAATCAGGAACAAGACAAGCTGTCTATTAGGGTCCTAGAGAAGCCTCCCCAAAAGACCAACAGTCATAGAACAGTGACAGACTAAGACAAGGAGCACTCACTTCACTTACTGGCTAGCCAGGTTTTCAAACCCATGTGTCAGGTGTCTTGAGGGGGTCTTCCCAGCCAATGCACCAAATTTTAGGGTCTGAGAGACACCCCCTAAAAAGACCAACAGTTATGTATGCAGTTTAGCAAGAGCATTTATTGTTTCTAACAGGTCGGGGTGGCAAATAGCAACCCCCAAAGAAGGTCACAAACTCCTTTTAAGCAGAGTTAGGGAAATTCCAGGGAGTAGGGATTAATCTGGGGCTGATTGGTGGAGGAAAAATTAGTCTGGGGGCTGATTGGTGGGAGGCTCTAGTGGTTAGGTGCTTATTGGTGGGAGGGTAAAGAAAGCTATCTTTAGCTAGCAGAAAGCTTGGGTGGGAGCATCTGCTGAGCCAGCAGAAGGGGCTGTGAGGTGCCTGCTGATTGGTTGCCTCCAAGTTGTAAGTTTTCCTGAGAATTGCTTGCTCAGCTCTGGCTCCATCTAGTGAACAAAAACTGAGGCCTAGTCTGTATCAGGGCTGCTAGTGGAGCCTGTCATGGCCCTGGTCTGACACTCCCACCCCAATTCTCTCATTATCCACACTCTCCATACCTATCCAATACAGTACCTGAAGTCATTGCCAGAGCAATAAGACAAGTGAAGAAGTTCAAGAGGGTATAAATAGGAAAGAAAGGAAGAAGTCAAACTACCTTTATTTGAAGATGATATGATTTTATACATAAATATCCTTTAAACTCTTTCTAAAAACTTCTGTAACTGTTAAACA
This sequence comes from Peromyscus maniculatus bairdii, assembly GCF_049852395.1. NCBI lineage: Eukaryota > Metazoa > Chordata > Mammalia > Rodentia > Cricetidae > Peromyscus > Peromyscus maniculatus. The sequence goes on from NC_134855.1 coordinate 32,938,934, forward strand.
CTTTCATTAAAATAGCAGGCTACAAAATAAACATACAAAAATCAGCAGCTTTTATACATACAAATGACAAATGGACTAAGAAAGAAATTATGGATAAAAAAGGATAAAAAGCCTTTCACAATAGCCTCCAAACAAACAAACAAAACACCTCAGGATAGTGCTAAACAAGCAATTGCAAGGCTTATATAGTTAAAACTTCAAAATATTTGGGAAAGCAGTTGAAGAAAATATCAGAATATGAAAAGATCTCTTATGCTCATTGGTTAATATAGTGAAAATGACCACCTTACAAAAGCAATCTAATAATTCAATGACACCCCCCCCCGAAATAAATTCCTATCCAATTGTTCACAGAAATTGAAAGGACAATATTCATCTTCACACGAAAACAATCCTAAATGATTAAGGAACTGCTAGAGGTATCATCATCCCCAATCTCAAACTTTGCTACAGAGCTATAGTTACAAAACAGCATGGCATTGACATAAGACTCAGACTGATGAATGGAACTGAACTGAACACTGAGACATAAGTTGACACATGTATGGACAACTGACCTTTGACCATATTTATCACCTTGTACAAATTACAACTCCAAATGGATCAAGGGCCTAAACATAAGGCCAGGAAAAATGAATCTGATAGAAGAAGAAGGGAAAATATTCTTGAATTCATTGGCACAGTAAAAAAAAGACATTCAGAACAGGACACAGATAGCAGAGTCACCAAGAAAACAAATAACCTTATTAAAAATGAGGTACAGATAGCCAACTCATGCAACGAGCTCAGGACCCGGCACCAACGCACAGCTGCCTCCCACACAGATCAAGCCAAAAGTCTGTCTCACCCATTCAGGGGGCCTGATCCAGTTGGGGGCCCCTCAGCCTTGGTTCATAGATCCTGTGCTTCCATTCATTTGGTTATTTGTCCCTGTGCTTTATCCAACCTTGGCTTCAGCAATTCTCGCTCATATAAACCCTCTTCTTTCTCACTAATTAGACTCCCAGTGCTCCACCAGGGGCCCAGCCATGGATGTCTGCATCCAGATTCCTCAGCCCTTGGATGCAGGGACGCTTGGCTCGGTCTGGGAGGGGGGGACTGGACCTGCCTGGACTGAGTCTACCAGGTCGACCCCGGTCCTCGTGGGAGACCTTGATCTGGAGGAGGTGGGAATGGGGGGTGGGCTGGGGGGAGGGGGAGGGGGGCGAGAGGGGGAGAACGGGGGAATCTGTGGCTGTTATGTTGAACTGAGTGGTGTTGTAAAATAAATTTAAAAAAAAGAAAAAAAAATGAGGTACAGAAATAAACAGGGAGATCTCAAAATGTGAAACACAAATGGCTAAGAACATTAAAGAAATGATCAACATCTTTGGTCATCAGGGAAATGCAAATCAAAACTACTTTGAGATTTCATCACACCTGTCACAGTAGCCAAGATCAATGATAGAAATGACAGCTTATGCTAAGAAGGATGCGGGAAAAGAGAAACACTTATTCATTGTGTAAACCTTTATGTCCACTATGGGAATCAGTGTGGCAGTTTCTCAGGAGGCAGGGAATAGATCCATACAAGATTTAACTACACCAGGCTTGGAAATATTCCCAAAGGACTCTATCTCCTACTACAGCAACATTTGTTCATCAGTGTTCACTGTTACTCTATTCATAGTATCTCGAAATTGAAAAAGATCTAAATATCTATCAACAGATGAATGGATCAAGAAAATGTGATACATTTACACAACCAAATATTACTTAGATTTTAGACAAAATAAAGTCATGAAATTTATAGGTAAATGAATGAAACTGGAAAGAAAATCATCCTGAGTGAGATGACCCAAATCAAAAGAAAAAATATGGAATGCATTCTCTGATATGTGGATGTTAGATTTTAAGTCTTCAATAGACATACAACAATCAATATAACACAGAGAATAGGTATGGAGTAAGGGATTGATGGCATGGAAGGCTATCTCAAGGAAGGAAAATAGAATATATAGTTATGGAGAGAATGAGGAAAGACAGGAAAGGAAGGATTAATGGAAGGGGATAGGGAAGAAGTAGGTAAAGGAAGGAATATAGGGAGGGATAACTAGCACTAAAGGCAATTTGAGGAATCACACAGAAACCTACTACACAAAAGCTTCTTAAAATGTATACACATATAAAATAAATCTAAGTTGGAATCACCAAAAACAGGGGAGGTAAAGTCCCAAAAAGACATATCTGACCACAAAGAGAAACTTCCAGTGCCAGAAATGGGTTACATCTAACTGAGTTGTTGGTCAAAGAGGCCCCAGGAGAATCCTCAAACATTTCAAAGCTATTGAGATGTATCCAGGGCTATTGGTTGATCTCCATCTCCTGATGTTAAGCCGTATTTCAGAAAATAACACATACAAATGTCATTGAACACAGAGAAGTCATGCTTTTGCCTAACTAGAGCCTTCACCTCTACTGACTAGTGCTCACGGTACTGTAAGGTACTTTGCATGTTACCGGAAGAAAAGGGTAAACATAATCTAGTTATACACCCATAATGATGGCCTGCTTTCATGATACAGTGGTGCAATGGTACCAAAAATGTTGTGGGAGTAACCAACCAATCTTTCTCTGACTGAATATAGGACCCACTCTGTGAAATGGAACCCCGGTCTTTCAACTGTTTGGGTAGCCAAGTTCCTGATACTAGATAAGCTATGGACCTAGGGGAAAACCAGATACTAATGTTTTGCTAAAGGAATATTGTAGCCAAAGGTTTCTCCATCCTGCCCAGCCCCTCAGTGCAGCCAGCCCCATGTCCTGTCCAGCCCTGTGGTCCTACAGCCACTTGTAAAATAATTACTTAGAGGCTTAATATTATTTACAAATTATATGGCCTATGGCAGGCTTCTTGCTGGCTAGTTCTTTCATCTTAAATTAACCCATTTCTATTAATCTATACTTTGCCACATGGCTGTGGCATTACTAGTCTGGTGGCATCTTGCTTCTCCTTCGGTGGCAGCTGGCATCTCTCTCTCTCTCCTCTCCTTTTTTCTCTCCATAAATCTGCTTGGATTTCTCACATGTCTCTGAGCTGCCTTGCCATAGGCCAATGCAACTTTATCAACCAATTGAGCAACACATATTCACAGCATACAGAAAGGCATCCCACAGCAGAATATAGCAGTAAAATAACCCCTAATGACATTCTGCTACACTTACACATCAGTATCTTTTTTGGCCCTCATCATAGAAGCTTACTCCTGCAGTGATTGGTAAGAAATATAGAGACCCAAAGTTGGGCAATGTGCAGTGAGTGAAAGACCTTGGAACACTCAATTCTAAATGAGATGTATTGATCAAATCCACCCTCTCAGGGCCTTCAGAGGTCAAAGCCAGGTGGGTGTCATGTTAATCTGGAATTTATCTCCAGTTGACACACACACACACATACACACACACACACACACACACACACACACACACACACACACACACACACACAAATAATTTACTCTAATAGACTCTCACTGAGTATTCAAACCATGATTAAGGAAAAGCTTCAGAGGGACAATACAACTATTTTAGGAGGTTTTGTTTTGTTTTATAGTGTTTTATTTTAGCTTATAATACATTGATTGGACATTTTCAAAAACCTTACTGGTCTTATATGTTACAGTTTCTGAGTTTGTGTTTTTATGGCGTTTTTGTATGTAAGTGTGTGTATCTGGGTGTGTTTCTCATGTGTTCTCTTTTTATTTTTTCTGTTTGCTTGTTTGTTTTTCTTCATTCTAGTTTGTTTGTTTGTTTGCCTCTTTTTTCCCCCCTCGGGATTAGCTCATTGGTTGTAGCTGAAGTTTTTCTCCTGGTCCTGCCTGGCTACCATGGCCCTGCAGTCTCACAGTCATTCAGACCCAAGTAAACACACAGAGGCTTATATTATTTTTAAACTATGGCCATGGCAAGCTTCTCACTAGCTAGCTCTTACATCTTCATTTAAACCTTTTCTATAAATCTATATTTTGCCACGTGGCTTGTGGCTTACAGGTACTTTTACATCTTGCTTCCCATGGTGGTGGTTGGCAGTGTCTCCTCTGGTCTGTCTTTCTCCTTCCTCTCTCTCTAGTTAGAATGTCCCATCTCACCTTATTCTGCCTCACCACTGGCCAAACCGCTGTATTTATCAACCAATCAGAGCAACACATATCCACAGCACACAGAACAACATCCCCTTCAATTGGTGGTAACAAATATACTTCATTATTATTAATAGAGATATTATGTAGTGGAAAGAAGGCAAATTGAAGCAGGATATTCTTCAGCTCTCTAAATTTTTAAATATTTCTTATATAAAGGAAGATGTAGAAACACTAAGACAGATGTTTGGTGCAATAGCACTCCAGAGACCAAGTCACTGTCTTTCTGAGAACTGAGAGGATCCTCTTTTGGCTTAATGTCAAGATTACTCTGGTGAAAATTTGACTTCTGGCTATGTAGCACACATAAATTAAGGCATGCCTTTAATTCCAGCACTTAGGAAGCAGAAGCAGGTACATCTCTATGTGTTTCAAACCATTCAGCTCTGTATATTGAGTTGTAGGCCAGTCAGGGCTACATGGTAAGACTCTATTTTAAAAACGAACATGCAAAAATGATTTTTAATGCCTCAAGTAATACAGAAATCAAGATTTAAGACAGAATTGTCATTAATTCATTTAACAATTGATAAGAGAAGATAGCAGTGCTACCATATCTTCCATATCTTCAGGTCTTTCTCATCTATTTCCTTGGTTGTTTCTGCAGAGTACTGTGAAAGTACTATTGTATTATATTCTTTTTCTCCTCATTCATATTCTTTGCATGAGCAGCTGCAAAGATCAGGCAGCAGCTTGCTGCAGGCATATTAGTACTAAATGGAAAAGGGAGGTGGCTCTTGTCTCCTGACCTGCCAGCCTGAATGCTAGTAGCCCAAATCACCAACCTATATCAACATGGTTCTGACAACCTTAGCATTTGACAGATTATCCAGGGATTTACTATTTGAGTTAGAATAGAATGTTGAAAGAATATCTAAAACACAAAAAGCTGTTCAGCAAGCAAACATTGAACAATGTACATGGCTTTTCTCTCTTCAACTTCATTTCTAGTTAGTTGCCAAATCCTTTCAAGTCCATAAATTACATGCTGCTCACGAGTCTATGAGAAGTTTGAAGTTTGTTCTCATTGTCAATTTGATCTCAGGACCCTTTCACATCTTTCTAAAGGATGCATGGAAGCATTCTTTAGAAGTCATCAGGCTTAGGCAGTCTATCTACAACTTCTATGTCAAAAGTGTCATGATGAAGTCACACAAAACATGCTCAATTTATTTAGAAATCGCACTCAATTAACTCAGATTTATATAACCTCTTGACCATTCTGTTTCCTTTGCAAGAATTACCGTACTTACAAAATCCACATGGTACAACTCCAGATAACCTTCATGTCACCCCAAAACTGTCTCTTATTCTGGATTGTGATGATATATTATGTACCTTAATAACCTTGTCTGAGGATCAGAGGACAGACCCAGCCACTAGATTAGACATGGAGGTCAGGCAGTGGTGGCACACACCCTTAATCCCAGTACTGGGAAGCACACATGCCTTTAATCACAGGAAGTGACCGCATGGTAGAGAAAGGTGTAAAAGATGTGAGGAAACAGGAAATAAAGCAATTAAGCTGAAACTCTTTTGGGTGGGGACTCATAGACTTTCAATCTGAGGATTTATGGAAACAGGATAGGCTAAGGAGTTGGTGAGGTGAGGTTGGCTGTGGCTTGCTTCTCTGATCCTCAGGCAAACTTTATTAGGGTACACAATATATTACCATACTGGAACATTTTATTTATTTTTAATAATTTTTTACATTTGTATGTATAGGTGAAAGAACAACTAGCAGTATGTTCAGTTCTCTTCTACCATTTTCCCTGCTTAGGACCCAACACAACTCCTCAGGCCTGACAGCCATCACCTTTCCCTGCTCAACTATCTTGCTGGTCTTCTGGAATATTTTTTAATTGATTGATATAATTTGGATCTGCAATATTCCCCAAATTTTATAACTGAAGGTTTGGTCCATAGCTCTGGACACTCTAAGGGAGGTACTGGGAACTTTAGGGTGTGGAATCTGTTTGGAAGCAAGTGTCATCTGGTATGCCTTTGAAGATAAATGCATTTCCTTTCTAATTCCCATTTCTCACCTTGCTGGTTACCATGAGGTGATGAGCTATTCTCCATCCTGCTCACTCTACTTTGATTTCCTGCCTCACAATAAGCCCAGAAATAATCAAATGATCACTGCCTAAAACTTCTGAACTCTAAGACAACAAGTAAATTCTGTTTCCCTAACTTAGAGTTGTTTATTGCTGAGACTTTGTCACAGTTAGAAACCCCACTAGCATACGAATTTTAACTCTAGCTTAAGCACGGGCAGTAGCAGGCCAACACACTGCTCATGCTTATGAAAGCAGACATTAAACAACTTAATAGAATTCATTTCATTTATGAATTTCCTTGCTTGAGAGTGTACATTGGAGACTAGGTTCTTTGTCTCTTCTTTCTTAGCAGATAGTAAATATTCAATGGTTTTAGTGAACAGGTAGATTGGAAATAAATGAGCAAATGAAACTTCATTTGAGATATATAATTCTATTTTTCTGTAATATGATTTTATAAAAAAATTATGAAAGAAAAATTGGAAATTAGCTTTGTGACTTAGCTTCTTGGTGGTGCTGAAATTAAACTTCAAAGTGAACAGGAAGTATTTTCCAAGTGAGAAAGTTGGATACAGACATTTTTGCCTGTTATCTCACAGTGGGAAGACTGAGGAAAGAGAATGATAATGAATTCAAGCCAAGCAACACTATAAAGTGAGCACAAAGCTACCCTGGAATGAACAACAATACACTGCCCCCCCCCCCAAAAAAAAAAAAGAATGAAAAGAAAGGAAAGAAAGAAAGGAGGGAAGGAGGGAGGGAAGTAAGGAGGAAGGAAGGAAGGAATAAAGGAAGGGAGGAAGGAGGAAGGAAGAATGGGAGGAAGGAAGGACAGGAGGAAGGAAGGAAGGAAGGGAGGAGGGAGGGAGGAAGGAGAAAGGAAGGAGGAAAGAAAGAAAGGGGAAGGAAGTGGAAAGAAAAGCAGAAAAGGGAAAGCAACAAAGTTGGGCAGGCACTAACCGCTTTACAGCAGAGTCATATTTTTGCAGTTATGAGGTTGAATGTTGATGAATATTCATTGTAAAATGGTGTGTCTGGTGTTTGCCTACTCCATTATAAGACAACCCATAAATAAATTCTAGGCACTAACATGTCTTAGATTTTATTTACTTATTACTTATATGTATATGTGTGTTTATGTGTATATCCACATCTGTGCAGGTGTCCAGAGAACCAAGAAGAAGGCCTTGGGTACTCTATAGCCAGTTATAGGCAGTTTTTTACACCTTACTTGGGTGAAAACTAAATTCAGGTCCTTGAGAACAGAAGCAAGTGCTTTGAACTGTTGAGCCACACCCCATCCCTATATACTAGCTTTGAAGAGCTTTTCCTCTCATAGGACACATAGAACTAAGAGATTTCAGCTACAATGTCCAACCCAGGCAAAGCAGCTTTTGATGAAAAGATATTTAAGTGTCAGAATTACTGGTTGGAGTATCAGCTTCCCCACTAAATATCTAGGAAAGTATGCTTTCAGCTAACTCTAAAATGTGATTCTATTTGTTACTGGAATACATATCCACTTGGGTGGTTTAAGAGGCAGATGTTTTGGACAGACATTTTGCCGTAGCTGACATCAAGTGTGTTTTACTATGTGGTTAATTTGAAAGCAGATTCCACTGCAAAATTTACAGAAATGTGTTGTTGAGTTTATAATGCGATTCACATACTCAGAGTGAATACAAGTTTATGAAGGTGTCATCAAGTTGTTTAAACCAACCCAAACACCACATTATACAGATGGCGTTGAAGACATTACTGCCTGAAAAATAATCCGTGACATCTGTGGCTTTCTCATAATCATTTTGAGTTTTGTGCCTTTTGTTCAGTGATTCTTAAGCTGTTTCAAAATGGATGCAGACTCATAGCAATAGTGAAATGGGTTTCCTGAACAATAAAAATAAAAACTGTACATAATATTGTTCTTTAATTTTCTATTACTTTAACATAACTAGTATGTTAAATATATTTTGATAGTCATTTTCTTTACTTGAATTTTGTTTTTTTGGTTTTTTTTTTGAGGGGGAGAGTCAAGAAAGCACTCTTAACTATCATATTGCTTTTGTATGATTATTTAATTCCTTTATGTGTGTTCATTTACACATGTACCATGGCATGTGTGAAGAAGTCAGAAGATGACTTGCAGATGCCCATCGTCTCCTCTTGCTATGCAGTTTCTATGGGTTGAATTCAGGTCTTAAAACTAGATGGGAAATATCTTCTACTGAACCATCTTGCTAGATTATCACATTGTTTTAGAAATCTAATTACAGCTTCTGACCTCAACCCCAGCCTCTTTATAAATGTAAACAATCTACTTGAAAGGCAATTTAAAACCCACAACTACATGTACATATGCTAAAAATTCACTTCCCCAACTAAGCTTAGTTAATATTTTTACTTTTCATAATTGTAAACCTCTATTTCTGAACAAGTGCCCATATATCGATACCTTTCTAATTGCATACCTAAATGAGAGAAAAAAATCTATATGTTACAAACATATATTCAAATGTTTGGTTGTTTTTTTAAACTCTCTTTACTGTTTTCATCATAATATCAGTGTTATTTTCTGTACATTTTCATCTATATGTTAATGATCAAAAGCTTTACGTTTATTTTATAATTATAATTCTTTAATTATTATATTTTCTGATAGTGTTGACCATACTGGTAAAATAGTTTATTGTCAACACTGCTTTGGGCATTAGATTTTTTTTTTTTTTTTTTTTTTTTTTTGGTTTTTCGAGACAGGGTTTCTCTGTGTAGCTTTGCGCCTTTCCTGGAACTCACTTGGTAGCCCAGGCTGGCCTCGAACTCACAGAGATCCGCCTGGCTCTGCCTCCCGAGTGCTGGGATTAAAGGCGTGCGCCACCACCGCCCAGCTGGGCATTAGATTTTAAGACTAGAATCCAAATTAAAAGAAAATTAACAACCTATGAAAGTAACCCTTAAATATACTGTCCTTAAGAAAACTATTCCCGAGCTTTGACATTCATGTAGACATCATGTCTACAGGGCTTCTCCTAGTTACATAATAAACTCCTAGAGAGTTCTTTAGTAAAATAATAATCCCTGCCTTTTTATTACTGTTTAAATTTAATATATGCTTTTCTCCAACTTGTAATTAAAATTTGAAGAAGAATCAGTATCATTTTGTTTTTCAAAAATAGGCTTCCATATCATGAAATATAGCCTTTTAAGATTTAACACAACAGTCCTTAAATACTTAATAGATTTCAGAAGTGAAAAATAGAAATAAACTATTTTTTTGGTCTAGGATATTTATAAGTTATAGTTTCATATTTCTTAGTGATATTTATAAATTTTTGTTTACTTTAGAAAATTAATTACATATAAATACTTATACTAGTATTTCACACTTTACTTACTTTCTCCATACCCAAAAATAATATTATATTCAAGTATAATATTAAAGTCAATTTCCATTAATTTATATATTTCCAAATACTTTTTACTTTTTATTTCTATATGGCTATCATTAACATTAGCTATCACTTTCACAGTCACTTTTGTTCTTGTAATTTAATCATAATAATAGTCACAAAGAATCTTTTTATTTATTTTTTATTCCTATATTACTAGTCATCAACTATCTGTTAATGAGTCTTTTTAAATCTGGGAATATAATAATAATTATACTATAGTAGTAATAGTAATGATACTAATAGTCACATAATTGAAATACTGACTGATAATTAGAGTACTCTTGGGGAAAGATAGACACTATCCTAATGCTTTTATATGCTTGGCTTTTTGAGATCCACAGCCTTTACCCATGCTGCTTATTATGTTAACACTGAAATTAAATTAGAGGAAGCTGGATTTCAGTGAAATACTGTGGCATCTTCTCTACATTATTTAAGATTAGAAGGGTTAATTTTTCAAGCAGTGTGGATTAGGACAGTTCCCTTCCCATTAGTTACCTTTAGGCTTGAATAGAAGAATCTAGGCAGTACACTAGCGGTGACCCTGAGGATGTGAGAGCAACAGAGTTGACCTAGCCTCCCTCACCTGCCATGTAGTAAAGGGAAAGATGCCCTCCCCCCTCCACCCCTTGTTACCTGTAGCAGGCAAGAGAGATGGCCCCAGGGTCATGAAAGTGAGAGAACAGGTTTGCCTCTCACCAGCTTCAGCACACAGGAGAGCAGGCCCTGTGCCCCGCCTGGGGAGCACACTAGAACTAACCCTTCTGTGGGGATGCAGGTTAGCCAGCCCTGAGGGCATGATAGAAGCAGAACTGATGGTTGCCTTGTCCTCTGTGCCCCCTACCCACTGCCTCCTACACCCCCTACATCAATCAGGAGAGAGGGCCCTGCACCTCACATGGGCAAAACAGTAGAGCTGGCCCTGGTGGTATGAGTGTGGGTGACTCAGATCTGAGGACTGGAAAGCAGGAGAACTGGCCTAGCTCCTTGCTCTAGTTTGCATTGGGTGAGCTAGAGGAGGCAGTGCTGGGGAGCTCTCCTGGGAGTGACCATGAGGGAAAGCTGGCAGGCTGACCAACCCAGCTTCCACCCAGGCCTAGTACCAGGCCTATGAGTTGGCCCATCCCAACATCCACCCCATCTATGAACTCTATGAACTGTTAGAGCATGTCACTGGGGATGACCTACAGATCTAAAACAGCAGGATCTCCATGACAAAGGACAACAGGATATCCCAGTAGAGCCCCAGGAAGAGCCCATTATTGATAGCATAGCAGAAGCCAGAGGCCTCCAACCTGACAAATGACTCATGGCAATGAACACTTACAAGTGAAGATGAATAGACTAAAGGATACAGCGTGGGACTCTATGGGCCACATTTCAGTTTCCACAACAAGATTTTTCTCCTTTTATTTATTATTTATTTTTGTTGCTTTTGTATTTGTTTTGTTTGATTTTTGGTTTTTCTTTTAAATTGGTTTGGTTTTGGTGGAGCCAGTGGCAAGGGCAGAGGGCAGATGGGAGGGTATGGGGAGATAAGTGGGATGGTAATGCATGATGTGAAAGCCACAAAGAATCAATAAATGTTAAAAAATAAGATGACAAAAATTAGTTTATGATGTCAATGTAGCGATACATAAGTTGTCTTAAAGTATTTCTAGTTTTATGTAGTTTATAACATTGGTCTGGATACCTTCATGTGTTGCAATTGTAAGACACTATCATGTGCATATAAAGAATGGTTATTACTGAGTCAATGGTGCATGTTATTTGACAAAGATGGAATAAATATGTTTTTCTCATAATAAAACTCTAGAGTGAACAACTTACAGTATAGGTCAAATATCTGATTTAAAGTTATTTCAAATTAACTTGCAAATTAGTTTAAATACACAAATACATTTTTTAAAAAATTCAGATAGATTTTTCAGTAACTAATTTTTTCAACCGTTCTCCAGATTTTTTTTTAATAGATGAGTGAAAGTGTAAGGCAAATGTAGAAAGAACAAGATCCATATGTATTTAAAAGTCCCAGATGAATCAATTCCACAAGAACAACCATGCTAACCTCAAGAAAATATTTGGACATCTCCCTCTTCAATTGTGCATTTTGAGATTAATTACTGTACTCGTGCATTTCCAAACAAATAAATTTAACCAATCTATCATTTGTATACATCATGATCCACAAAATGTTGTAAGCACTGTATCATTTCCATGAACAACCACCTGTGATCTTAGTCAGAGAAAACTTTTGGGACTGGTTGCAGCTTAGTGATAGAGCATTTGCCTGGCATGCACAAGGTTCTTCTTGGATGGAGTAAAAAAATGTAAGTAATTTACAATACATAGGAAAGATATCAAAATGCCAAACTTAACACTGTATTTAAGATAAAATTAAAATACTGTTTTTATGACTTTGTAAAAGATTTATTGACTGTAAGTTATAGAATGCAGATAATATTGGCTCACTAGAAAGGAATTAGTGATAGAGAGTTTTCATCTTGTTGGTGTTGATAAGAATTTCCTTTGTGGTTTCACAGAAAAAAACTAGTAAGACAGTTGGGAAGCAGACATTCTCTTCAGTGTGCCGTTTTTGTTCTTTCTACATTGACATCATTAAGTCTGCAGTAGTACACATTTTCCCAAATCGTCAAACATAGCCTCTCAAATTATTATCAGAAGTCACCACTCTCCTTGTCAGACATCTAGAAATCACATGAAAGGGACTTATTTTGCAATCCAATGAATACTCCGGTCACAGAAAGTTGTACTATGTCCCACTTGAGCTATGTAGACTAAGTATGAGCCCCTGAGAATCACCAAAGCAACATTTGTTATTCTCAGAGAAGAAAAGAGTATTGACTAGACCAATGAAAGCAGGGTTTGCACCACAGAGACTCATTGTTACAAGAAGATTTTAATTAGGTCTATTAGAAGTTCTTATAAATTAGACTCATACAATGTATCCATGTTGAATAAAAATAAAATCCATTACTGGGCCAGTTGCCAGCTGCTGAAAGCAAAATACAAAAAGATACAATGATTGTGAGCCCAGATGAAAGTTGCATTCAAATTAGTTAGCATTTGTTAATATGAAAGTAAAAAGATAAGCATATTAATCTCCAAACTCCAAATAGTACTTTATAAGTAGCAGTCTATTTTAAAACTAGTTGATGGATATTCTATTTATATTTTATGTAACAAATGAAGTGGGATTTGACCACTCATTTTGTTTAGTATCATATGCTAGAAATAAAAGTTAACCTAGGTGAAAAATATGTGAAATTTCAGTTTTACAATGAAAAACAATTTGTAATCCTCCAAAATACAGCCTTTTATTGTATCCACATTTTACTAAATGGAAAAATATTTTAAGCTTCTTACTAAGTGTAATTGTTTAAATTGAATACGAACAGTTTTTTTACTGTGAAAAACAAATCTAATGATCCTATCTCATACAGTTAGGTTTTTTTTAATGTACTGACATAAAAAATTGAAAACTGGCTAGTCATTATTATTTCTACAACTTTATTTTCTGCCCTGAAAGCTAACCTATTGCTAAAAATTGCATATACAATACTATATTAATCATAAACACCATATTTAAAACTGAAGAATTGGGTAATGGTATTAACCAAATAGTTATGTCTCCCCAAATGCATATGTCATGGTATTCAGAGCTAAGGTTTAAGACAGGATGAAGCTAGTGTTGTGGGATGAGTGCCCTAGAGGATAAAGGGAGCATCTGCACTCCCTTTCAATCTTCCCCAGAGGTTGTGTACACAGTAGGAAGTCACCTTCTCTAATTCAGGGAGAATCCTCACCTGAATCTGATCCTGCTGGTGTCCTGTCACTGGACAACCAGTTTGCACAACTATGACAATATTATTCTATCATTATGACTATTTTGATGTTAATGCTAAGATAAATGAAATTAGAGGTTTATCCAGAAAAAAAAAATGGATTGAATTAAAATAGTAAATGTACTAGTTCCAATCATCTAGATTAATATTGTAGCACAACTACATTTAGTTCAGCCCTTTACCTTACAAAGGTAGAGTCAGGAAGAATTCTGAATGAGAAGTAAAACTGAAAAGCATTTGTAAAAATGTTCTCTTATGATAGTAAAACATCTCAGATAGAATAAGACTTTACATTTATTTACCAATATCAACAATACTGCCTGGATTCTTCTATCAGATCTTTAATATATAAAATGCTGGTGATTATCAAATCATAAAAAGCATGAATTTGAAACATTTTAAAGCAGAAATGTCAGATCATAACAAGACACTTTATTGCCATCTTATGTGCATTTCTTTTCAGCATCTTGTTCTCAGTGAAATCCCCCCCCCCCCCAATGCTCCTTAGAGGAATGCTTGCCTGCAACCAGGCCCATGATGTGAGAAGACTGTAACTCAATTTTCTGATTTAATAGTGCAGGGCTATTCAAGCATGAAATTGCCTCCTTCATGTAGAGCAATCCCCTTTGCCTGTCAAGGGAAGGCTCAAAAGCTTGATGTCTACTGTGATTACCACAGTTGACCCAACCAATCATTGCTGGAATCAGAGTTAAGCTTTTCCCTATGATCCACTGAAGAACCATCTCTCCAAACAGTCAAAGGTGAAAATGGGTGTGTGGCTCTTCATAAAGCCCCATCTCTATCTGTTCACATTCTGTGTTATAAACAAATAGTAAAATGGATAATATCGTGTCTTGAATAGACTAGATTACTTTCCCATAAGTATAAACAAGTTTTTTTCAATAAAACATTCACTGAGATTAAGAATTACAGAGAAAACAGACCACTTCTATTGTGTCTGTGACCATCTGCTATTCAAGAAACAATGGAAAATTTTTCCCGTTAATTTAATCAAACACTGTGGTGCTGGTTGTTTGCGTTGCAGACTCTGAGGTCTGAATAGGAGAGTAGTGCAGACCTGTGTGGTAGTGATGCAGTGGAGCTACACTTCAGGCCAGTTGGGTAGTTGTATGATTTTTTCCTTTTTCCTTGTCTTCTTTCAATTTTAAAAATTTAAAAGAAAAATGTGAAAATTATATGTATATATACATATATATATGTATATATGTATATATACACACACATATATATATAATTATATGTATATGTAATTTTACTGAATATAATGTATAGGTCACTTCAAAACTTAAGATATCATTTGTACAGATTTTAATTTTAATTTTTCAAAATAAAATGTAATTGCATCATTTCCCCCTTCCTTTTTCATTCCAACCTATCCCAGATACCACCCTTGTTCCATCTCAAATTCATGGATTCTTTATAGTTGCTGTGATATATACATGTGTGTGTATATATGTATAGATAGAGAGATGTAGATATATCTATATACATATAGTTATATGCATATACGTGCATGTGCACACAATATATAAGTATTCATAAATACAAACTGCCCTGTATATATAGATGATATAGATATAGATATAGATATAGATATATAGTGTTGCTTGTATATATATGATTTCAGGGCTGCCCACATGGTATTGGATAGTCATTTGTAGGAACTCTTCTCTGGAAAGACTGTTTCTCCTGCACTCAGCATTCTTGAGTCGTCTCTGGTTAAGGTCCCATGAGATTCATCCCTTCCATTTTAGCATGTCTATTGGAGTGATTTGTGTGTGTGTGTGTGTGTGTGTGTGTGAGAGAGAGAGAGAGAGAGAGAGAGAGAGAGAGAGAGAGAGAGAGAGAGAGAGAGAGAGAGAGAGAGAGAGAGAGAGAGAGATGTGTTAGTGTTGATAGAGAACAGAGATTTGGGGTCCCCTGAAGGTAGGTAGAATGCAGAAGTGCAGAAGTTTATGATCTTTAACACCTGTACATTCTCTTAGTGACCCATATTTCCAACTTCACATTTGAGATATGTTTGATAAAAGTATTTTATTCCTTTTTACACTTACAGCACGTATCAATTTGGGGAAGACATACCTTGAGTGGTCAAGAACCACTAGTTCCAGTAATAGCAGGTAGTTTCAGCTCACTTTCCATAATATGCTAGATCTTTTTCTGGAATCAGAAATTTTCAGAATTTTGAGTGGAAAATAATCAAGATATGGAATATTTGGTAGGGGTACACAAAGATGTTTACTTTAGGGGTCATCTTCAGTAAGATGGTTTTGGGAGTAATTGCTATTGAAAACACACTGCAAGTGATAGTGTCCTCATCCTACTTCCTCTTATATGTTCACTGGACTTTCTTGATGTAATTGAATTTGAAAATGTAGACGTAGACTTTAAAGGCTAGTTTTGTATATGCTTCAGTTAGATGCAGAGAAGGTGGCTGGGAGGAGAGCCCAGTCAGTAAAGAGCAAGCATGAGGCCTGATTTCCATGCCCAGGACCCACTTCGAAATACAGGGTGTGTTGTTATGAGCTTGTAATTCCAGTGTTGGGGGTGGGGCAGAGAGTAGAAGATCCTTAGAGCTTGCTGACTAGCCAGGCTAACCTAGTTACCGTGCTCCAGGCCAACGAGAGACCCTGTGTCGAAGGAGGTCAGTGGTATTCCTGAGACTGACAACAACCGTTTTCCTCTGACCTCTTTATATACACATACTCACACACCCCAGCATATATGTAATGTATCTGCACACATAAAAATGTACACATATACACACAAAATGGAAGCAAGAAAGGTGTCACAACTAGATCAGATTTAGAGGTTGTTTATTTGAGGGATAAAATTATGCAGCTACCAGAAAGTAAATTTAAAATACAAATAAATATCAACTCAATGAGGTAAATGTAAATATCTAGGGATAGCCATTTCCCCAGGTTTTCAATGTACAGATACATTTCATTTGTCATATTAAAATGTGTTATGATTTCTAGATTAACAACCAAGTCTGACAGATTTGCTTGGGTCACTTCTACGTCCACAGGGTTACTTAAGCAAAACATTAGCTTTATTTTTTTGTCACTTTATTTCTGCTTTTACAAGCTGTACAGTGGATGCATTGTCTATTCTTGATAGAATTATGAAACAAAATCAATTCTGTTGTGCTTTTCTATGTGGATGAACATGGTAGAAATTTTGTATTTATCTTAATAAAATATGGGTTTTCATTTTCCTCTTATTAAGGCGATCCACTTTCATGGGAGTTTTTAATAAATACTTTCTATTTGTTTATATTAATTACATAGTTTTTAGAAATACCTTCTTTCCATTTTTAATGGATTTTTGTAATTTTGAAATTTTCTCTATTTTTTTTTATCATATTTACCCTCTCCTGCAACTCTGCACATAGCTTTTCCAAGCTTAGCCCAGACAGAAATAGTTCAGTTGCTTGAAGACAAAACATGAGAGGCAACATTTTATCAACAAAGCTTTAAATTTTTCAGGTTATCATTTTTTTTTTTGGTTTTTCGAGACAGGGTTTCTCTGTGTAGCTTTGCGCCTTTCCTGGAACTCACTTGGTAGCCCAGGCTGGCCTCGAACTCACAGAGATCCGCCTGGCTCTGCCTCCCGAGTGCTGGGATTAAAGGTGTGCGCCACCACTGCCCGCCTCAGGTTATCATTTTTATAAAAATTTTAATGAAATTACATCACTTCCCTCTTTCTCTTTCCTCATTCCAACCCTTCCCATGTCCCTCACACACTCTCAGATTGATGGCTTCTATTTCTTTGACTATTCTTGACACACACACACATATACATACATACATACATACATACATACATACATACAACCCACTGAATCTTTTTATTGTGGCTTAAGCCATATTGTGGGATGGTATGTTCTGTATGGCAAATGTGTTGCTCTAACTGGTCAATAAATAAAACACTGATTGGCCAGTGGCTAGGCAGGAAGTATAGGTGGGACTAACAGGACAAAAGAAAGAACAGGAAGGCAGAAGGAGACACTGCCAGCCGCTCCCAGGACAAGCCGCATGTGAAGATGTCGGTAAGCCATGAGCCACATGGCAAGGTATAGATTTATAGAAATGGGTTAATTTAAGATATAAGAACAGTTAGCAAGAAGCCTGCCACGGCCATACAGTTTATAAGCAATATAAGTCTCTGTTTTTACTTGGTTGGGTCTGAGCAGCTGTGGGACTGGCGGGTGACAAAGATTTGTCCTGACTGTGGGCAAGGCAGGAAAACTCTAGCTACAAAGCCCCCTTTTTATCTTTGGTGCAGCTTACATAAGACATTGAAAAACTTTTGTTGCCAAAATCTAGTTTGTGTACAAAATACAGAACTTAGAAATTCACATCAACAATTCTCAATAACAGATTCAGAATAATGAAATCTTAAATGCTTTGAATTTTCTTAATTATCTGTATTTTTATGAAAAAGGAACAAATGACATGCATTTATTAAAATAATTAAACATTAAATGTCAGAAACTTAAATGTTTTCTTCAAAATATTACATGTGTATGAACATGTATTTCTTTATAAAGAATGCAAACATGTATTATGTTAACTTTTAATCACAAGATACTATTGTCATTAATAAACAATACTAGCAAATGCCTTTACTTAAAATCAGGGAATGAACTTACAGCTGTCTTAATCAAAGAAGTAGATGGCCACAGTATTATCTTTGTCCATGTGATTCTTTCAATATACTCTCCTGTTGCCTGAGATGCTAGTGCATTCTGGATTCTCTGTCTACTGTTTCTCACTATTGTTTTGTGGAACACATGATCTCAGTCCCAGGCATCCAAGTCTCCGTCCTTCAGTGACAGCCAGAATTAGGTCAGCTTCTCCTGAGGAAAGATAGGGAGACTTTTTCACTTGTCTTTAGGTATTTTTTTTCTCCTGAATACCATGTCCATTACTAAGGTCACTTGTCTCCTCTTCCCACTTCCTTCTGGTGGCCCCTTTCCTTCAGATTCCTTGGTTTTTGTTAGCTCCCCTGACACAGACTGGCAATGGCTACCACCGTGCTGCTAGAAGCTGTAATAATACTTCTCTGTGCCTCAAACATCAATCCTGAGGGCACATTTCTCCATCAGACTTACTTCCACTCATTGCTTGAGAATGACTGTCAAAAGCTTGCTTTGCTTCTGATACTCACTTCCTGAATGAGCCTCTGGAGCTGGGTCTAGGTCCCTCCCATCTTCCTTGCTGACTAACCATGCTGATATGGAAATATTACTTAAATTTTCCTATATCTTGATTTCCTTGTCTGCAAAATGGGAATTCTAACAGGAGCCTCTTTTCAGGATCACTGTGAAGATTACGTCCCTTGTAGGTTTTCATATGTTAACTCACATATACTACACTGAACAATGCCTGGCACTGAATAATCAAACAAGAGATGCCAATGGTTATTATCAATGTATATCCCATGTATCAGATTTTAGGCAGTATACATCAAATTACCTAATTAGAATTTCAAAGTATTAAGAAACCTATTTCATCCTAGTCTTATTGAATTAGAAACTGATAGGGAAGTCACATAAGAAATCCTTTAACCAAACATATACACAGGTGGTTCTGACATACAGCAAAGTTTTGTTCTAGCTACAGTGAGACGGCATTTTCCTTCTTACACATGCACAGTTTGATTAGTTAGAAATTAGCAATATACTAATCATATTTTACTGAATATCATTTTTATCTGGAAAATGCAAATGGGAGTCAATAACCATTTTCATTTCCCATGTCATTCAAACGCTGTTTAAATTTAAGAACATTTCCACTGGGTTCAAACATATAGCAGGTAGAGAATGGAGAAGTGAACTGTTTGCATAAGACTTTACCAAAAAGAATGGTGCATGAAAAGCTACATGGGATCATATGATCATATATTTTTGTTATTGTTATTGTTTTGTTTTGTCCAGTTGACACAAAATAGTATTATTTAGGAAAAGGAAGCTCAGTTCAGAAAATACTTTCATCAAATTGCCAAAAAATTCTTGATTCATTTGGATAAGCGCAGCCCACTGGAGCATGTTCTTCTTCTTAGCTGGTGGTCCTGAGTTGTATAAGGAGGTAGGATGAGAAAGCCTTAGGAGCAAGCCAGTACTTGGAGTTCCTCTGTGGCTTCTGCCTCAGTTCCTGTCTTTAGCTTCCTCCCTTGGCTTCCCTAAATGGAATGTGATCCAGGATATGTAACCCTAATAAACCTTTTCAACTTCTTTTAGTTCATGGTGTTTTAGTGCTACAACAAAAATCAAATGAAGACACTTAAAATCTCCCAATGTGCCCCCTACTCCATCGCAAATCCTTAAAATGGATAGTTGAACACACCTGACATGAAAGTAGAAGATCCTGGTGTTAAAGGCTTAAGTGGGGATAGCTGGAATAGGAAGAGGAGAGGATAAGGAGTAGGTTAATCAAAACAACGTATATATGAAGAAGCCATATGGAAATTCATTAGTAAAGTAAATAAAGAATACACACACACACACACACACACACACACACACTTTAATTAAGCTTACTAACATACACACATATATGCATGCTAATTAAAATATGGGTGTATGATTGGACAATACTACTTTCAGAAAACATGGTTTACTAAATGAAAACCTTAATGCCTGGTACAAGATATTTTTCTACCAGTTATTGGTCAAGTGGTCTCCAGAGGTATCTAAATTAACAGAGTCTATAGCTATTGCTCCTGGTTGTATGCCATAACTAGAAGGTAAGACCTTACCCTAAAAACAACACACACTTTGTCTGCAGGGACAGAGAAATCAAGTTTCAACTCTCCTGGAAAATAACTTCCTTCCTTCCTTCCTTCCTTCCTTCCTTCCTTCCTTCCTTCCTTCCTTCTTTTCTTTCTTTCTCTCTTTCTGTCTTTTCTGGTTAGCTTTTACAGTACAAGAAGGTCCTATGCAGGCTTCTGTGGAAGAAAGAATATCTATGGTTTTACCTACCATGAGACCCAGCATGCTACAATAAAAATATGACAAGAGAATTGTGCCTACTGTGCAATAGTGGCATAAAATTTATTCCACGTGTGGTAGTTTAAATGTAATTGGCCCCCATAAGCTCATAGGGAGTCTTCCTATTAGGAGGTGTGGCGTTGTTGGAGTGGGTATGGCCTTGTTTGGGGGAAGTGGGTCATTGTATTGTGGTCTCATGTATGCTCAACCATGCCCAATGTTTCAGTTCACTTTCTATTGCCTTTAGATGAAAATGTAAAATTCTCATCTCCTTCTCCAGCACCATGTCTACCTGCATGCTGGAATATCCCACTATGAGAATAATGGAATAAACATCTGAAACTGTAAGCCACCCAATTAAATGTTTCCTTTAGAAGAGTTTCAGTGGTCATGGTGTCTCTTCATAGAAACCCTAAGACACCATAATATCAACTGCTTGCTGATTGGATTTGCAGCCTCCTCCACAGGAAAGATTGAGTGTCTGTTACTTTCAACCTGATCATAAGCCCATGATTGGGAAATCATAGGGCCTAAGCTGGAACTGTTTAGTATAGTTTGCTAGGTAGGCATGCCAGAAAACCATCATCTTAGTATTTAGTTGGCACCCACAGATTTGTGCTCTTCTCAGCTTTGATCAGAGAAGCTTGATTTTGCAGAGAGTAGTAGCTAATCTCAAGAGTATACTTGGTGAAAGTACTGAGACTAAGGAACTGTTAGTGTTCAGGTGTGAACGGATCTTCTATATCAAATCCTCTTCAAGAGGCTCAGAGAACAATTGAAGAAGGAGAGGGTAGAGTGTAAGAGCAAGATGAGGATGAGAGCTGTAAAATGCTGACTTCTGGATACAACATGGCTATTCACTATACCGACTTAGAGCCACTGTGGTTGCCTGAAGATCTGTATCAGATATATCTAGTTAAAATTCCAACTGAGATTTCACTAGTAAAAACGGAGCTTTTGGCTGTTTGTGGCTGCAGGGAGAATCATTATCCTTTGAAGACCAGGGAGCTGGTAGGTAGCCCATGTCCCAGTGTATTTCCCATGCCCATATGTATATGGGAAACACTAATGGGACATGGGGGTTATTAATAGTAACAAGACAAGACAACATAAAGTTGAGGGAGACTGGCTGAGGATTCTAGAGATCCTTAACAGTAGTATTTGGATATTATCAAAATACACTGTATAAATTCATGGAATTTTCAAAGAAGAAATAAGATAATTTTAAAAGGTAAGAATGATTAACAAAAACCTTCATACTACAGTACCAAGTTTTTTTATATATGTCTTTTTTTTTTTTTTTTGATTTTTCGAGACAGGGTTTCTCTGTGTAGCTTTGTGCCTTTCCTGGAACTCACTTGGTAGCCCAGGCTGGCCTCGAACTCACAAGATCCGCCTGGCTCTGCCTCCCGAGTGCTGGGATTAAAGGCGTGCGCCACCACCGCCCGGCTTATATATGTCTTCTTAAAGCTTTATTGTGTGGTAATTTAAAAAAAATTTCAAATATTAAAGTTAAAAAATTAATTTTGAAGAGGCTCACACAGAGTTAAAATTTAGCCATAAAAATATAATGTAGACAAAAGGAAATTTCCACTTCCTAGAGTGATCACTCATTTCTTGAATTGGCTGGTGGCTTATCTTTGAATTGCACACTGAATTTGAATGTCCTCCTGTCTGTTCTGTGAAATTCCTGAAGCTTCTTCAGAGAACATTTGCATGAGACTCAGGTAAAACTTTGTGTTTGCCCAAATATTAGTTTAGGTTATGATTTATCAAAGATCCTCTGGAAGTCAAGCACTGTTCCATGGCATTCATATAATATATCCTAGCAATATAAAGAACGTGGAAATACTAATATCACAATTTTACGAGCCACTAGCTTACAGTCAGAAAGACTGAGCAAGGTATGATGAGCTACACTATTTGTATTTGATGTAGCCAGAATTTCATGATTTCTAGCCCCAGGAGTTTGGATTCCAAAGCCTCATTCTTAATGCTTTCTCTCATCTGGGCTCCAGCTTTCCTCAACTACAATTATTTAGAGAGACATACTTGAAAATGAATACATCCACTTACAGATGAATGTCTCTAAGAAATAACAATATTCTTCTCATGTGTATTGTGTTCTTCCTCCTCTATTTCGTCCTCAGCATCTGGTTTTGACCACTGACATGTCTTCTTGCTTAACATAGCAATTCTTAGCATTTCAAATTTCAATGCTGTGGAGAACACTTTTCTATTTTCTTTTAAAAAACTTACCACAAGATAAATGAAGGATTTTCTCCTTCTGGGCATTTTCTTTTCAACATGATTAAATAATCTATACCAATAAATGAAATCAACCAGGTAAAACAGAATCCCCAAGAAACCACACTTCTTCCTTGTTTTAACAGCTAAAACCAAATTGTACAGATAAAATACTTTCATTTCAAATTTCATAATACTCATATTTTACTTTCTGTAACCCTGATATTCTTTAGATTTTTGACACTTTGTTCTAATAATTTTATTACTTTATTTTACAATAAAGTACAATAGATATAGTTTCTTTCTTTGCAATAGAGATAGTTAATAGCTTCTTTGTGGACATTCAAGATGAATTTCTTCAAGTTTTGAAAAAGCCTCAGGAATGGGATTAAATGAATTTTAGTGGCTTTTGTCTTATCCTGTTAGACATCTGTATGAACCATCCAATTCTGTGTAGCTCAGCATTTGCAGTGAAGTGATCTTGTAACTCTCTCTCCCTCCTTTCTCCTTCCAGATACCTCTTCTGGAAAACCATCTCTCTCTTCTGTCTATAGATCTATAATTAGGATACCGTGGACCTAGTCAGGTTGGGATCTAAAATTGTAGTGTTATCCTGCCCATATTTATTTCTTCCTTGGTGGGCATGTGAGTCAGTTTGAACCAGGGATCACCACATATATATGTTGGATGTGCTAAAGAAGTTTCCTTTTTTCTTGAGAGCTGCAGGATGTGTGTGTGTGGGGGGGGGGCTGTTACATGATCCTTTCTTCTCAGCATTGGATGCAAGACTTAAAACCTTGAAGAGTTACTATCATTTATGATAGAAAGACAAAGGCTAGTCTGAGAAAGACTTTGATAACCAGGGGGAGGACAATTTTTATAAATTACATTATGAAGACTTAGGTCAAACAACATGTAAAATGAGAGAACTCAGCATTTCAATCATTTTCCTGCTGCAAGCTACACTGTCTGGGATTTTGGCTACACATAACAAAAAGGGTCCTAAATGGTACTTCAAGTGAAAATGAAATTCATGCTTGAATCATAAGCCTTTGCAGCACTTCTTATTTGTTTAAAAAGGAAAAGCCCACAGATGTTACTCACACTGATGACAGAGAGATAAGATGCTTAATTAATCATAGATTCAGGGATAGCATGAAAACAAATAAAAAGCAAGGTATGATAAAACTCAATCCCTGTTTTAAGGCTTTGATTTAATCAATATGTAATGATTAGTATGTAAACTCTGGTTCTATTAATAGGAAGCTGATGTCAGTCATTGTGAGTTTATGTTTAATTATGCCATATAAACTTCATGGTAATTTTTTAAAAGCCATGCTTGTCATACTATAGTAAGAAGCTGAACTTTCAGAATCAGATGTGCTGTTCTTTGATGCTTTTATATTCACTTGTAAAAAGTTGGTCTTTACAAATCATTTCAAGATGTTTCTGCACCAGTGTTCTTTGTGATATTCTCTTCATTAAGTTATTGTATGAGCAAGGCTTAAAGCATCATGGGCTGGGATTTGGGTTAGTTCTTACTATTATTGTGTACTTTACAGTATCAGATCATGAAATACCTTATTGATTTACCATTCTCTTAATGTTATACAGGAATTTTACTTACAAAGATAAGCCTTTTGAAAATGTAGCATTATCTTTCATATAAAGAATCATTACTTTACTAAAAATTATTATAATCATTATGTAGTAACGGTACTTAGTATTGTTTTTTCCTAGTTCTAAAAATTATTATAAATTCCCTCCATATCCAAATCGTTATTTTCCAACATATTACAAGCACAGCTATATATTTTCTTGGAACAGAAAATTTAGGTGGACGGTCAGGGAATGAGACATGACATTCTACATATCCTTTAAACTTGCAACCTTTCAAGCTTAGATTATAAAACAGAATGCAAATGTTATTCCCTTCAGGAGGGAATATTAAAACAATGATCCAGTAACAGATCAGAAGATGAAAGACAAGGAAATGGTCAGGAGTATATAAGAGCATATTACAAAGGAAAGAATCATGCCATGGTTTGTGTTTGTTGTGACAGAAAATATAGAAGTTTACATATGATGTTTAGAGAAGGGGATAATGGTGTAAAGGTTTGAGTAGAGAGTGGCTTGGGAGGGTAGGGAAAAAGAGGGGTATGGGAATGGACAAGTTACACTAAGGGTGTTTGGAGGAAACCTGTTCTTTTAGAAGCTCCCTCAACAAAGACACACAGGATGTGGGTGTGAAGAGTTTCTTTAAATGGAGTTACCCTATATGGGGAGATAGGGCTTTTTCCTTATGTCATAGGTTATCAGCGATAAATCCCATTACCATTGTGGGATGCCACCTTTTAAGTTGTTGATCAGAGAGCCCATTAGACTCCACCCAAAAAGGCTTTTTATTGTCATTACTCTCAGCTACCTACCATAGTAAATCTCTAATGCTGAAGACACTGGAAAATTGGGTCACAGGATATGCAGAAAACTAGCTGGTCCTTACCTGTAAGTATCCTCCCTATAGGTTAGCTTTCAGAGTACAGGAAGGTGCTGCCCAGGCTGCTAGTAGATAAAAGTCATCCATAGCTCAGTGTGAACCCTTCATATTGCCATAATTCTAGATCTGTCAAGATGGACCTGCTGATACAATGCTGCCATGAATGCTGTGGTGGTAACCAACCACTTTTTGGTTGTATTTAAGGCTCATGGTATAGGATGGAACTCATGCACATCCAACAACCTGTGGTCTTAGAGGAAAACCTATTGCTATTTTGCTAAATGGATATAATATCAAACTGCCTTCTAAACACCGCTTATATACCCATAGATTAGTGCCGCTGTAAACCTTCATTAATGACCCCTCCAGTGGACAGTAATTAATGCTGAGACTAGTGACTGACAAAGTGGAAAGAATGAGTGGCAGTATAGTGCTCAGCCCTAAATGGACCTATGTCATACTTTTTACTGGCACGATTCAAAGAACAGTGTGGGAAAAGTGGAAGCTTGTAAGAAATTGCTGAGAAGGACTGCTGTGAAACTATGGCTTCTGGACATAAAAATCATTACAGTCATGAACTTGATAAGATTGTCTACACAGGGCCTACACGAGATGAAAACAGTCATAATTCTAGCATAGACTTGGGAGGAGCTCATGAAACTCTTTTCCTCTGTGAAGAGTTTGGACAGTAGAAAGTTCTGGTGAGAAAAGTCAGTTTTCTTTAGAGACAATGCTCCTGGTAGGTTTCTCCAGTAAAAGACCCTGCATCCATGCACACCCAGACAGCTTAATGAGTTATAAAAATAGGACATGAAGTTGGGATGGAGGTATGGTAGTGGGGGTCAGAAAGAAGTTGCAAGGAAAGTGAGGTTTAGAAATGATCAAAATACACTGTATACACACATACACACACACACACATATATATATGGAATTCTAAAATAATGAACAAAATGAAAAAACCGGGCTCATTTAAAAGATGCCAAAATTCAAAAAAATTTGAGTTAAAGACTTTCAGATTAGTATAAATCATGTATGCTACATAACCTTATTTTACTATGAAAATGCCATTTTATTTTTAAAAAGGTATGAGAATATTTTTGCAATGACTTTAAAAATTATTTCTTTTTTAGCATAAGTATAATGATTACATATTTACATACTCTAAATATGTAAATATTTAATTGCACTCTTTTTCCCTTTCCTATCCTTCCTCTAAAACCTCTGTGCCAAGAATGACCATGATAGGCACTGAAATTCTGACACTTGAGATGCAGAGGCTGTAAGATCATGACCATTCTGGGTGACATAAGAGACACTGTCATACACACACAAAAGCAAGCAAAATTTTAAGACCTATGGAACATTCCAGTTTATACATTTTGGGGCTAGTATGTCTCTTTGTGTAGTCCTATTGGGTGGTATATGTACAACATAAACTGTACATTAGCTTTTCAGAGCTACTTTTTTTTTTAATCTCAGCTTGCAAGAATCATTGTCAGCCAACATAGAAGCTGTCACAGTGCTAATAATGCAATAACAATAGCTCAGTAATGAAGCCAACACTGTCAGTTCTTAATAAAGATAATAGGACAGCTTCCATGAATGAGCACTGACAACAGTTTGGGAGAAGTATTCTCTCTAGGTACACTTTGAAATTCTGGCATGTCATATAAGCTGTGTTTGATTTGTTGTTGCTGCTTTCCTGACAGAATTCAATTTAGGGAGGAAGCCCTGAGACTGGTGCATCTGTTACCTGCTTTGTGAAGCATGGCCTCAGTGACGGGCTCACATCTATTAGCAATCATGAAGAGAAAATGTTCGTAACTATGGCACAAGCACACAGCATCATCCTCCAACTTTATGTAGAGTGCCCTTTAGACAACTTATCCGATAGGTCTAGATAGATAGTTTTATAGCTTAAACCCACTCAGGAAATCAAACCATTGGCCATAAAATGTTCTTCACTTCACTATTTTTAAAAAGCATCTTTGGTTGTCTTCTTCTTTGACAGTCTTCCTTTATCTTTGTTTCCTGCTGATGCAAGAGCCAGTTCCGAAAGTTCTTCCCCGCAAAGTGTGTATTTGAGAATTCTTTATTTCTCACTTGCAGAATTGGCATTGAGCTTAGCAGATATGTACAGAAAGATTGATTCCTACCTCCCAGGGATTCCCATCCTATTCTCTTGAAGTCTTGTTCATTTAGAAAGAATATTGACTTGATCGCAGTGTTGCCCGTGTCTCGTCCTTGACATCTCAGGACTGAGAGGTTCACCTAATTTTATTACAGCTGTTTAAAATGTGTCTCTTGACAGTCACATTTTTACAACTAAGCTACACTGATGAAAGTGACCTTCATGCTTTCATTCTGCTTATCTTGCTTACTCTTAGATTTCATTCATTCCAAAACACTTTTATGAAATACCTACTGTATGTCTGGCTGTACGATAAGTTTTGCTCTATCTAGTAGTATTATTGAGAGACAACTATATGTCAATAATAAGGCAGATATGTATTATTTAATGTGGAGCCCTTCATTAGAAGGGTCTGAGGGGGAACAGTCATGGAGGCTTTAGCAAAATTACGCTTGAGCTAGATTTTGAAGGAAAGAGATGTCAAAGTGTGTATATTAAATGTGGTGCCCTCCTTAGTGAGGTGGTTTAATCTCTCAGGAAACAGGACTCTTCTTAATATGTTTGGCAACACAATTCTTCAAACATTAATATCAATAGTGTTTTGTTATTTTAAAAATATGTTCATTGTGGATCCTTTACGTTTATGATTATGACTATCACTACCCCATAAACCATTCAAAAAAGCAACAAAATAGGCTTTTGAATATGTTGCACCAGCACTGAGGGCATGTACAGTGGTACCTCAGTTCCCTAGGGCCTTCTGAAGGCAGTGAAGAGCAGCTGCAGGCTCAACTTGGTGGGAAGGAATCTCGGAAATTCCCTCAGTGTGTTTGGAGAATAACTGGACATTCCTGAGGATGCTAATCAGAATCTTTCATTCAGTTCTACTGAAGGATGGTGGGAACCAACCAAACTCCTCATCTCCAGCAACAAACTTCAGTCTCTTTAGTGACCTCTGGCTCTTACCTGCTTTCATTGTTCTTGATATACATGATAATCAGCTGCCTTCTCTTCCTCCAGCTGTGAGAGAACTAGACCATCTTCAGAAACTTAAAGTCAGCCATAACAAACTGAAAACATTCCCTAAAGAAATCACAAGTTTAAAAAACCCAAAGGTGCTGCACTCCAACACAAAAGCTGACGTGATGCACACCTGAGGGATTGGAGACCCTTTCCAGCAGAGAAGATGTAGGTCTTTCACACAAGCTTCTTGCAAATGTGCCTGCAGGTTTTGCTTTGCTGTCCAGTCTGCTGTGACTCAGTCTTTCAAGCAACCAGCTGAAGTGTTTGCTGGCAGAAATAAGCAGAATGAAAAGTAAATATCCATATCGAATACTGTATGAATTCAACATTAATGCATGTTAAAATAAGAACTTTCATAAAATAAGGACTTACAGAGTATAACTTGAGCAAATTTGTTTCTTTGTGTCTATGAAATGGAGTGTGGAAAAATTCATCTATGGGTCACATTTCTACTACTAGAAATACACTTTTCACTAGTCTACTTATATTTCTTTCTTTTCTTTTTCCATTTTCTTTTTCTTTTTAACATTTTTCAGCCTATTTTAGGTCAGGACCTGTTATATGACCCTTGCCAAAGGTATGCTAGAATTTACTGTTTATTTTAATGTGATATTGGGAAGGAGAAAGAGTAAGATATGAATGGATGAAATTCAGTATGAATACTCATAACCAGATAGTCATTTTTGCCTGGAGCAGCCCCAGCAGAAAATGATGTGGGGGAAAATGATTCTTTTAAAAATTTCTACTTGTTCATTTTGGATTCTGTTTTTATGTCAAACATCTGGGTGGTTAGTAGCTTATTAACATTCAACATCAGGACACTCTCAATTCACTAAATTTGAAAGTTTGCTGTCCAGCTGTCAGTATGGTCATTCCCAGTTGTAGGAATATAATTGTTTTATGAGCTCACTCAAGTCACATTGTATTATTTGAAACTTACTTTATTACTTTATTATGACATCTCCTCCTAGATTCCAGGAAATCTACAGTTTGGCAAAGGAGGATTGGAGTGTGTATTTAAGAGGACAGTGGTAGCTCAGGCAGTCCTGTCCACCCTTGGAATCTCATCTGTGTCAACATGTTAATGATGCTTGAAACCGAATTTCTACTGTCATTACTTATCTCCTGAAACACAAAATTTTATTTTCAACTTCCATTTCATTTTCCACAGTATTGTCCCACATATTTAAATGCAACTCAGTGTCTTCCTCAAAGTCATTTTCCTCCTTTTCTTCTGGCCTCAGTTCTATCACTTGTATCGATGCTATCTTTGTGTCCTTCTATCCACACGTCTTCCATTTTCTCACCAAATCAACATCTTCCCTTTACATAGATCTACAAATGGCTCCTTTGAGTCATTCCTAATTCTTTTTAAAGAAAAGTATATTTTATTTTATTTGTGTGTGTGTGTGTGTGTGTGTGTGTGTGTGTGTGTGTGTGTGTGTATTAAGGCCAGAAGAGGGAGTCAAATCACCTGGAGCTGGAGCAACAGTGGTTGTGAGCCACCCAACATGGATACTGGGAACTGAACTTGAGTCTTCCAGAAGAGCAGCAAATGCTCTTAATCACTGAACCATTTCTTCAGCTCAGCCATTCATTCCTAATCTTAATTTAATTCAGTAAGAGCCCCTTTACCTATTTCTTGGATGGTTTCAATTGCCTCTCCTCATACTCTTTCCTCTGCACTGTCGCTGAAAGGCTTCCGTGAAGATGCACCAAGCCCCATGAAGAATGAACCTAAATATTTATCATGTTCAGCCTGCCCCACACATCTGATTCTCATTTCAGATTCTGACAAGACAAGCTGGGAAGCTACTCCTAGCTCATCATTCCCAGGACATCCTATTCTTCTGTCTCAGTCTCTTCTGCATGAGTAAAAAACCTTTTTCCATGTTGTACCTTGGAGAAATCTTGGTTGTGTTGTGCTTTTTTTTTGTACCCCATCTTCTCTTTCATCTAGCTTTTTCATGTGTCATTTGTCCCAAATGAATTCCCCTCCCCCTGACAAGTCACTTTCTCTGCCTGAGTTTCCACTGTTGTTTGTTCAGTGTGCAGTATCCATGAAGTATGACCAAGAGACTTTATTATAATACTTTTACACTTTTGTGTCATTTACCAATATGTTGTGACCCTATCAAACAAATTTCAATACTCCTGACTAATCAACTAGGGCGTAATGCTGTGAATTTCCCCATATTCTCCTACAACTATTTGGAGTGTATCGCATTTTCATATTTTAGTCTGGTCTACACTTAGACTATGAAATGCTCTATAGACCTTCAGCATCCTCTCTGAGCTGTTGCCAACATACCCTCTTAAGCCCTTTACACCTGAATCCTGATTAATAGATTACATGTACAGAAATCAATCTCCTCTGAGAGGCTTCACTAATTCACCCAAACTGTGCTATAGGCATTCAGTTCACACTTTTGGTACTTTATCACATTACATTATCTCATATAACTTAAAGTTATGTATTTTTAAAATCATACTTATACAATAAGAATTAGCTCCCATAAAACATAATACTTTGCCTTATTATTATTATATTGTTAGCTCTGTAAAAAAGGCTTGGGTATTATAGATTTAAATATTCCTTGAAGAAACAAATTATTACACTTCAAAGTGATAACTTTCACTTTTTATTTCACCATATTTTTGCTCTGTAAATTCCTGTATTATAAGACTAAATATCTTAAAACTTCAATTTATAATATTCTAACAATTTTCTCTGTTGTAGTTTTGGTCTTACAGACTTGATCTTTAATTATTCTTCAAGTTTGAAGATTTTGGGGTCAATTTTCAGATTTCTGTAATCCACAATCAATAAGAAAAAGTCAACATCTGAGCAAGTTCTAAAGGCTTTTGTTATTCTATTTTCCTATTTTATAAATGTGTATTTTGAATATAGTATCCATGAAATATTTGAGGCTAGTAAGCATTATGTAAATATAAAATATATCCTTAATAAAAAATATAAAAATTTTAAGTAATGAATGATCCACCTATTGACAAACCAATAATCTAAATATACATTGTTGATTTATGTAAGATATGCAATTAAAATACATTCAACTCCTCATTTTGTGTCTTTCATGGTATAGCAAAATTTTTTTAGATTTACACGTGTGGTCTGAATCTTACATCTATATTAAAACAGTTGTAGCTTGTTGTTTCACTGTGTATCTGCTCTAACTCACACAATGTATATGGCATTGATGCTTTCTTTGCATCACATTTTGATTTCTATAGGAATAAAAGGTTTGATCAGAGGAGTTAGTTAGATAGCTTTTTGTCTTTGTCATTTACTTATCCTTCATCTTCCTAAGACTAATTTTTTCCTTTACTTATGCTGCTGTCAGAATTCTAAAATTAATACATTTTTAAATTGATGGAATTTTTTTAGTTTACTTACATTTCAGTTTAACTATCAATATTTTATTACTTATTAAATTATTTCAATTTACTCTGACAATTTAAAAATACTCAATTATTTTATGTTTAACATTTGCTGCCGGGTGGTGGTGGCGCATACCTTTAATCCAGCACTCAGGAGGCAGAGGCAGAGGCAGGTAGATCTCTGTGAGTTCAAGGCCAGCCTGGGCTACAGAGTGAGTTTCAGGATAGGCTCCAAAGCTACACAGAGAAACCCTGTCTCAAAAAACCAAAAAAAAAAAAAAAAAAAAAAACATCAACAACAACAACCCAAAAATGTGTTAGAAGACAAGCTTAGTTTTGAACATATTCTACGTGTGTGTGTGTGTGTGTGTGTGTGTGTGTGTAGAAAAAAAATATATTTTCCCCCAGAAGAGTGAAATTAAATTTAGTTAAGTTTGCTTATTCTTTACTGAGATTTCTCCATTAAGCATCCTAAGTGTGGAGCAGTAATTATCTCAAAATGCAATGTAAGGTGAGGCCTAAGGCCAAGAACAAAGAAGCCATTTGACCATACAGAATCACCCATCTAGACACAGCATATTTGTTTTGATCTCTGAAGTCATTTACTATTCAAGGGCTTTATTTGAATAACTTCAATAGTCATCTGTCTTGTCTCTATCAAGTCTATTCTACACAATGCTACTAGAGAAATGATTCAATATTTATCATCCAGACATATCACATACCTAATTCTTATCCCCATCTAATCCTTAGCTGTAAAGTCAATGCAGAAAGAACATAGCTGAGATCTAACAGCTGGAGAAGACAGGCTTGCCCTTGAAGTGTACCTGAAGTTGTCTCTTCTCCAGAACTGTGTCTTGCTTGCTAGTCCTATTTCTTGACACATATTCCAGTAACAATAGCCTTATCTTTCTTTACCTCATCTTTGTTTCACAACCAATTTGATTTTGCTGAATCCATAGGTATTCAGCATTATTTATTTATTTACTTATTTATTTATTTTACTATTAAATCCAGAGCTAATGCTATCATAAACTGACTTGTTATGTCTCTCACAAAATGGTTCTGCAAAGCACAGAGTCTATCTACCCTGTGTGGTTTATTTTCTTCACTAGAAAACTTTGAATAATGTATTATTTACTATGTATCATGATTGAATGATAATACATGTGCTTGGAAAAAAGTAAGTATCAAAACGTTTGCCATCTCATGACTACTATTAGGATTTATAAGGCATAGCAGTAGTCTGTTATCACACTGTGAACTCACGATAGCCTCTCCGTAAATGTAGCAAAACAAATGAAGATCAGGTTATATGCTACACACTGGGAAAAAACATAAACAAAAACAACAAACAAACAGACAAATGAAAACCAAAGAAATGAAGTGATGGTAGAAGATCTCTCACTGGAACCTAAAAAGTTGAGCCAGCTTTTCCAACTTACTAGTGGTTTCTCCTCCCTGGCTGAAACCTCAGTCATTCGGTAGCTTATGTAATAACTAACTCCCTAGGTTCCACTCCCCATTTACTCCTTATAAGTTCCCTCAGAGCCCTGGGGAGTGTTAAATGACAATGTGTAGGACCACAGGAGCAGACATAGCTGTGAAGGATTTTTTCATTGTGTCTTCTGTGTTTGAGTACCAATTTATTTCTTGCCTTCTATACTACTGATTAGATTCTTTTCCATTTAAATATAAATTACCCATGGTACTGTTTTAGCAACCAATATCCATTTTAGCATTGATTTTTCTGTTTTCAATTGTATCAGAGTAGAGATATACCATGTAGTTAATAAAAAAAAATTAACAACTAAATGGTCACTACAGAAATAAATCCAGAAAGGACAAGAGAGTTGTTTAAGAGTTAACAGCTGCCTATTTTCTTGTGTCCAGACTCTTAAGATTATTCAGTGAGAATATATACAAACCAAATCTAGTTCCCAGGCATTTGACTCATTATTATGAAGATAACAGGGTTCGACACAAAAAAAAATCTGTATTGCATGTCTTTAAAATATTAAATTTCTCATTATATACTTCTCCTAATTTAGTATTGCCTTTCATGAATATCATAACATTAAATGGCATTTATTGAAAATTTATTATTTTTCTATATGTATGATTCCTAATAATCTGGATCTAAGGTTGCATGTGCCTCCTGGAGAGAGAAACATGGTACTTGCTCATCAAGGTTCAGTCAACATCTGTTTAGCCCTAGAATCTAATATCTGAAGTGTCTGGACTCCCTGCATCAGTGGCACTGCCATTAGTTTTTGTGTCTGTGTTTGTCTGACTATCTATGCCAGAAGACTGCTAGCCATCCATGATAAAGATCATATATTATTTTGCCTGAAATGATCTCCAATATCATAGTTTCTAGTAATTGCTTATTATGATTTATCCATATATTTTTTTTACATATCCTTGATACGTCCTATGATGATAATCTTTATCTTGAAACCCATGACTATATTACCTGCCTTGAAGTAGGAAGGGGCTGGAAATGGTTTTTATTTAACTTAATTTTCTCTCTGTTGTTGCTGGAGGGCTTCTCTCCAGGTTCCACCAAGCCCCACAGTCCCACAATCCATGTATAAAATAATCATTCAGACGCTTATATTACTTATAAACTGTATGGCCGTGGCAGGCTTCTTGCTAACTGTTCTTATATCTTAAATTAACCCATTTCTATAAATCTATACCTTGCCACATGGCTGGTGGCTTATCGGCGTCTTTACATGCTGCTTGTCCTGGCGGTGGCTGCAGTGTCTCTCCCTCCTTCCTGTTTCCCCAATTCTCCTCTCTCCTTGTCCCACCTATACTTCCTGTCTGGTCACTGGCCATCAGTGTTTTATTTATATAGGATGATATCCACAGCACTCTGTCCTGTTGCAAAGGGTGTACGTCGCAATGCTACTTTAAGACAAAAGTGGACAAGACACATTTTTCTTTCATTTTTTTCTGCTTTGTAATATTACTTTAGAGACAGTGATTAGATTCCTTCCACTCTGTGCCAACTCCACTTCAGTGAATAAGAAGGAGCTTCAGTGTTTGGGACATAGTAACAAAAATATAAAGAATTATGGTTTCTTTCCCCCCAAAAAAAATAAAAAATAAAAAATAAATCACTGGGTATGTGGAAGTTTTGAAAAAAAAAAGTATTGTCAGTAAGAAATCAAATAGTGTTTCTGACTAGATAAAATGAGACTACACACATTCTTCATAACAGCCAATTTAATTAAAACTCAAAGTGCAAAAGAGTTCAGCGTCAATGGTGGTTGTTGACCTATATCTAGGTCATAAACCTCAGTAAAGGAGGTAATGAAAGCTGAGGTTGTTTTTAGTCAAGCAAAAAGCATGTATGCAAATAAATACAAACTTTCAAATAAGATTTCAGGGAATAGGACCCAAAGGCTGAACCCAAGGTTAATAACTCCTGACTACTTCTATAAATTGGGGCCATTTTACTCGATGCACTCTGTTTCCACTACCCCCTGCTAAGGATTTTCTTCTAAGCATACATTTTCACTGATTTACACTTGTCTCTTCCTATAACTTATATAATGCCAAAGTTATTGAAACTTCCCCCAGTGAAATGTTTTAGAAAGAAATCTTTCAAAACTGGTCCCGCATGCCCGGCTATATAGTATATTTGGATATTGAGTCAGAGTAAGCATTTCATCTGTCTTTAAAACTATTAATTAAAAATTATTCTTAGGATTTCTATATGGAGTGTGATGTTATGTATATAATATGGAAAACTGAAGTCAAGATAGCTAAAATTTTGGTTGTTTTAAATACCTAGTTAATGTCAAAACATTTAAAATTTATACCCCTAGCTATAAATTTATAAATTTTTTCTAAAAAAAAAAGCTAAATATGACTAAATACTGCACAATAAGTTCCAAAATCTCCATTTCTAACTAAATGTAATGTTTTTATTCCTCCTTAAATGACAACTGTCTGCTCAAGCATCTCCCAAATGCTGGAAATCCATATTAGAGTTTAAACACAAAGAAGAGCCATATCCTTATAGAAAATATAAATTCTTCCCTTATGTTTTTTACAAGAAATTTTACTTCTTATTGTGCATTTAACTTCTTAGTCCATGCTGAGTTGATATTTGTGTAAGATATGAGATATGGATTGTATTTTTCTGCATGCATGTCCATATATAATTTTCCAAAGTCAGTTATCAAAACAACTTTTTTTTCTCTATGGTGTACTCTTAGAACTTACACAGAAAACTAATAAGCAATAATTCAGAGATTGGCTCATTACTGGTCTCTGTATTCTTTTGTTTTTGTTTTTTATTTTTGGTCTAAGTGTGCTTTGGATAAGTCACACTTGCTTTGTTTTTGTTTGCTTTTATGACTCCACAAGAGTTCTAATGAACCTCCTATCCTTATTTCAGTGAAAAATGTCAGGAGAACTCTAATAATAAATGACATTGAACAGGCAAATCTCTTGGGTAGTGTTAAAGTTTAAATCTCTTGGAAGCAAAATTCATTTTGAAATTTGATTGCCATTGTAGTTATGTTGGGAGGTGAAACTTAGGGTATTAGATCATTAAGAGAGATAAATGCCTTTCTCATGGTACTGGATTAATTGTAAGTGCAGGTAAATTTCTAAACACTCCCTGTAATTTCTGTGTTTTGGCATGTGCAAGCATTTCCTTGTGCTTCCATTCAGACATAAATATCTAAAGACCTTTATCTGATGGTGGCATCATTGGCCCCTAGGTCTGTAAGTCCTGATGAGCTTTTTCTTTTAAATTACTCAGACCCATAGAGTTTGTTGTAGCAACTTTTGACAGATAAGACAGTAAGAATGACATTCTAGCCGGGCGGTGGTGGCGCACGCCTTTAGTCCCAGCACTCGGGAGGCAGAGGCAGGCGGATCTCTGTGAGTTCGAGGCCAGCCTGGTCTCCAAAGAGAGTTCCAGGAAAGGCGCAAAGCTACACAGAGAAACCCTGTCTCGAAAAACCAAAAAAAAAAAAAAAAAAAAAAAAAAAGAATGACATTCTAACAATATCTATGAGCAAAAAATCTGTACACCTTTTCACATTTGCAGGATTTAAAAATAATGTTTAATATTTGCCAGTATATATAGGTTTAATCCTCTGCATATATTTATTTCTAAGTATTTTTGTTTTAATTTAAAGAAACTAAAATTTATTTATTTTTCTTAAAGTCTAATAGTTAGCAAAATGCAGTTGATATTTGTTTTGTATTCTGCATCTTGAGTGAACTTGTTCATTGTACCAATATCACAGAATCTTCATTGTCAGCAGAGTCAGTCTTTTAAAGTTTTTTTGGTGTTTTGCCTACATGAATGTCTATATGCCATGTGCCTACCCAATGTTCATAGAGGCCAGAAGAGGGAATAAGACTCCTTGGAACTGGTGTAATAGACAGATGCGAGTCTCCATGTTTGGAATTGAACCTGGGTCGTCTGGAACAGCAGCCAGTGCTCTAAATCATATCTCTAGCCCTAGCTTAAACATTTTTTATATTTTTATTAATATCCCTTTTATATTTCTCTGATGCCTAATTGGTCTAATGAGGATTTACTGAATTTTATGACATGTTTGTTGAATTCTAGTCATGTGTGTTCCTATATTTCTAATAACAAATCAGTACATCTAAAACTCCTTCAAATATGAGAATATATAAACTGGTTGTTCTAGTAATAATTGTCTCTGTTACTGTTCTATTGCTGTGCAGAGACACCATGACCAAAAGTCATTTATAAAAGAAAGCATTTAATTGGGAGCTTGCTTACAGTTTTAGAGGGTTAGCCCAAGACTGTTATGGTGGAAAGTGAGGAGGCAGGCAGGTAGGCAGACATGGTGCTGGAGCAGTAGCTGAGGTCTTACATCTGATTTGACAGACTGAAGTAGGAGTGATGTTAGGAATTAATCCTAGATGTGTATTTAAATAAACCGATGGATGTAGATACACTGATAGAGATGCTGAAAATTAGAAGAGTGGCAGGCTTGATAGCTCAATTTAGGGTATTTTAAACATGAGCTACCTTTAAAGCATTCAATATGACATGTCAAGTTTATAACCTAGAGGAGAGATTAGGGCTTGATAGAGAAATGCCTCATCAGCATGCAAATATATGCAAATCTACATCCCTAGAAGTGGTTTCCTAAAAGAAAGAAAGAGTGGAGGAAAGGATTTCGTTAGTATGGAGGGTGTTTAGAGCACAAAACAAGGAAGAAGATTCAAAACATGAGAATGGAGTGAGAGTGACAACAAGATGAGAAACAAGTAGCAAGCTGTAAAGGATCCACAAAACACCACCAAATTCATAAAATTGCCTGCTGCTCTCTAAATAACTTCTCTATAATCTGAGGTCTAAAATGTAGACTGAATGGCATTTAGAAAGAGAATGAAATATAAAGAAGCAGAGGTAACAAATACAGGCAATTTTGAAGAAAATTGAGTAGCACATTGGAGATACCTATCCAGCAACCATTTTCAGTGTATATCTATTCCTCTGTGCATTTCTGTCCTTCTTCATGTCCCTCTCTCTTTCTCCATTTATTTCTCTTCTATCCTTACCTTCTGGTCTCTTTCCCCCCCGCCTTTTTTTCACCCTTTCCCCTTCTATACAGTAGATATTGGAGAAAACATGAATAACCACAGAAGTAATTAAATGCATACAATGAAGTTGTTGATGAAAACAACGCCTTCAGTATAATACCATGATTACTTAAAACTGCACTAATTCCTTCTAAGCATTTACAATTTAGATATACACACTTTATTAATTACAATTTTAGAAGCAAAAATGCATGCCTTAATACATACTTGTTAATGGTGTGAGCCACTCGCCATGGGTGTTGGTAACTGAACTTGTTCACACTCTTAACCATGGAGCCATCTATCCAGCCCCTGATAGAGTTGTTCCCAAATGATTTTCTGTGAAGAAACATATTTCCTAGTAACATTTCCTCATTGTTCATCATTGTTTTACCAATTTTGTATCACTTTGACAAATATCTTACATAAGTCAACTTGAGGGTGGGAGGATTGATGTTAGATCACTGTTACAGACATGACAGTCCACAGCATTTGTCTCTGTTGATTTGATGCCTATGGTTAGGCAGAAGTTCACCATGAGGAGGAGAACATGTGACAGATGTTACTCAGCTCACTGTAGACAAGGAGAGAAAGAAGAAACGATGAGTGGCTTGATCAAATACAACTCCCAAAGATATTATTCCAACGGTCTGCTCCTTAAAGCTAAGTCTTAATTACCTTATCATTTCCAGAACCTCTTAATATAAAGCCATCAGCTGAAGAACAAGATTATATAAACATTAGTCTTTTTTAGTACACTATATAAAAATCATTACAATAATTTAAAAATATTAATTTGAAATCTGAGAAATGATCTAAGAATTAATCCAATAGCTATATGATGAAATTAAAATGGGACAATCCATAATTTTAATCAAAATTTACTCTTATTTATTCTGGGAAGGTGGGCATAGAGAATATTCAGGATAACCATTGCAATAGATCTACTTGTGTCTTTGTAGATATTTTTTAAAAGAATGTACAAAACCCCCCGAAAAAGAATGTACAAAAGTCATTCATTTTTATCCTTCCTTCAGCATATTTATAAGGGTGGATAGAACAAGTATGTCTCATCTGTTTCTATAGTTTTCATTTTTACCAAGCTACTCCATTTGCTTCTGTCTCACAAAAAAAGAGTCTTTTATCAAGCTCATGACTGAAATGATGTTATCATTTGCCTTATTCTTTATGACAACCATCAATAAGTGATATGACAGATAAAAGATAAAATGTGGACCTCAAATTCAGGCAGCAGAATTCTTAGTATTGAGAACACAGCTCACTTGAATGTCTTACTTGAAACATAACAATGAACAAAGTACTATTTCTGGAGGGGATTACATCTGGCTGTATATTTTAAAACTAACCCAGTGTCTTTGATGGGCAAGTATAATTGTTTAAATTTGTAGAAAGAAAGGTGAACAACAGTATTTTCTAAGTTTATGTTTTTAATTTTATGCATCACATGTTCTATTCCAATTTAAACATGTTG
This sequence comes from Peromyscus maniculatus bairdii, assembly GCF_049852395.1. Lineage (NCBI taxonomy): Eukaryota > Metazoa > Chordata > Mammalia > Rodentia > Cricetidae > Peromyscus > Peromyscus maniculatus. Next base: position 32,978,890 of record NC_134855.1, read on the forward strand.
GCTTTAATGACATCAAATAATATTATACATATGTTCTCACAGTTGTTAACTTCGTGAATTTTATTGGTTATTCTGATTATGATGATTCCCTTATGTGTACAAAGCTTTGGAAATACCAATCAAAAAAATTTCAAAACATCCCCATGAGGAATTAGCCCTCTAGTACTATGAGAATTATGCAACAGTAAGATTGGCATGATTTTTTTCTTCTTTTTTAATTAAATTTATTACTTTACATCCCTACCCCAATTTTCCCTCCCTCCTCTCCTCCCTTCCCCTCTCCTGCCATCCTCCATCCCCCTACATCCACTCCTCCTCTGTTTCTGTTCAGAAAGGGGCAAGCCTCCTTTGAGTATCAACCAAACATGACATATCAAGTTGCTGGAAGACTAAGCACTCCCTCTTGTATTTAGGCTGGGTTCCAAAGAGCAAGCCAAAGCATTAGGGATAACCCCTGCTCCCATTGTTAGGAGTCCCACAAGTAGACCATGCTACACAACTGTCACATGTATGTAGAGGGCTTAGGTTGGTCGCATGTGAGCTCCCTGGTTGTTGGTTCAGAATCTGTGAGTTCCTATGACACAGGTTAGTTGTTTCTCTGGTTTTTCCTTAATAGCAATGTATGTTCATGTTATGAAAGAGACATCAATCATTTCTTTGAAAAATTATTCTAAGATGTGCTTCCAAAATATAGACAGAATGTATTTGTGCTGGTTAGTTTTTGTCAATTTGACACAAACTAGACATTTTTGAGAAGAGATAATTTAAATTGAAGAATAACCTCCATTAAACAACTTTGTAGGCATGTCTGTGAGGGCACTCATTTGATTCCTGATTGACATTGGAAAGCCCTGCCTACACTGGGTATTATCTTCTACAGGTGGTCTTGAATTATATAATGACAATAGCTGAGCAAACCAGAGCAAGCAAATACTTGTATTAGTCAGTGTTCTCTGGAGGAACAGAACTCACAGAATATATATACATACATACACACATACATATATACACACATATACATATATATATATACATATATGTTTGTTTTCATATATATGAATATATTCATTAGAGAGAGAAAAGATTTATTCAAAAGGCTTAAAAGCTATGGTCCAGCAAGTTCAAAAATGGCTGTCTATCAACAGATGCTACAAGAGTCTAGAAGTTGTTCAGTCCAAGAGTCTGGATGTCTCAGCAGTTTTCAATATAAATTTGAATCCCGAAGAAGTAAGTTGTGTTGAAATATTGTGTACCCTAATAATATTTGCCTGAAGATCAGAGGACAGAACAAGCCACTAGATTAAATATAAAGGCCAGGCAGTGGTTACATTTAATCCTAGCATTCAGGAGGCAGATATCTGTCTGGATCTCTGTGAGTTCAAAGCCACCTTGGACTACATGAGATTGACTCAGGCTAGGAGAGAAGACAGAGCCAGGCAGTGGTGGCACACACCTTTAATCCCAGTACTGGGAAACACACATGCCTTTAATCCCAGGAAGTGATAGCTGGGCAGAAAAAGGTATATAAGGCCTGAAGAGTCAAGAACTAAAGGCTTTTCAGCAGAAGCATCCCTTTCTGCTAAAGGCTTTTTCAGCTGGAGCTTTTCAGGTGAGGACTCAGAGGATTTCAGTCAGATGATTCGTGGAGTTGGTGAGGTGAGACGTGGCAGTGGCTTGTTCCTTTGTCTCTCTGATCTTTGCTCCAATATCTGGATCTGTGTTTTTATTAAAAGACCATTTAGAAATCCATGTTACAGTAGGCTCTAATTCCAGTGAGAGAAAGAACTAGCTAGTAAGGGCAAGAACAAACAGACAAAGAGATCAAGCTTCCTTCTTCCATGTCCTTTATAAAAGTTGCCATCAGGAGGTGTGGCTCAGGTTAATGGTGGATCTTGCTACCTCAAAAGATCTGGATTAAAGCTGTGCTCCCCCAACCTCAAAAGTTCCAGATCAAATGTTGGTCTTCTCACTTCAAACAATATAATTAAGAAAAAAATCCCCCACAGGGATACTCAGGCTCCTGAATTTTAGTTATTTTCAGATACAGTCAAGTTGACAACTAAAATAGCCAACACAAAGTCCATGCCTTGTCACCTGACAGATAATCATATCTTCTCATGTCATGCTTAATTTCCAAATGAAAACAATAACTAGATCATAATTATACATAACATGATATGCCCATCCTCCCTACAACTGAAATGCATTGTAAATTTTAGAATTGGTAGCAATATACCTTGAGAGACATTCTTTTAGTATCTCAAACTTAAACATGATAACCACTGATATTCTCTTAATTGATGTTATATTGCATGTGAAAGAAAACACAAATATTTGTACACATTCTTTTCTTTTTAATTTTTTTTATTCATTTTACATACCAACCACAGATCCCCCTCTCATCTCTCCTCCTGCTCCCTCCAGCCTTCCCTCCCAACCCACACCCCATCCCCTCCTCCAAAAGGGTAAGGCCTCCTATGGGGAGTCAGCAAAGCCTGGTACATTCAGTTGAGGCAGGACCAAGCCCCTCTCCACTGCTTCAAGGCTAAGCAAGTTGTTGGACCATAGGTAATGGGCTCCAGACAGCCAGCTCAACAAACACATTCTTAACACAATGTGACATAAACACTAATGTCAATTTTAATAATTGTTTCTATCACTGAGTACATAGCCTTAGGTGATATTTATAACTACCTTCCTCTAATGTCCATTCTATATTTCTTCACTCTCAGAAAGTACCTCAACAGGTCTTGGATCTTTTCCTGGAGTAGTGACCCATACCTTCGTTCCTGAAGGCTCTCCACCGTTGTCATCTTGTTTGGGTTAGAAGGTTGTTGTTGTTTCCCATAGGCTTTAATCACTGGACATGGTAGTTCTGAGAAATGCCCTAAAGCATCTCCTGTACTTCCATTTTGAGAACTAATCCAGTTTTCCCTTGGTTATCTGGTTCAGTCACCCCTGCTGACACTGTTATTCCTTTCTTATCCTCTTGGCTTAAGAGGATCAGAAGCCCAAAATCTGCATGGAGTTAGTTGGAGCTTCCAGTTGAACAGAATGTTTATTGTGTCCCTTGGCAGGAACACTTGGCCCTCTGGAACCAAAACTTCTAGCCTATCAGAACTTAATGTTGTGGGAACAGGATCAAAAATTTTCTAGTTGGTTATTAGGGATGATGGTGAGTGGAACCATTTCTTTTCCGTTAATTCCTGGGTCTGTGGATCCTGGCTAGTTCCCTCTGAATGCATTAACAATGTACAAAAATTTCCAGAATGAGATCCTAGTTGAGCAGTAGGTATATTAAATAGTAGGACATTAAATTTCAGAAAATACCAGGAAAGTTTACTGAAAGAAATTTCATCTAGTAAGGACATACTACAAAGGTATATGGACATGTCAGCTTCTATGACGTCAGGCTATCAGATTGGATCTGGATCAGATGTGAAAACTATGTATCAGGGAATTGAAAGAAGGATTTGTTCTTTTGTCCATGCTTATGATAGCTTGGGGAATAGACATTCTATAGGAATTTCATTAATATGCTTGCTTAATGGCTGTGATCCTGTGTCCTTTTTATGGAGAAAGTTTTCTGACAATATTTTTTTAATAATTGTGGATTATTTTGATAGTTAATTTTTCACTACTGTGACAAAATCCCAGGCATAAACCAACAGAAGGGAGCAAGTGTTTGTTTTAGGTTATTGGCTCATAGATGTTAGGCAACAGTTCTTGATTCTGCGACTTGGTGCCTGTGCTGAGATAGAATATTATGAAATATTTTATAGATACAACCAAATATATTCTAGAATCCACCACTGGTAGATATGTGAAACTACATTTTCTTTTCTACTCTTCATTTCTTTCCTTTTACTTTCCTTGCCTATATATAGTCTACCATAATTTCTACATAACCAAATAGGCAAGCAAGAAATATGTCCTTTCCTAACTAGGAATCATGCTCTAGATTTTACTTATTCATCCCTTTTCCTTAACAGTAAGATTAAAAAAAATATTTAAAGTAGATTCTGCTTCTTATCTCAGTTGACTTCTAGTATATTACCCCACCCCATGTACTTGCCACATAAGACTGTCACGAAAGGTCTTCTCACTAGTTGTAGAGAAGTCTTTATGTTGAAAGTAGGAGAGGGTATTTAATATTTCTCTCGAGTGTGCTTTTAACACATGTCTTTGACAAGAAAAAAAAACCAAAAAAAAAAAAACCTCTTTTCCTTGAATCTCATCCAGAGATTTTTTTCCCAATATTTTTTTCCAGGGTCCTTCATAAGTTCCTCTATTGTCTCATTTATCTTCAGTGAGTATTATTGCTCAATTTATATTCATTATTATTAACTTTTGAAAATTTTGATTTTTTATTGTTTTCCATTATATATGTCAATATTTGGACATGTTTTCTTACAGCCTTAAATGATGCATGGACCCAACCCTTACTTTTTCTATAATAATTATTTGGCATATGTCTTGTATTTGTTATATATATTTTCAGATGCTTTCCAGATGCAGCAATTTTTAGTGCTCTGTTCCTTTTATCACATACAAAAGTGAATATCTAAGACTCAAAAAATGTAATTTATTTTGGATTTTATGTGTTTCTTTGACTGTTTGAATAATGATAATAAAGTGTGATAATAGCAGTAATGGCTAATGTTGATAGAGAGGTCACTGTGACATAGGCATTGTGACAAGTACTTTATACATATCAATTTACTCGATTCCCAGAATGCCTTTAAGAAGTAGGCATTGCTAATAATTTCATTTTAAATATGAGGAAATTAATGCAAAAAGCGAATTAGTCACCTCACTTAGGTTTCATTCCAAGCAAATGAGAGGAACAACAAATGGACTTAACACTCACTCAAGAGTGAGATAATGTCTGGTATTGGAAACCTAACTAAATACTCAGTGCTATTGAAGCCATGGTTATTGAAGGAGAATCGGCAACGTCTAATTTACTAAACCAGCATAATCTCTAGTAACCATCTATAAACATTATTCCTTATACTTTGAGATAATTATAGTCTTCACCTGTCATTAAGGTGTTCTTTTTGCGACAGATGGAGACCACTACAGAAAACCACAACCAATCAAAACAGTTGTAGAGTGCATTCCCAATGAATGCATCTTTAAAACACTCCTGCACCCAAGGCACATGGAAAACTGTGGAAGAAGGGGCAGAAAGATTGTAAGAGCCAGGGGTTCAGAGACTGTGCTGTGAAATTCTGTCTCCTAGTAATGTCAGAAGCTACACATATAAAGTCTTACCGTTATGGCCATCCAGATGTGAGTTGAACAGGTATGTTACATATGGACATGCCAAACTGGATAGAGAAAAGCAAATGGTGCCTCAGCCCTACACAAAGAACTACAGACAACGGAAGAATGCTGGGACTAAGAAAGGTGGCTTTCCCAGGCAAAAGCATAAACACTGGTTGTTAAATGCCAAAGGGTCAGTCCTGAAAGGATGCATACCAGCAACATTATATGGATTGAGGCGGTTATGTAGGAGCATCCGTGTGTGTGTGTGTGTGTGTGTGTGTGTGTATGTGTGTGTGTGTGTGTGTGTTTACATATATATACACATACATGCACACATAATACACACACACATACACACACACACTATATATATATATATATATATATATATATATATATATATATATATATATAATGCATTAACAATGAACAAAGAGGCTTTGAACTTGAAGGAGAGCAGAGAAGAGAATATGAGAGAGTTTGGAGGGAGGGAGGGGGAGTAATATTGTATTTATATTATAATCTCAAAAATAAGAGAAAAAGAAGTTAAAAAAAAGTGAAGAATATCTGGTGCCAAAATTAGCCATTACTTTCCATCTCTTTTTTCATATCTTTCCCCAAACCACGTCTGAGGGTTATTTTTTTTTTGTTGTTCCATATTATTTAGGCAATAAATATTTGACATCCTGGTTAACAATAATCTGTGCACCACCAGTATAATCAAGTTCCACTTCCTTAATTTAAAAATCAGAGAAAGAATTCACCAAACTTCTCCTAGTGTGAAGTTGCAACTTAACAGCCCAGCCATGCTATTAACTGAGCTCTTTTCCTGTGGCCTTAGTCATGAGAGCAGGTGGAGAACTGAACCTGTCGAAGCACCCAAGACCTCTCTATTCCTTTCCTTTCCTTGTGCCATTCCCTCCTGTGTGATGTTACTCTATTCCTAGGACATGATAATTGTAATGAACTTTTTATTGTTGAGAACTTGTTGTTGGTCTACAGTCTTAGCTATATTTTGTAGTAATCCGTATGAAAAAGATACAGGCAACCACACTGATTAAGTCAATCAAAAACACATAAATCTTTTATTTGCCAATGACCAAGAGCAAGCTTATGCCTGGGAGGCTTTTGGTGTTGAAAGTCAGGGGTTCAGTATTATTAAAGGTAAAAATCACAAAGACCATAGCTCACATCAAAGTTATGATGAGGGTCAGAGTAACCTTGAGATGTTCATTTCTGGCAGAACATAATGACTGTGTCAGACATAACAACAATTATTTTTTACTTATACATTCTTCAGTTATATTAATTATTTTAGTTAATGCATCTGGACCATGGTCAAGGCCATGGAAATCTCAAATGTGTTGCAAAGGTAGACACAACTCCTGGAGTTGTAGGGAACTGAGGATAATCTAAGCAAACATAAAACGGAGTCAGGACAATATGATGTTACCTTAGTCACTTCAGTATGACACTCATGTATTCATTTGTTTGCTTAAACTTAATTGTATTGAAATAGAGTCGGTCTATGAGTCTCAGGCTGGTGTTGAACTACTGGTCTGGAATACTCATGTGTCAGCCTCTCATGCAGCTAATACTCAATGTATATGATGCCACAGGCAGGCTATGTAACCTTCATATGTCTGAAACATAGAGACATGTTCTCAGAAAAATACAAACTCTTTCAGATAAGTAAAGAATGACGACACACCTCACATCTATCCAAACAAATGTGGGGCAGAGTAGTTTTCTACAGGTTAACACCTAAGATAATTTGAAGGAAAATAATAAATCTGAGTGTAAATCTATTTCTATATGGCTGAATCAGGTAAGCAAAGCATGAACCCAGATGTGTGTATAAAGTGTGGTTTCCAGCACCAGGTGTATAAAGTGAGCATATGATCACTCCGATGTATGGTTGAGGGCAAGGTTTTTAATGTAGATATGATGGAGAGTACAGCCAGGAGCATCTGGAAGAGTCCAGAGCAAGGAGAGAAAGTAGTAGACTAAACATGACCAGTAGACTGAACTGAGCCATGAGTAGAGAGGGATCAGGGAACAGCAAGAGAGGAGGACCAAGAGAGAGGGGCAAGAGAGGACAAATGAGAGGGGAGCAACAGTGGGAAGCAGAGGACTAGGTGAGAATATGGCTGAAATGGCAGTGTTTTAGAGGAAGGCAAAGCTGGGGGAAGAGAAGCTTATGAGCTGGAGAAGTTTGGGGTAGGAGTTGGACAAGAAGGTCTAAGAGGAGCCACAGATGTTGAGTGAGCCTGGAGGTCATTATGTGCTTTCCTACACTAATAGGCACCACAGCTAGCCATTTGTTCCTTTTCTTTTGGATGGGCAAATGTGTAAGCATCTTTGGTGTTTTGCTGCTGCCTCTCTCCACTGTCATGAGCATAGAGTCAGGTCTATGCAATACTTCTCCCATGAAGGAATGTGCACATATGTTCCAAGCACAAATTTTATATATGTCTTAGTTTTTTTTTTTTTAATGTGGATTTGTTACACTAGGGAAACTTAAATGATCAGCAAGGATTACAAAGTTTAATGAAAAATCTAGGAACAGATATCAGAAGAATGAAAGTATTTAGAGGTCAAAAACTTGAGGAAAAACAAATGATATAGTTTGGCAATAAATTATTATAAAAAATAATTCTAAGAGACTGGGACTTTTGCTGAACCTCACAACTGAGGTAATAATGTACCTTGAAGTCATTTAAGGCTTAAAACTGATATCCTGCTGTGTGTTAACTTGTTGATTAAACCTTCCTACAAGAGAGAAATGCAACCATCTCTTTATTGCCTCAGCTTTCCCATGTAATCAGCTTTTACAACCTAAGCTAATACACAGCTGTAATCTTAAATTGTGTATTTTTTTCATGTCCCCTGATAATTTCCAGAGTCCATTTTAACTTAAATATTTGTATTATGAACTTGTGATGGAATTTCTATACTGTTCATCCCATACAGCTGAATTTCTTTTTATGAATTCTACTTTTTTTGCTGTTAATGACAATAGAAAGGCAAGTTAAAATACAGTCAAATAATAATCACCCTCAGCACCGTGCAAAGCCAGTGTCTGCTGTGATCACAAGTTATTATGCCACTATAACAAGTGTTTTGCTTTTCTGGGAGGTATTCATCTTAGATGATGGCTTGAAGCTGATTTTGCTCCTTAATCCTAGAATCTGTAATTAAAGCATAATGTACCATTTGAGAACTGAAAGAAAAATGACCTTGAGTATTTAGTATCGTAACAGTCACAGCTGTAGTCATTTCTCCTTAGAGAGGGAAAGGACAATCTATTTGTGGCTTCTTGTGGCAGGTTCCAGTGACAACTCCCTTCTACAGCATGAAGAAAGTGGAATCAGATGTCAGAGAGCAACTATACTTAAAGTTCCAGGACCAACGTTAAGACATGGAAACATTCCTCTTTAGAAAGTGCTAATTAAAATTGTTCTTCGACAATTTTACACATGTACAAAACACATTAGGATTATTTTCACCCACATACCTTTATATCTCCCTCCTCTCTTACCTACATTCATCCTCTCCTTCTTAGAGGTCCCATGCCCACATTCATAGCTCTTTTCTTTGTTTTCTAATCTACTGGGTCTATCCAGGGCCTTCTATGTGACAATGGGTATGGAACATTCCAGTTGAACTTAATAGGCTCACCAGTGGATACACATATAAACATAATGACTCTCCCTCTCCCAGAATCCATCAGCATATCAAGGAGGATGTATTGCTTTGTTTATGTCATCTTGATATAAGCTAATATCTATTTGCAAAGAGGAACTCCCATTTGGAAACACACCTCTGTAAGATTGGCCTATAGGGAAGTCTGTCCGTATTTTTTGATTAATGATTGATGTCGGAGGGCACCATCAATCCCACCAGCCCACTGTAGATGACTAACTGCTCTGGGGAGGTGGTCCTGACTTGAGTAAGTAGTACTATGTCCTCTATGTACTAGTACTAAGTACTAGTCATCTATGTCCTCTGCTTTAGTTAATGACTCCAGGTTCCTGCCTTGATTTCTTGCTCTGACTTCTCTCAGTGATGTCCTATCACCTGGATGTGTAAGCTGAAATAACACCCACCCCTAAGTTGTTTGGTCATGGTGATTTATCACACCAATAGAAACCCAAAGACAGAATGGTAGGACCCCATGGATCGAGTGTGGGCAAGCTCAGTTGCTATAAGTTCATGAAGGGAATGACTGTATCATGCCCAGAAAATATCATTTCATAGACTTCCTCTGTTTGTTCCTGCTCTTGTATCCAGTATAGTTTCATTTCTGTTTCCTTGATCAAACACATTGATCAGGAGCAAATCAGATGATGTATTTGGTTAGAATTCCAGGTTACAGCCCTCAACAACAGAGAAGACACAGTCACCAGATCTCAAAGCAGCTAGTCATACCCATGGTCAAGCAATGAAAGAAATGAGTGCATATATGCTATGTGCTTGCTGTCTAGCTAACTTTCTTCACTCTCTGACAGTATAGGACCTTGATGTTAAACTGTGCTGACTGCATTCAGGTTGAATCTTCCCATCTCGATAACAATCAAGACAGTTGTCCACGGACATTCCCACAAAACAACTTGATTGAGATAATTTGTCCACTAAGACTATCTTCCAAGGTAATTCTTAGTTGTGTCAGGTTGACAGTTAAAATTAACCAGCATATATTATTTCAGTCCCCTTTTCTGGTATGGCCTCAGAGGCTTAGAGCAGGTTGAATATAATTTTTGTTAAGGACTGAGCACTCAATAATCCTTTGTTCTCAGCACCTGGAGTGGTCCTGAGTCTCTGCCTTCATTTGAAAAAGAAGTGTGTATATATATATAATATAATATATATATATATATATATATATATATATATATATATATATATAAATGCCATAACAATGAAAGAAGAGACCATAAATTTGGAATGACTATAGATGCCGATATGGAGACTTTGCTATCATTCACCTTCTCATTTTGCCTGCTCTTATTGTAAATTCTTTCCTCTGTGCTTTAACAAAATTGTGTATATTTATATGTAAAAATAATTTAGACAAAAGTTAAATTCCTAAGAGAATGTTTGTCATAAACTCTATAATGAAATTTAGAAACTATTGATTAATAAAAACAGTTTTTTTAAACATTTCTGTTTTTATTAGGAGTACTAAATTGTTTCATTTCATCTATTTTCTGAACAACTAACACATTAATAGATGCCAAAGGTTTAATAATAAGAAAACCAGATAAGATAGGACTCTGTGAAGATAAAATATCTTGTATATTTTAATTCTTAAAGTGTAATTTTAGATAGTAAATGATATTAGACTGGTATTTTTTATTTGTTTTAATGCTGTAAATAGAGCTTCTTAAAAAGTGGCTTACCCAAGTAATTAGGTTGGTGAGTAACCTATCATCATAGAGCCTTTCTCCAGTAACTGACGGAAGCAGATGCAGAGATCCACAGCCAAACACCAGGCTGAGCACCAGAAGTCCAATCGAAGAGAGAGAAGGGGGGGTTGTATGAGCAAAGGGCATCAAGATTATGATAGGGAAACCTACAGAGACAACAAAACTAAATTAATGGGAACTCATTAAATTTAGATCAACACCTGTGGAGCCCCCACAGGACTGGACTAGGCCCTCTGCATAAGGAGGACAGTTGTGTAGCTTGATCTGCTTAAGCGGCCTCCTGGCAGTAGGATCAAAATCCATCCTTGGTGCATGAGCAAGCTTTTTGGAGTCCACTACCTATGGTGGGACACCTGGTACAGCCTTGAGGCAGGGGAGGCCTTACCTTCTTGTTGGAGGGTAGGTGGTGGGTTGGGTGAGCGCAGATTGGAAGGGCAGGAGGAGGGAAGCAGGGGATCTGTGATTGATATGAAAAATGAATAAAAAAATTTCTCTAAAAAATCAAAATAAAATAAGAACTTATCAAAACTAAAAAAAAATGTGAGCTATCAGTAACATTTGATTTTATGAGTAAAATTTGACCCGTTAACCCCTGGGTTATTTCTACAGAAGAAAGATTATTTGCAGAGAGATAATCTACCAACCTTTGGTCATAGAAGAACCAGAGTTGAATTATTATTTATTTTCAAAATTTAAGAGCTTGTCATAATGGAAAGAATATAAAACTTACTTGCACAGTACTCCAGGATTTCTTACCATTTTTAGCTCTTGTAAAAAAATACCTGTTATTTTTAAACTATTGACATCATAGGAATAACTAGTGGAAGAGTATGATGACTATTTCTTCAATAGAAATAAGAGTTCAAGCATTAAATATTTTGGTTTTTGCTGACATGGCCCCTTTCTTTACTTATTCCATAATAGTGAGAAGACTTTTCTCAGGTCATTTTGGTAGCTTATGATGTACTTTCTTTATCCATAAAATTAGTAAATCGTAAAGAACCATTCAGGCTTCTGATTTATGAGTATACTTAATTATAGTACAAAATTATGGATCAGGACTTCTACACTCACAAGCACTTACTCATGAATTCTATTTGCTGTTTCTATTCTCTTTGCCATCTTGAAACTTTCTTTGCTAACCACACAGTGTGATGTCTTTATTTACATGGCTTTCCAGAAAGGAAACTGGGTTAACTCCCTTGGGAGCAAATTCCAATTCTAGCATCAAGGATTTAACCCATCTGGAATGTAATGGAGGGGTTGTAATGAGGAAATAGAAGCTAATCTTCTCATCGTGCCTCTTACTCAGGAAAAACAGGTAGGAAAAGAGATTGAGAGAACATATGTTCTTTCTTCAAGTAAGAACTGGTTCAGCAACTCTCTGTTCTTGGAAGAGGTTGACTGAGCAAGGAATACATTGCATGACAACAGGAGTTAACGGTGTCAGCAGAAGAGAGACACACAGAAAATTTAAAGTCCTTTTTATTCAAGATGGATTTAAAGACAAAGTGAAACTGTGTCTGTTCAATAAAATTTAAAGCTTAAAATATTTTCCTAAGTCTAGTTGAAAACTTTCATATTATAAAAAAAGAAATATTTTTGCTTAACTACATGGTTTTTATTTATTTATTATGTGAACATTATAATTCTTATTTCAATTATTTCAAGATAGAATCTAGAATTTCCTTAGTATGAATAATAATAATAATAATAATAGTATTAACTATATCCAAGAAAATCATTTAATCAAATGTCTTTTGTCTTAGTGATTTTAGAGGCAGGAGAGATCACACAATGGTTAAGATTATTTACTACTCTTCCAGAGGACCCAAATCTAGCTCTCTGTGGACCAATCAGGCGGTCCACAGTCAGGTGTAACTCCAACTCTAGGGTATTTGATATGATGTGAAGCCTCCACTGGCACTCCTACACACATGTGCACACACCCACACACAGGTACACGTTCACATACACAGATACACTTTCTCTTCATCTCTCTCTCTCTCAGACATATACACATACTCATTCAAATAAATGTTTTAAAGAAGTAAGCCACTACTTTCATGTTTGCTTTGCTTTTCATTTATTTTGTATAAATATAAATCTGAAAAATGAATAATGAAATTAAATAAATATATTCCATGCTTTAGAGAGTTCTATATAATAGCTTTTAGTAATATACAAAGGCTGGTAAGCAGATACCACATATGTGTGGGAAGGATTATATTCATTGTTTTATTTCACTATGTAATTGAGTATCCAAAGCTGATCTACTTTGCTGAAATTTATTATTTCATTTGTAATAAATCATTTGGAAATTATCTCATTATAAGTTGTGATGCTTATCATAAACAATACCCAGTCTTCAATAGTAATGACTGGTCTTAAGTAGTCTAACTTTGAAATGAAGAATAGATATACTTGACATTTTGATATTGCTTGCAGTCACTGAAGCATGATATTTTATGTTTAGCATAACAATAGAGACTGAGTTCATTTATGAGGTGTTAATGATAAAGGAGAGGTTGACATATGGAAATTGTTTTGACCACTTAATCAATGTAATTTAGAAAATGCTCAGTAATGCAACATTTTTCAGAATCTTTTATATAAAAAGAGTTTACACCATTGTTGTATTGAAGTATAATATGATGTACATTATTACACTGGGATGTATTTTGATTTTGAGTGTGTGTTAATGTTGAAGACAGAGATAAGGGTATAAGAGATCCCCTTTATAAATGAATGCAGATGATAGATCATAGAACAATAAGGAAACAAGTAGCTAAGTACATGAGGAAAGAAGTAGCTAAGTACTTGAATCAGGAGACAAGTCTTGTGAAAGTTGTCCATTGCTGTCCTACTGTTTCATATATCAGTAAGAGGAAAGATTACATGGTCACAAGTTTGGAAAATAAGTGAGTGTGTGTGTGTGTGTGTGTGTGTGTGTGTGTGTGTGTGTGTGTGTGTGTTTATGTGTGTGTCTATTTCGTTGTCTTTACATTTTGTAGTAAATAAAAAATATTGAAATAAAACTCAAACTATAGTTAGTAACTATGGTGACAGATAGGGGAGATGTGTGCTAAGACTATGATATTGAAAAAATAAAATATATCAGAAAGGGCAGAGGGGATTTAAGGGAGTAAAAATATGTCAAAATGGTTAGAAAAGCAAAGAAATGCTCAAATAAGGATTTATTCTTAGCTGGCATGTAAACATAGTATAAATTTTTATTATTGAAACACAGTGGTAGTGGAGCATGAATAACCATATAGGTAATTTAAATGAAATAGAAATTATGGGTATAAAAATAAGAACAAAAGTGAAGCTTGTTTCATGACTATAATAGCACCTTAAATCATTGCTGTACACAGAGTACTGCTGTGGCAACCTTTTAAGAGGATATGTTCAGATCTATATCATATTTCAGAGGAATTTAGATTCCATATCAATCAGCAATGTACATATAAAATATGACAATACTAAATTCCCCTGAATGTGGACCAATTGAAATACTTATTCTGCAGTCATTATACATAAACGATAGAGAAAACATTGGCATATTTGAATACATAAAACAAGAAACCTCTACAAAGGATGCCCAAGAATTAAGAAAATGCATAGCTGAGAGTTTTCATTAGAGTATCAGAATGAGTGGCTTGAAAGATGACTGAGCATTTGAGAAAATGTACTACTATATTCAAGCATTCAAGTTTGGATCCCAGGATTCACATGGTTACACACAAGCATTACTCATTTCCAGAGGATCTAATGCCCTTTTCTGGCCTCTGCAGCCTCTGCTCCATGTAGTTCACATTTATACATGCAGGCAAAATACCCATAAACATAAAATAAAAATTTAATATATCTTTTAAAAGAAGATTATCAAGAGACTAGGAATCCCTTTAGGGGCTCTTCCAAAAGTTTTTTTTTGTTGTTGTTGTTGTTTGTTTTTGTTGGCTTGTTTTTTTTTTTTTCTTCTTTGAAGACAGTACTAGCAATATTGTGGAGAATTTTTCACTATCCTTAGAATGACTCTACACTGTGAATGGTTTGGTTTTACCAACAGCCTATTCATACAAGAAGGTTAGAGTATGTATTTCAAACATACTTGGGGATTAATAGAGCATATAGTAGAATATATTAAAATAAAAAAAATTAGGGGAAAGTTGCTTTGATCTGTACCATGGAGACTTTGGGTAATTTCTTGATAAAATTGTACAATTATAAGGAATTTTAGAGATCAAGGCATGAGAAATCTTTCTTGAAGGAAACAAGATGATCAGTATTACTAGAGTTGGAGGAGATAGAAGAGTGGACAGCTTGGTCACATGGCCTAATTGATACTTGGGTGATGAAAAGCAACCACCAAAAATTAGAAAGGATTTTGTTGTTGTTGTTTTATTTCATTTCATTTTGATCTGCAAAGAAGACAGTGTTTTGAAAATCAAGAACATGCTGTAGATGCATCATGCTGATTCCACTGATAATTTAAAGTTTCCTTACTCATACGTGTGTCAGCATTAACATTACCATGTTGTATTCAAAGTTATTGGCTTGAATCTTGTTTGATAGAGGCTTCATTATCTAAGAGAGATACAGAAACTCAAAGCCTAAGGATTTGAATAACTCTGTAAATAAAAGAAAAAAAGAGGGCCTGGTATAGAGTCTAGCCTCTTGATGAAAAGTTCATTATTATTTTCACAAACAAATATAAGAATTAAAATTTATGAAGCAGTTTGAATAACTTGTTTGAAATAATTTAATTATAATTTCAACATACAATAAACATATTTATTTTACATACCTAATTGTTAAGTATTTCTATAGCATGAAATAGGTATATTCAGAGGTCACACAGAAGGAACAATATCATAAATGTATTTTAGAAAACAACAAAGGCCATGACACTTCCTTGAATAGTATTATTTTACTTTGAAAAAGTGTTAAATTGTAGCTTACTTCCAAAATTCGGGAAAACTCCTCCCAATAGGAAGAATATAAAAATTAGTTGAGACGGATGGTGGTGGCGTCTGCCTTTAATCCCAGCACTCAAGAGGCAGATCCAGGCAGATCTCTTAGTTTGAGACCAGCCTGGTCTACAGAGCAAGATCCAGGAGAGGCCCCAAAACAATACAGAAAAACCCTGTCTCAGAAAACAAAACAAAACACAACAAAACAAAACAAACAAACAAAAAACTTAGTTGAAGAAACTCCAGGTCATTTTTGTCTTTTTATGTAGAGGTAAAAAAAAAATATTTCTTCACTCTTGACATCACAGGAATGATTATAATGAACATGTATAGTGGCCATTTTACTTGCTAAGAATAAGAGCAAGGATGAGTTTTATTTTCTTTTATTCTTTTATCCACATTGAATTTATCCTATAAAAAAAGATGTAATAGTTATTTGGTAAAAGAAATGTGATTCTCTAAGCACTGGCATTTGTATTTGTTTCAGAATCCATGACATGTCAACTGTAGGTGCACTCTCCTCTCTGATACATTTGATTGCTTACTTGAGAAAAACCCAACACAGAGCACACGTCGCAGTGACAAATCATCCACTTTAATTTTGTTGATTTCTTATTTTTTCTCCAAATTTTCATAGACATTTTAATATTTTTGCCAGTTTATTTTTTCTTTTTTATTAGTTATTTGAGAATTGTGTACATTGTATTTTGATCACACTCATGCCTCCCCCTGTCCTGATAGCTCCATGACCCACTCCATACCCGCACATCTTGTGTCTTCTTTATATAATTTTTTTCATAACACATCAATTCCAATTTGTTCTACTCAGATAGCAAAGGATGAGCAGTGTTTACTGGAGGATGGTCCTTCTACAAGGGCTTCACTCTTAAAACTGATGCTTCCTCTCCTTAGCTGGGGCTGGGATCTTATGCCCACTTACCCTGCATGAAAGAATTTTCTTTGGCCTGATTGGACATTCTGCACACTGTTTCAATAGCTGTGAATTCATATGTATGTCTGTTCAAATTGTGTCCAGAAAACACTCTTTCATGTAGTCATTCACTGTTTATGGCTTTTACGATCTT
The DNA here is from genome assembly GCF_049852395.1 of Peromyscus maniculatus bairdii. Taxonomy (NCBI): domain Eukaryota; kingdom Metazoa; phylum Chordata; class Mammalia; order Rodentia; family Cricetidae; genus Peromyscus; species Peromyscus maniculatus. The sequence continues at coordinate 32,995,651 of NC_134855.1, forward strand.
TCTTCTCCCTCTTTCATAATGACCCTGAGTCTTGAGATGAGGGATGAATATATAACTATCTAATTTAGGACCAAAAGTTCCATAGTGTCTTATTCTCCATACCTCTTCTAGCTGTGGGTATCTTTGTTATATACCATCTACTGCAAGAAGTTTTTCTAATGAGGGTTAAAGATGTATTCATCTGGGTCCATACCAAGTGTGGTGTCTTCAGGGTCTCTGGTAGCAAGCTGTGCAAGAAACAGGCCAAGCTCTAAGGAAGGGAGAAAGGTGGAGAGGAGAGGACTGTCACTAGCAGGCAGTCACAGGACTTTATGTTCTGTTTTTAATGTAGCTCAAATGGTATCTGAATGTCCTCTGTTTAAATAAAGATAAGATCAACTTATATCATAAAACAATTTTCAGTAGAAGTCCAGAACCTTTCCCAGAATCATTTAGTTCTTTCATACACTGACTAGTTCTCTGGTAGCTTTTATGACTGTTCTCCATGCTCTTCAGTTGTCCAGAGAATAACTGTGACTGCTCTCTCAAATTGGAGATATAGTCATTAAGCCACTAATGTTATGTACCTTGAATAACCCGAATTTAGGGCCCAATAGGAGGAGATTGAGGTTGCACTGAAATAGTGTAGTTAACCCTGAAACTTAACTGTCAGTCTTAGGAAGTTTCCTGCAGCTGTCATGTCACTTAAGACATCCCGATCTGCCTCACAGACGTTTTTCTTCTTCTCACCCAATCTCTTTACCCTCTCCCCTAGTCTTTCCTACCACAGCTCTCCACCTGGCCATCAAACTTCAAAACGTTTTCCCTCTCACTCTTCTCTGGAAGGATACTGCTTTATTTACTTATTTTTTTTTCCTTTACCATCTAAGCTGTGTTAGGAGAGAAAGTCACTATTGTGTTGTTCATTCAGATCATTTAGTGATTTCCTATTTTATGACAAGTATTGACAAGATGGTGCAGTACCTAATTCAGCAAGTGTATTATGAAGGAATTTCCCCCCTGAAAGGCATGCTTTCTTTTTCTCCCCCTAGAGTTATTCCAGTAATTATTGCTATAGTAATGAAGCACTTGTTTCCTCAAAGGAGAATCCTGTTTGTTCTTCATAGTGCAAATACTACAAAGCTTCTTCAAATAATCACCCCAGTGTCCTCAAGTTTCTATCAATACCCTTGTCCTGCCAATGGATAAATTTTGTTTTTGTTCATTTATTTGTTCCTTTTTGTTTATATTGGTTGTGCTATTTCTTTTATGAAATACTAAATTAATTAAAATTGGCAAAGAACACTTATTTAAGAACATTCATTAACACCAAAATACATTATGAAGCAAGTCCTCATGTGTTAATATTTCCTTATGAAGTCACTTTCTTGTGATTTCAGTCAACACTCCTAGGGAACAGTTTTTTTTTCCCCACTGGTGGAATGGTGATTTAACTAAAAATATGTATTCTTTAGATGGATTCTATTTCGATTGACTTTTCTATATTTTTAAAATTAAAGTAAGGCAACTATATCAATAAGCAATTAAAAACATGAAGATGATGAACTGTATATATGTACATGTTAAATGGATATTGTATTCTAAGTACTGGCATAAAATCTTTGCATGCATTGTCCCTTTTCATTCTTTCGGCTTTGTAAATAAGATGCTGTCATTTTCCTGTTTTATAGCTGTATAAACTAAGATGTGTGTGGAAAATTAAAAAATATAAACAGTCTGTCTGAGTTTATGCTACCCCATGGCACCATAGTGGCTCTTGGGTTGTAATAGCATTTCAGTATGAAAGACATGTTCCCTTTGTTTCTGCAGTCCTTGAGAGCATCTAGGCACCAAACTTTGATCAGTATTTAATGGCTCTAAAATTTCAAATACATCATTAGTATAATCATTATTAAAGGAAGAAAAATGTATATAAATCCTACATATTTCTGTAAGAAAATAGGGAAAATAATTTACCATTTAATTACCCATATATTTTAATTAACATATAATATAACATTGTTACAGGAAATAATTCCCGTATTAAGGGAAAATACAATTGAGTCAATAAAATCACATCTGATCAGGTAAGATAAATAGTAGCAACTAAGTCTGATGTCCTGGATTAGAAGCCTAGATTCACCATTGAGAAGCAGGTTGCTTACTGATTTTAACATTAAGTTCTTTACTTATAAAACGGGATCTCTGAATCAAGAACAATATGGGGATTATCAGATCTGCATATCCCAAACCGCTAGAACAGGCTATTAATGAAAACCTGAGTCCATTTCCATTTACTAGAGAACTTCTGTTTAGCAGACAGTCTTCTTGTATTGTCAAAGAGAAGTCACCTGAGGATTTATAGAGACTAGGGTGTCTAAGCTTAAGTGGCATGATTACAGATCTCTCAATGCAGATAGAGCACCAGAGTTGAAAAAGTTATATGATGTAATTGTTCAGCATGGTTAGATCCAATGACAGTGTTGAGCTGTACTGATGAGCAACCAGTTGTCCACAGATAGTAATATTGTCCTATGAAGAGAGATGTCTGCCCCTGTGAGTTCTCTTCCTCTTGTAAAGGAGATGGTTTGAGTTTATATTTTAAACAAGTATTTTCTTCGAGTTCTTGGAACATGAAAGTAAGTAATGTATGGTATTAATGAAGTTGAACTTTTATTGTTTTTCTGATAGTCCATAAGCCACAGAGATCTTTGGATCAGAGATCTCAAGATCAAATGAGATGATCCTCCTAAAACACATAGTATAGTGGTTGTTGCCTAATTAAGGGATAAAAAGAGGCCACTTACTATCATTTTTTTGTATTACGTGTTTAGTAAATCAGATGTGGCTGGGGTTAGTGTAACTTTATCCTGGCTAAAACTTTCAAGAATTGATAATCAGGCAGACAGTTAGAACAAGTGGAGGAGTAGGTGGTTCACATGGGTCTGGTTAGAAGGAAGCAGTGTGAGCTATTACACAGTAGACTGTGGATATGCAAAAGGAAACACAGTAAATCATTTAACAGACAAGCAGACATAACATCCTTGGTTCTTCAAACAGAAAATATTGAGCTGAAATTAAGGAAGTGAGCAAGAAGATATAAGAATTGGAAGTCAGAGGAAGCCAGAGAAATTCGGAATGAAGAGAAGTTTGTGATATAGAAGGACTGAAGGAGAACAAGACATGACTCCCACTGCACTGTCGAAAGTTGAATCTCTATTGAACAAATAAAAGTGTTCTGAAGCCTAGATGTGTATGTGAATAAAATGTGCTTGAAATAGGGAGATTTGGAAGTGTGGCCACAGGAGCAAGAGTAAATAACAAATGGGTAAATCCTTGTTAATGGTCAAAATTCTACCAGAAACAAGGCTAATTAAGGTTATTTTACAGACTTTGTAATATTTATGCAGAGCTTTATAATCTTAGATGCTTATGGTCATAAAGTACATTCTTAATATCCATTTATGATTCCATTGGTTGTCCTCAAAAGTCTTGTGTACGTGTTAAGGCAGTTTTACTTCACTGAGGTGATAGCAAAGATGGCATTAAGAGGTTGTACACAAAGGTACCCAATTAAAATAGGACCCTGTCTTTCAAGACACAGACTTTACTCCAGTATGCCCAAACAGGAATTGTGTTATTTAGCTTTAGGGGGATTCATTAGAACAGAATGACTTGTGAATCTTTCCTTTAGCTTTTTCCTTTCCTTATTATTTGTTCATTTATTTGTCTGGCTTCACATGCTTAAAAAAGAAAGAAAAAAACAATGAAAGGTTCAAGAAACTGTAGAAAAATTGTATTTGTATACTTCTAGTTCAGACTATAATGATGGAGATATGTGACTGGTGAGTTAATCTCATGACTCCTATAATAGCCTACCTAATCATGAAGTTTTAATTTACACAATTCCATATATATATATACTGTGGCATGTAGAATGACTGATTCCGGAGTGGCTGAGGGAATTAAGTGGAATTTCCTTGATTGTGCTTTTTAACAGACTCTCCAATTTCATTGATGTTAGATTTCCTATAAAAGAATTATAAGAAAAATGTTGAGGTATATTACATGTAGGGAAGGAAGGAGTAGAATAACTCTAAATAGGATTATAAAAGGGAAGGAAAAGAAATTCTCTGCTCCCTATTTCTGTTTCCTGCAGCATAATGGCCAGACAATGTCCCCTAAGATCAGGAGGGCAATATCTAAAACTGAATCCAAGAAGAGAAACCAAGATGTAAGAATTGTGAAGTTACATCCTGGCCAGAGGCACTCTTTCCCATCACCACCAATATATATAAGAAAACAGAAGGAGCAAGGGTGGATCCAAAAGCCAACAGGCAAAGGATGAATAAAGTGTGTACCTAGATTTTATAAAACTAAAACCTGATTATATAAAATTTAAGGTACTCAGTTACTCCATTTAGATAAAAGAATTTGCTTCTGGACAACTTTAACATATTATACATATAAGGCAATCTGTAGAAATTTATGCAAAATTAAATACTGTATTTTTTGGGGGGCCTCAAACTCTTCACAATTTGAAAATAGTTTAAAAGAAAGTACTAGTTTCTCATTGCCTGAGTTTGATTCCCATGAATGCATTGGGATGTGACGTAAGTTCTGTCTGTGATTATTCTTATTGGGAATGGGGGCCACATGTAATTTTGCAATTCTCACAGCTCTTAAAAATAAGACATATATACAGGGCTTGTGGTACAAGCTTTCAGTTTAATTACTATTATTAATCTTCTTTATTTGAGGCAGTAAACGGAAACCACTGGCTCATGAGCAGCCCACAAGCAAGCCACGCATGCCATCTTGTTGACAGCCTTTGGTGGGAGTCCTAGATGGATTGCATCTAACTAAAACACTGTGTAATTATGGCTCCTTTGTGATTTCACAATCTCATCTTACAGTCAATTTTTCTTCCTTTGATGTATCATGTTGTGTTGAGTAGCTTATCTGAAAACATCAATATGCCTTTGAAAAGGAGAAAATCAAATTGCAACAGTTTATGTTCTCATAATGTGTGCATAGCCAAGGGGAAAGATAGCAAATAGGTACACACTGCCTCACATGTTTCCAGGTTGTAGCTGTTTGAAACATCCTAGTACCCTCATATTCCCTCTGAAGTAGGGCAGCTGGATTTTCTTCTGTATTTATACGTCTTCAACCAAAAAGCAGGAGATTGAGGATTACTGTACATCTAGATGACACACATGCTACAGGCAAAGAGGTTAAGAACCTCTGACTCATCTGGTTGAAAATTATACAAATTAGTTTCAAAACATATGAACCACATATATTTTGTTTTCAAATTTGTTTTAGGCAAATGTTATACTTCATTCATTTTAGTATGTTTGTGAGTCAAAAATTTTAAGGTTATAATTCTCAGTTTCTACTTCAGACAATATGTTTTTAAATAGAGGTCCATTTTTTATAATTAATGCTCAAATGCCTATGCTTTTTAATTTCCAGTATGAATATATTTTAATCCCTTTATTCATGCATGACCACACTGCAAACATGTTAATCAGCATCTCTGTGACTGAAACTAATTCAACAATTTGTTCAAAGTCCTAATAAGGTAATTCTCACATTGACTGACTATGAATAAGAGTCATATACAAAATTGAAAGGAAGTGAATTTTAACTTCCTGGCCGGTGCTATATCAACCTATCATGTGACAATTCAGTATCTATATGAAATGTTTCCATGGCCAAGCTTATGACTGCATTTGAGTGTCAGATTGCACGTACTTCCTTTAACAAGAAGACATCAGTCAATTTCTAGTGCAGCCTGGGTTTTTTTTTTTTATTGTTTTTATTTAATTTTTTTTTCATTTTCATTTTACATACCAACCCCTGCTTCCCCTCCCTCCTCTTCTCCTGCTCTCGCCCATCTTTCCCTCACCCCACTTCCATCCCCTCCTCATAGGGGGCAAGGCCTCCCTTGGGTAGTCAACTGAGGCTGGCATACCAAGTTGGGCAGGACCTAGCCCCTCCCCACTGCACTGCTGCTGAGTAAGGCATCACACCACAGGGAATGGGCTCGAAAAAACCAACTTGTGTACCTAGGTTAAGTCTTGGTCCCATTGCCAGGGGACCCACAAACACATCAAACCACGAAACTGTCACCCATAGTCAGAGGGCCTAGTGCGGTCCTAATCAGGCTCCCCAGGTGTCAGTTCAGAGTCAGTGAGCAGGCAAACTGTCATTTTTGTCATTAAAGTTAACTATTGAAACCCTGATTCCAAAAGAATACCAATTTTTAGCGATTTGATTTGAACAATTATAAAAAACAAACAATGTTGATTTATGAAATGTTGCTTAAACTGTCCTACCATTTATAAGAATCTCGTCAAGAGTTATTTTCTGCTATGCTAAGGTGGAATCCAAGGCCTTATTAAAGAAGACCTTATTATAAAAATGGCACCCCACTTCCTAAAAAAGAACTTTAAATGTTTTAGTCAAATGAAGTAGTCCTAGGTAAATGGCTCTTTCTCATTTCATCAGGCCCAGTCAATCACAATACAGTGACCATTAGGCAGAAGTGCAGGGGCTCCTTCAGGGCTTCGTCAGAGCACACAAGAATCACCACAACTGACTGGTTCATTGCTAGCTCCAGGCACCTGCCCCATGTGGAACTGGGGTGGGGAGCATTGGGACATGCTCCCAAACTCAGGCCTATAGAAACCCAGAAACCTGTGCCAGTCTAACTTGGGAAGTTCTGTCCTCGGAGGGGCCTAAAGTCTGGAAACAGGAACAGCCTGGAACATTCAACCCACTCTGTGAGGCTGCTCCCAGGGGATCCCACAGCTAGCAGGAGGCAGGGGCCCCTGCTCTAGGGCTCCCTGCAAAAGCAGCTTGAAGGCATGACTCCACAGATCAGCGCCGTTTTCTCCCTGCTTTGTATGTAGGTGCATACACATCCATACTCAGCCCATTTTATTTAAATTATTTTTCCTAATTAAAAATAGAAGTTAGCAATATTTTTCTAGCTAGTATCATTTAAAACTTGATTAAACATGTAAGATAGTATGAGGAAGATATTATTATTATTATTATTGCAATTATAACACAATAAGGTGATTTTTTGTTTTATTAATTTTACTCTTCATTTTATTGAAAATAGCATTTTCTCCTCAAACAATATATCCTGATTACATTTTCCCCTCCTTCGACTCCTCCCAGTCCTTCCACACCTCCCTTCCCATCTGATTGAACCCCTTTCTGCCTCTCAGAAAATAAATAGGCTGCTAAGGAGTAATAATAAAATAAACTATAATAAAATAAGACAAAAATTAAAATATCAGAGTTGGGCAAACAAACAAACAGCAGGAAAGGAGCCCAAAAGAAGACACAAGAATCAGAGACCCACATTCTGGAATTCCATAAAATTACTGAGCTGGAAACCATGGTATATATCTAGAGCACCTGATGGAGAACCATGCAGGCCCTGTGAATGCTGCTTCAGTCTCTGTAAGTTCACATGAGCTTTGATCAAGTTGATGTAGAGGGTCTTGTTTTCTTGGTGTCCTCCATCCCCTCTGGCTCTTAAATTCTTTCTGTCTCTCTTTCCACTGGGTTCCCTGAATCATGAGGGGAGGAACTTGATAGAGACAAGGTCCGTTACTGTCTGTATAATGTTTGTCTGAAGGTCTCTGCATTTGCTCCCATCAACTGCAAAAAGGAGCTTCTGTGAAGACTGCTGAGAAAGGAATTGATCTATGAGTATAGCAGAATGTCATTAGGAGTCATTCTATTGCGATTTTTTTTAAAAACAGTAATATCTGGCTTTACCATAAGGCCGTGGGCTATCTGGTCTGAGGTTCTTAGTCAGCCAAGCAGTGTAGTACATGAGTTCCATCTTGTGGAGTAGGCCTCAAATATGTTGTTCATTGATTTTTCCCAGAAGCTTTCTGGGAAGCCATCATTGCTCTAATATGTTGCAGTCAGGGCATCATTGTAGATATATGATTTGAAATATGTGTTGTGTAAACTGAGTATGTGACTCAGGCAACTTTGAATACCTCCTCAGTACAGCTACTTGGAGACACTGAGCTTCATTCTGTGGGTATATGAAACAATGTGCTCCCCATGATTTTGGTAAGATCTATTGTTTTGGTCTTATTTAAACCCATTTTGTAAAAGACAAAAGTGGAGGAAGGAAATGGTAAAATTATTATTCAGATTTTATTACAAAAAGCAAATTGTTTCTCATGTATTAGGAACAAGTGACTATTGTCTTCACCCTAGCTACTGATTCTTTTATTTGAGTACTTTTCTAAGCTTTCTTCATATTGGTTCCTTGTGTTGCATTATTAATGAAAAAAATCAACTAGTTAAAACTCTGCCAGTTAAGCTGGGCAGTGGTGGGCACACACATTTAATCCCAGCACCCAGGAGGCAGAGTCAGGTGAATCTCTGTGAGTTTGAGGCCAGTCTGGTCTACAGAGTGAGTTTCAGAACAGTCAAAGCTACACAGGGTAACCTTGTCTTGAAAAACCAACCAAAAACAAACAACAAAAATGACAAGATACCATTTTAAGTACTACTTCTGCGCTAAATATGAATTGTGTTGTATTCATCTCCTTCTAGGTAAATATTTTTAAAGCACTATGATCCTGAAGTCAGCTGGGTTTTAGAGTCTACTGTTTGTTATATGAGGGTGTGATAGCTAGTTGTGGATAGATATTCGAGGGTATATCTTAATCTTGTGAGCATGGCCATAGCTGCTCATAGAGTTATTGCTTCGAGTAAATTGCATGTGATGCATTCTTTGTATTGCAGATGCAAACTTTAATTGTAATTCTTCATTTCCTTATAACTATTAGAGTACTTAATATTAGCAAAAAGTCATCTAATGAAAAGGCAGCAACAAGCAGAAAAAGTAAATTTCAGTTGATGAAGCAAAACATTGTTTTTAAGAAATGACTGTATTTCTGTTTTTTTTTTTTTTTTTTTTGCTAATCATCAATTGAGAACTTTGTGTAGCCTTGCTTCTTGTATCAACCAGGGACTAACAGTGTTGCTATCTCCTAGGATCTCATTAGAAATGCAGAATTTTGGGCTCAGCCCAGTTCTACTAAAGCAGAAGCTGCATTTTAACAAGATCCCTACATAATTCGTTTGAGCCTTAATATTTAGAAAGCACTCCATATGAAGTGTATAAAAACAAAGTACCAATGAAGCTACTTAGAGGTGAAAATTTTACTTCTGCGATATGAACTCAGTGTTTGCTTCTAGTACACTAAATAACACAAGTTGAAACTGGGGAATTAATGATAAAAGAAGTGAAAGACATGTTAAAACAATACAGAATCATTGTGACTGATTCATAAATTAAAAATAATACTTTCACAGAAAGTGATGTCTAAGTGGATTTAAAAGCCTTTTCCTTTAAGTTCTATTGAACAATTAAACAGATTGTAGTAATTAAAGGATTGTGTTGTAGTTCATTTGGTAATGTTACTTTTCTTCCCTTTAGTAAAAAAAGTCATGGTGCATTTTACTATAGCTGAATATTATGGGTATGAAATGCAAAAGCTAACACAATCTCTATGTGTTATTATCTTATCGGAAAACATGAGAATCACAACACTTACAAAAATAGATTCTCTCATACAGTAGTACACCCCAACCACAGTTACCCATTCACTTACTCATTCTAGCTCCTTGCCATCTACTCTCTTCCTCAGACACACTCTGCCTCTATTTCCTCCTCAGAGAAGATCAAGTATCCAAGAGAGACAGCCAGACAGGACAAAACAAGACACAAAGCCCTCTTATCAAGGCTGAACAAGGCAACCCAACAGGATGAAGAGTTTAAAGAGCAGGCAAAAGAGTCAGAAATACACCCATTCCCCATTGTTAAGAGTCCCACTATAACACTAAGCTAACAGCCATAACATATACACAGGGGACCTGGGACAGACCGGTTCAGGCCCCGTTCTTGCCGTTTCAGTCTCTTTGAGTCTATGTGAACCCTGCTTAGTTGATTTGGTGGGCCTTGCTCCTCTGGTGTCCTCCACCCCCTCTAATTTTTATAGTCTTTCCTTCCCCTCTTCTGCAGGGTTCTCAGTCTCTGAGGAGAGGGACCCAATGGAGACCGATTTAGATCACCTCTGCATGTCTGGCTGTGGGTCTCCACACTGCTCCCATCTGCTGCTGGTCTCTCTGACGACAACTGGATAAAGCACTGATCACTAAGTATAGGAATATCTTTAGGCGTCTTTTCACTGTTTTTTTTTTTTTCCTTTAAAAAAAAAATCGTTTTTTAGTCAATCTTAGGTCCTTGGATTGTCCAGTCTCTGGTTCCTGGCCATCCGCGCAGTGTAATGCATGGGCTTCTTCTCCTGCCATGGGCCTCTCATTAAATCAAACATTGGTTGGCTACTCTGACATGTTCTGAGCCACTGTTAATCCAGAATATTGTGTAAGTGGGGAAGATTATAAGTGGATGATTTTGTGGCTGAGCTGGCGTCCAGGTTTGCCTTTCCATAGCCTGCAGCGTACCTTTTCACATCAAAGAGATTAGAGTGTAGGGGTAAAGGCTCCAAGTCCACAGCAGCTGAGCACTCCAAGAGCTACACTCAAAGAGCTGAGTAGAAGTTATTATTAGCAGTGGAGTCCTGCTGTTAGTTTTCAGAAGGCAACCTTCTGTCCTAGCATCAGCCTGGGATCTCTACTGGACCTTTTCACCTAAAATCTCAAATGAAAGTAACCGAGTTCCACAATTGGAAGCTTTGCGTGACTACAAAAGATGGCCAGTTCAGACTCCATGTCTTTCATTACTAGGAGTCCTCACTAGGTCACCCTCATATATTTCAGGAAGTTTGCACTGCACTGTTTCTACACATACCCCTCAAATGACCCCAGTTCCCGCTGCCTCTCACCATACTCCCTCCCTCCATGCCCCCCACCTGATCCCTCCTACTCCCATTCCCACTTTCCCCAGTCCACCTTCAGAATCTATTCTATTTCCCCTTCCCAGGGAGATCCATGCTTCTGTCTTATAGCTATCTTCTTCACCTAACCTCTCTGGGTCAGGGGATTGTAGCTTGATTATCATTTACTCAAAAGCTAATATACACTTATAACTGAATGCTTACTACATTTGTCTTTCTGGGTCTGGCTGACCTCACTCAGGATGATTTTTTTTTTCTAATTCCATTCATTTGCCTGCAGATTTAATGGTGTCATTTTTTTTAAACCACTGAGATATACTACATTATATATATCAATTTCTTTAGCCATTCTTCAATTGAGGGGTATCTATGTTGTTTCCAGTATGTGGCTCTTATGAAAAAAGATGTAATGAACATAGTTGAGCAAGTGTCTATGTAGTAGGATGGTGTATCCTTTGGGTATATACCCAAAGGTGATATGTCTGTGTCTTGAGGTAGGTTGATTCTCAATTTAGTGAGGAACCACCATATTAATTTTCAATGTAGCTGTAAAAATTTACACTCCCACTAGCAGTGGAGGAGTGTTCCCCTTGCTCCACATGCTCATCAGGCTGAGCTGTCACTTGTGTTATTGATCTTAGCCATTCTGACAGGTGTAAGGTGAAATCTCAAAGTAGTTTTGACTTGTGTTTCCCTGATGTCTAAGGATGTTGAATATTCCTTTAAGTGTTTATCAGCCATCTGAGATTCATCTACTAAAAAATTCTGTTTAGATCTGCATCCATTTTTATATTGTATATTTGTTTCCTTAATATCTAACTTCTTGAGTTCTTTTTGTACTTTGTATATTAGACCTCTATTGGATGTAGTTCAATCAAAGTCTTTTCCCATTCCATAGGTTGCCTTTTTGTCTGATTAATGGTGTCCTTTGCCTTACAGAAGCTTTTAACTTTCATGAGGTTCCATTTATTAACTGTCAGTCTTAGTGACTGCACTATCACTGTTCTGTTAAGGAAGTTGTCTCCTGTGCCAATGCATTCAAGGCTATTCCCTACTTTCTCTTTTATCAGGTTTAATCTATCTTGTTTTATGTTGAGATTTTTCATCCCCTTGGACTTGAGTTTTGTGCAGTGTGATAGATACAGATTTATTTGTGTGTTTCCACATGCAGACATCCATTTTGACTGGTACCCTTTTTTGAAGATGCTTTTTGTGTGTGTGTGTGTGTGTGTGTGTGTATATCTGGCTTCTTTATAAAAAAAATCAGATGTCCATATGTGTGTAAATTTATATTTACTAAACTCAAGTACTATATTGAATAGATATGGAGGAAGTGGACAACCTAGTCTTGCTCCTGATTTTAGTGGAATCACTTTGAGTTTCTCTTCTTTTAATTTGATGTAGGCTATAGACTTGCTGTAAATTACTTTTATTACCTTTAGATATGTTCCATGCATCCCTAATCTCTCCAAAACTTTTATCATGAAGGGGTGTTAGGTTTTTGTCAGTATCTAATGAGAGAATCATGTTTTTTTCTTTCAGGTTGTTTATATGGTAGATTATACTGACATGATTGTTTGTTGAACCATCCCTGCATCTCTGGGATGAAGCCTGTTTGATAATAATAAGCACAGTCTATCATTCTCAGCTGATTTTATGTATTAAGATTTACTGTGTGTTAATCCATATTTCCTGAGTTGGATTTAAAATTGCAAACAGAAAATCCTGATTTAAAACATATCACTTAAAAAAAACAAATAACAACAACAACAAAAAAAAAAAACCAACCAAAAAAAAAAACTGGGTAGCATTTATTGAATGTGGGTCTTGGTTTAAGCCAGTAGCAGTTGGACTCTCTTCACATTGTTTGCATAAATTTTCTTTAGTTGTAATAATGATTATGCTGTCATACTTTGTGCCTGGCATGCTAAATGTGATGGGAGGTTTTGATGAGGCAGAGAATAAATGGTTGAAGAAAATGGTGGAACAAACCCTTCTCACTTACTGAGATGGCTTTCTCCGTTCATTTAGTGATGAATTGCCTGGAGATAGCAGTGAAAAGATGCTGAAGGACTAGGGTGCTGTTTGAACATTTCCACATAGTGGAAAGAGCAATGAATCCATTACTTCTTTCTGGCACAACTATTAGGGTGTTTGGCCATTCCATCACCAGAGTAGGTCAGACCCTGCTGTCTCTTGGCCATTGCCAGCAGTCTTTTGTGGGGGTATCTTTGTGGATTTCTGTGGGCCTCTTTAGCACTTTGTTTCTTCCTTTTCTCATATGCTCTTCATTTACCATGGTCTCCTATTCCTTGTTCTCCCTCTCTGTTCTTGATCCAGCTGGGATCTCCCACTCTCTTTCCCTTGACCCTCGCCCTTCATTGTCCCCATTCATGTCCAGGTTGTTTATGTAGATCTCAGCCATTTCTCCATCACTGGGCAATCCTCGTGTCTTTCTTGGGGTTCTGTTTTCCAGGTAGCCTCACTGATGATGTGAGTAGCAGTCCAGTCATCCTTGTTCCACATCTAGTATCCTCCTAAGAGTGAGTACATACCGTATTTGTCTTTCTGAGTCTGGGTTACCTCAATCAGGATGATTTTTTCTAGATCCATCCATTTGCCTGCAAACCTCATGATGTCATTGTTTTTCTCTGCTGAGCAGTATTCCATTGTGTATATGTGCCACAATTTATTTATCCATTCTTCAGTTGAAGGGCATCTAGGTTGTTTCCAGGTTTTGGCTATTACAAACAATGCTGATATGAACATAGCTGAGCAAGTGCTCTTGTGGTATGATTGAGCATTTCTTGGGTATATGCCCAGGAGTGATATAGCTGGATCTTTGGGGAGATTGATTCCCAATTTTCTAAGAAAGCGCCATATTGATTTCCAAAGTGGTTGTACAAGCTTGCATTCCCACCAGCAATGGAGGAGAGTTCCCCTAGTTCCACATCCTCTCCAGCATAAAGTGTCTTGTAGATGTAACCAACCGTCTTATTAAATAAGAAACACAGAAACAATGTAAAAGAGAAAGCCAAGAGCTCAGAGCTCAGAGCTAAAATCTCACCCTTCCTCCTCTGTGTCCCAGCTTCTCGAAAGAGAGCTACTTCCTGTGTGTAAGTCGATTTTCCAGTCATTCTGCTTTCTCATTGGTTGTAAACCCAAACACGTGACTGCCTCATCACTGTCTAAATGTACAGCTCCCTAGGTCTTAAAGGCATATGTCTCCAATGCTGGCTGTATCCGTGAACACACAGAGATCTATGGGATTAAAGGCGTGTGCCACCACCGCCACACTCTGTCTATGGCTCTAATAGCTCTGACCCCCGGGCAACTTTATTTATTAACATACAATCAAAATCACATTTCAGTACAATTAGAATACCTCCACAGTGTCTTCAGTGTTTTTTATCTTAACCATTCTGACAAGCGTTAGGTGGTATCTCAGAGTTGTTTTGATTTGCATTTCCCTGATGGCTAGGGATGTTGAGCAATTCCTTAAATGTCTTTCAGCCATTTGAGTTTCCTCTGTTGAGAATTCTCTGTTTAGTTCTATAGCCCATTTCTTAATTGGACCGTTGGTGGTTTTGATGTCTAATTTCTTGAGTTCCTTATATATTCTGGATATCAGTCCTCTGTCACATGTGGGGTTGGTGAAGATCTTTTCCCATGCTGTAGGCTGTCGCTTTGCCTTGTTGACCGTATCCTTTGCTCTACAAAAGCTTCTCAGTTTCAAGAGGTCCCATTGATTGATTGTTTCTCTCAATGTCTGTGCTACTGGTGTTATATTTAGGAAGTGATCTCCTATGCCAATGCGTTCAAGACTACTTCCTACTTTCTCTTCTAGCAGGTTCAGAGTAGCTGGATTTATGTTTAGGTCCTTGATCCACTTGGACTTAAGTTTTGTGCACGGTGACAGATATGGATCTATTTGCAGCCTTCTACATGTTGATATCCAGTTATGCCAGCACCATTTGTTGAAGATGCTTTCTTTTTTCCATTGTACACTTTTGGCTTCTTTGTCAAAAATTATATGTTCATAGGTGTGTGGGTTAATGTCAGGGTCTTCAATTTGATTCCATTGGTCCACATGTCGGTTTTTATGCCAATACCAAGCTGTTTTTATTACTGTAGCTCTATAGTAGAGCTTGAAGTCAGGGATCGTGATGCCTCCAGAGGTTGTTTTATTGTACAGGATTCTTTTGGCTATCCTGGGTTTTTTGTTTTTCCATATGAAGTTGAGTATTATTCTTTCCAGGTCTGTGAAGAATTGTGTTGGTATTTTGATGGGGATTGCATTGAATCTGTAGATTGCTTTTGGTAAAATTGCCATTTTTACTATGTTGGTCCTGTCTATCCATGAGCATGAAAAAAGAAATTGAAGAAGATGTCAGAAAATTAATGATAATTTTCATTCAGCTGCTTACTGAGCCATCTGCTTCTGAGGCCAACAGCAAAGTAAGACTTCAGGCTCCATCCTAGACTTAGGAAATTAGATCTGTGTTTTAACAAACCCTTTGGAGATGTTTGTACACAGTAATGTTTAGGAAGTACTGGTAACCAAATTTTTTTCATTTATGTCTAGAAATCAAGAAATTGTAGGAGCCATAGTACTGCCCATCCCCTGAAAGTAGGAATAATTTAGTACATTCTCAAGTGAAAAGCTTATGTATTAGAATTTCCAGAGAGAAAAATAATCTCAGCCTTACATGCTTTGAACTGTACCTACTATTGTCTATTTATACTTGTACAGCTTTTATAGCTATGGTTCTTTTTTGGTAAAACAAAAAATAAAAATTGTTTCTAATGATTGAATTTTTCTGCCTCTATTGTATTTGGTGCTCTTAATTTTTTGACAGTTTAAGAATATTATTTTGGTTTTCTTAGAATTATGGAAATCATGCTGCTTTGTTCCCTGTAGGAGTTAAAATAAAATATTGGTAATTATGCATATTTAACTTTCAAAAGGCCAAGTGATTACTCACAGCACTTATAAAAAGGAAAATTATTCCAGATATTCATAAATCAGCTCCTTGGTAAAGGACTTTGAAGTCTGAAGTTGTATTGTGATGAATATTCCTACTGAGGAAGATCAGGACGAAACATGAATTTATTACCATCACTCTTCTTTGCTCTTTCCCAGATGCAAGACGAAAGTCTACCCTGATGAACTGCCAAACACAAGTGTAGTCATTGTGTTCCATAATGAAGCTTGGAGCACTCTACTTAGAACTGTCTATAGTGTCATAAATCGTTCTCCACACTACCTGCTCTCTGAGGTCATCTTGGTCGATGATGCCAGTGAAAGAGGTATAGACTATGCTTCCATGCCTGTAATTTGGAACCCTTTTGATTATCAGAAGGTAGTGGGCAATGATCTATATTCTGCCTTAGAGTCAACCACCTGTAAAATTGATACATACCATATATTCACATATGCATTTCATATATAGTATATATTGTTGATGCACATTCAACTCTGAGAACAATTAGATACTTTCAGTTTTTTTACATCCCACTTGCCACTAACTATTCTTAGGAATCAGCCAAAATGATTTTTTAAAATGCTTTATTGCTTCCTAACTAGTTAATACTGAGGATATATATGATTTGATATGTAACATTAATTAACTGATGAGATCTCTACTAGTTACCCCAATTTTGTTCTAAAACAGCTCCAAATCTTCCTCATCCATTCTTGTTCCATGTTACAGATTTTCTCAAGTTGACATTAGAGAACTACGTGAAAACTTTAGAAGTGCCAGTAAAAATTATCAGGATGGAAGAGCGCTCTGGGTTAATACGTGCCCGTCTTCGTGGAGCAGCTGCTTCAAAAGGACAGGTCATAACTTTTCTGGATGCACACTGTGAGTGCACCTTAGGATGGCTGGAGCCCTTGCTGGCGAGAATAAAGGAAGACAGGTAGGGAGCCTCGTGTTAAGTCTGCAAGGCTTACACCTGGACCTTTCAGGGCAGCTCCAGCTGTCCATCACAATGCCTCATCCAAGGTTCTATTTTCAGAAGGTTTATTTCACATGCTTTGAAAAAAAGCAGCTTTTCTCATTTTTAAGTTGAAAATCAGACCGATTCATGTTGAGCATGGGTAATTGATTAAGAAATAATCAAATGATTAAATGAAAAATGTTTTGAGTATTTATAGGTGAAGTAAATCAATCTAGTCTGGCAGCATATGTTGTAGGCAATTTTCAAAGCACCTTCGGTACTCCCAACTCCCCTGTGCAGGGACTGCAGATGTTCTTACCAACTTGCGTATGTTACTGGCAGTTCAGTGAATACTCTAGTTCTTCTCACTCCCTCAGCACTGATCTCTTCACTCTTCCTGTGCATCCCGACTCCCGAGGGGCCACAGTCTAGTTCAACCTCACCTGGAAGAAAACTCTCCTTTCTCTCTCTCTCTCTCTCTCTCTCTCTCTCTCTCTCTCTCTCTCTCTCTCTCTCTCTCTCTCCTTCCTGAAATAATGCCATTATTAAAAACACAAATAGAGCAAAATATAATTATTTAAACAATATTCTTTCTCTACCTGTCAGTTTTAAAATTTGAAAAATTAAACTTTACAGAAGTGAAGAACCTTCATGCATACCTGCAGTTCTTCCTAATGAGGATGACATTTTGTAGGTATTCATAAATATGGGTGATAAATTAGTGTAATTCTTAGTACCTAATGAAGATAACAAACATTGAATGCTATGTATTATGATAAATCATTGTAGAGCACATCACTTGCATAGCCATTTTATATGCAGTAGAAGATCCCAGAATTTAAATTTTTAATTAGATGTTCCAGACAACGACTGCTTAAAGTAAGCTAGTTCAGCCACATCACATAAATGGCAGGAGCTGGTGCTTTCCATGAAGACAGATGGAGGCTGTCAGCAAAATGAACCACAGCAGGTCAAGAAAGCAGTGGGAACCTCTTAGTCAACGGAGTACAGTACACAGCTACTAACATTTTGTGTGTTGGACTGTGGCCACAGAACAGTGAGACTGACAAAGCAAAATGAACTTAGAATACCTTCAATATAAATTCTGGCAACATTTTGTACATTATGTTGTTCTTTTCAACATGCATTTCATATTCAACTTAATAAGTTGTTAATATAATGTTTCATTATAGCCATGCATTAAACCATCTATTTTTATTCTAACAATTCATTTGCATCATATTTGTATATAATGGGTCTTTTTCCTGGTTATAAATTTTTACATTGCCATAAGAAGACAGTAAAATATGCTTGAGATTATTAGATCTGATTTCTTCCCCTTAAAAGTTAATTTATTAAATCCAGTAAAGAAAGAGATGTCATGATTTGGTTTTGTCCAGATTCACCAGGAAGCTTTCCTAAGGGTAGATGAAGCTTATTGACTTCAGAGAACTTCAGGCCATGGCCAATTGTGTGGCATATACAACCCACATGACAATGAGCGGCAGTAATATTGCAGTTACCAAATAAAATATAATTGAAGTCTGTTTGTCTTGCTACCCCTGTGGGTGACTTATGCATATAATCACTCTGTACTTCAGAATTAGCCACAATCAATGCCACCTTGAGTCAACTTGAACATTTCCTTGTGGAGATGATTGACTCTTGGTCCCATAGCGAACCACTAAAGCCACAAAAAACCAAAGAATGAAAGAAGCCACACACAGACAAAACAATGTACCCAATAAAATAACTAAGTGAAACATTCTTACCCTAAATAGACTCACAAGCCCCTGAAACATCTTAACTATTCCTTTACTACAGGAAACTAGGGTGGAACAAAAAAGACAAGAGTTACTGTCTTTATTTTAACAAAGCACCTGGATTGAGACAATAATAGACTCAGTTCCCTGACAGCTTGCTGATAAAGTTGTCAGGGCCCTGGTGTCCTTCACAGAAACTGTTTCCTGGTACCTATAGAACATGCTTTTAATTGATACTGTTTGTTTTTCCTAAAAGGAGTTTTCTCTGTGGCAAGTTTCCCTGTACTCTTTAAACTAACTTAATCTATTTGAAATGCAAACCTCCAGATCTAATTTTCTCTCATATATTTTTCATCTCTCTATGCTATTGCTTTTTAGTGGGTTATAGCTAAAATGATGCATAATATCAGAGCAACTTGACTAATCATGCTGTGGGTGGAAGTTTATGAGAAATAGACCATGTTCATCTGGCTGAATTTGTAGTTAGAATGCATTTTAAAGTCAGCTTGAAGGTGAATTAGAATATTTGATTAGATTTTATATCACAACATTAAGATAAAGGTGAGGAAGAAAGATGATAACAGAAGAAATGGTTCTGTAAAGAAAGAGGATTAAAAAAAGACACAGTGGAGTCATAAAAAATTAAATGTTATCATATCATCTATAGTGAACTTGAAGAAGTTAATGTAAATTATCATTTATTTGTGAATTGGGTTTTGTTTTTCTACAGGAAGACAGTTGTGTGCCCTATCATTGATGTTATTAGCGATGATACCTTCGAATACATGGCCGGGTCAGACATGACTTATGGTGGTTTTAACTGGAAGCTGAATTTCCGATGGTATCCTGTTCCTCAAAGAGAAATGGATAGGAGAAAAGGAGACAGAACACTACCGGTCAGGTGTGTAGACCATTATTTCCCAACTAGTCATATGTTTATTCTTCCGTTAACCAAAGGACATAATAAATCTGTTCTCAATTTTTAAAGATCCTTAGACATTTTATTATTTATGTACCTTTTCACCTTTTACTCAATCATGTAGGAATCAGTGACAATACTGAATATGGTTAAAATTATCACGAACAACCTTGGTTGTTGATATAAATGCCAGGTATCTTTAGATGCCTTAGGATTATGATTATATGTATGTATATGTATATGTATATGTATATATGTACATATATATGTGTGTGTATGTATGTACACACACACACACACACACACACACACATATATATATATATATATATATATATATATATATATATATATATATATATATAATGTTTGCATGTATGTATTTGTATATAGTGTATATAGTATCAATTGCCGGAAAACAAAGAGTCTACCATTTTCTCAATCAAGGTGCTTTGTTAAAATAAAGACAGCAACTCTTGCCTTTATGTTCTACCCTAGTTTCCTATAGTAAAAGAATCATACATGTGTGTATAAAATAAAATTCTTTATGATTTCTGAATATCTTGGTATTTCAAGTAAATATGAAATGCGTATATTATAATGGATTTGTTCTCAAACATGGAATGACCAAAATGTTTTGGTAAGTATTCTAAATTTACCATTCTTAAAAAGCTATCTTCCTTTAGCAATCATAGAAATAGTCATTTGAAAAAATTTTGTGAACTAACAGATACCAATGCGTTTTTTGTTCAAAACTAAATGACTTCTTGATTTGAAATGTTTATCAGTGAAATACACCTTACTCTTATTTTTGAAACAGAGATCTGCTGCTGGAGTTTTCTCCAGTCCTGCCTGGCCCACAGTCAGGACAAATCTCTCTCACCTGCCAGTCCCACAGCTGCTCAGACCCAACCAAATAAACACACAGAGACTTATATTGCTTACAAACTGTATGGCTGCAGCAGGCTTCTAGTTATCTATTTCTTTTTTCTTAAATTAACCCATATCTATTAGTCTATAAGTTGCCATGCTGCTCGTGGCTTACCAGTACTTTACATGTTGGTACTCATGGTGGTGGCTGTCAACGTCTCTCTGCCTCAGTTTTCCTGTTCTCAGAATTCTCCTCTCTCCTTGTTCCACCTATACTTCCTGCCTGGCTACTGGCCAATCAGTGTTTTATGTATTAACCAATCAGATCAACACATTTAACATACAGAACATCCCATAGCAGAGACCCATCATCATTTTCTACAAAATTACTCATTTAAATAACACTAAAATATCTCTGTCCTCTTGTAGGTCTCTTGCCTGCATCCAAAAATTGATTGTCTAAAAAGTATTTAGAGAAGTATTTTATTAGACTATCTCCTTGAAGATGAGTTTAGCAAATCACCTTTCTCTTGAAAAAAAATGGAAAATATTGTAATCTTCATAAACAACATCCATATAAGGCCTAATTTATAGATGGCCTGTTTGATGGGCATAAGGTTACTTTATGGTTATCTAATGCATTAAAATAAAATACTGGATGGTAAAAGAGACAACTCTAATTATATGGTACTGAAAATTTAAAAAGTAAATATTGTTAACATTTTTAGGAAAAATACTACCACAGTGAGAAAAAATTAAGTGTGGCCACTGATATTTGCATAAGACCTGTCAGTGGTTAGAGTATATAATCTGGCAATTCTTAAATGCTTTATAATCTTCACATCTACCCATCCTTGTTCCTTGCATTAACAGGCTGAAGAAATACAGTAACTCTGATTTATTAACAATCCTCTTGTCCCCGGTTCCAGTTTTATTTAACTTAGATAATTTTTGAGATTTGTCCCAAGTAAAAACCATTGAAACACTTCATAAACACACTTAAATATTGTTAATGAATTTATTCAATTGAAAATGAAGTGTGTGTAAATATGTGTTTTATTAAACTTACTGAATATTCATTTGTGAAGGCGAAGTTTATTTAACTTGATTGTTGCAATTGGAAAGGTAAAGTTAAGGTAGCCAACACTCCTAGTGACAAATAACTGATCTCCTTCATAAAAGAAAGAAAAATGACGTAGGAAGCAGCCAGTATGCTCATCTTTTGCTAACGAAAATAAAAGATGAGTCATCTAACACACTACATTTTAGCCACACTTTGTGTGGTTTTGCTGAAATAGTATGAGAACCACTCAAATTTCTTACTTTTATTTATTTTCCTTCCTGACTGAACATGATTTCATTTTCTAAAATAATGAAAGAGGAAGAGCGAAAGCTCAGTGTCTGCTCAAGTTTGAAGATTCTTTTGGCAAAAGGTTAATTAATTCATGGGCACTGTTGTATCAGCAGGCAGGTAATTTTCATCAGCAGAGCTGTGGTGTGAACTTTGTATTTTTAATCTATTATGCACAGATGTGATCATTTTTCTCACACTCATGCAAACAAATAAATCATTCTATGCATGGAAGATAGATTTTTTTCCCCACTTGATTAACAGAACTCTGAATAGCTCAAGCGATCAAAGTGAAGTTGAGGTTTTAGTAGAATGCTTAACTTAAAGTGTCTCTTATGACAAAACTTTGTAGTCACTGTAATTGGCTAGTCATCATTCAGAAATACAAGTATGCAACTGCAATCATTGTGCACCACCTTGAACTTGTGACCTAAGCTCAGTCATGTTTAAAGTAAAATGTATACTGACAATACCACACCACACTCTATTATTCTAACTGTACTATACTCTAGTATTTTCAGTTGTAAAAGGAAAGGGGTATATAAAAGGGAGTTTGGGAGTACTTAGTTTTCTCTAATCAGTAAAGTTCTTTGATAGCATTGGCATGTCAGTTGTCTGTATAACACAGTTACCAGATTCTTAAGCAAGACACCATGATCTAGCAACTTGTGTGCCAAAGACTGTTCTTTAAATGAGTTTTATTTGCTTAGTTTTAGTGGTTCACACTTGCAGAAAATCACCAACATTAAAATGAGATATCTAAAACAAAATTTGGAAATTGTGGTTATTGAAAACTCTTAGTGCAAAAATCCCAGCCTTTCTTCTTGTCTGCACCCAAGAACCACCAATACACAAAAGACACAAGAAACTACTACCATCCTTGTAACTCCTATGTTTGTGTCTCTGACTCCAAGCCTGGGGGTCAGTTGTCATTTATTTTCTTTCTTGAGCTTGGAGAGATAGAGTTTAGCACCTCTGTCTCAAACACGGGTAGAAGAAATATGTTTAATGCCACCAATTTACACAGTCAACTATAGTGATGACCTTTTAAGTTGGTGGCATTCAATTTGGAATGTGCTTCCTGGGAAATGACTGATTTTGAAACACACTGAACACATTAGTCTGTATGACTATTGTTAGTCATACAATACCCAATGAAATAGATGACCCTTAGCAAAATTGCTTCTTAATGAAGATAGCCCTGTCAGTTTGGGGTACCTTATTTCTATTTTTGTTTGGTGATAAAATAGCTTGACAAAGGCAACTTAAAACAGGCAGGGTTTATTTTTATCTCACAGTTCCGAGTTACAGTCCATCATATTAGATAAGAAAAAGAATCAGAAAATGAAGCAGCTAATCACACCACATTTGCAGGAAACAGAAGCAAGAAAGGAATGCATACATATTCCCAGACAGATTTCTCTGCCCTCATAAAGTCCAGGGTCCTGAACTCAGGGATGGTGCTGCTACACAAGTTGAAGCTGGGTCTTCCCACATCAGACAATTCCCCCCAAGACATGCTCCAAGGACAGACTGATTTTCACAGCCTCTCACCCAGTGTCTAGTTGACAATTAAAACTAACAGTCACTGAAGTAAGTGTGTCACTTTCTTTCTGGCACATAAAATTTCAGGTGACTTGATTTAGATAGTGAGATCAGCATGGTTCTGTGTAGAAATGCACTTCATGCACCATGCTGGTCACAACGCTGGATCCTGCACATACAAACACTCACAGCAATCTCTGCTGTAGAGCATTTTACTCTTCAATACTTTATGTATTCTAGATGAAGCAAGAGGTCAGAACATGCAGATTGAATGTGGGTGTACAGGAGTTAGCTATGTTAATGCTACAGCAGTGTATATTTCTGGAAAAATGTGACTAAATCCTACTGGTTGCATTCATATATTAATTATACTCTGAATTTGACACTCAATAAATAGTATAAAGAGACTTGTTTCCACTTTAATTTCTCACTGATTAAAATATATTTCTTTATAGGAGACCTCCTGGTTATTTCTCATCTATTAACTTGCACTCACCACATCTTAACTCCCATTTAGTTGCTATTAGTATTCTTAATATTATTTCTTTCATTCTTCCATCCACTACCCTGTTAAGTGTATCCTGAGAGTAAATAAATAGCTTTAGATATTTGTTTAATTCTTGCTATCATGATGAATTACACACCTACATTTCATTATTGGCTTTTACACAGGACATATTTTACTTACTTTTATGTCCTTTATTATTAGCATTTATCTGATACACAATTACCCTTTATTTAATTAGAATTAAGTGTGTCTAAAGTATAGTAAATAAAGTTGATAACATGATTAGTAATACCTTTGATTACAACTGCCATGTCCTCATATAAAACTTTCTCAAGTGCTCTCTCTATAATATTCCAGTGTGCTCCCAGGGGAGCAATGTAGAAGCTGTCTTTGGGGAGAAATATGGTACTTTTTTAATGATTAAAATGAAAATTATTCTTTCATGCTTGCTTAAGTCATGTAAGGAATTAAAGTGACACAAACTATTAAATGAGAAATACCCTTGACAGAAGTAAGCTGTATTGAAAATGTATTCCTGATAATGGGACATGTTAGCATTGCACAGTCAGTGTGACTAGTGTCTAAATGCATAAGAAGCCATAAGACTAATGGGCTCCACCTCCATCAGTGTCGTGTTCCCTCCCAGAGCCTCTCTTCAAATGCAGTTTTGCATAATTTAAAATTTGTCATACTATTCATTAGTATTTTTATGTCATTGAAGTTGACGTGTGTTTGATTTACTTTTTGTGTTTGCATAGCACATATTTGTAGCTGCTACTATTTTGCTTATAAGCTCATACCCCAATTTATCTAACAAAAATTGAACATTCTTTTTGACTTCAATTGTTATTTGTTAGTTTTCTGTTTCATTTGGTTTTGAGATTAGTTCTCATTTATCTCAGGTCGACTCTTAATTTGCTATGTAGCAGAATATGTTTTGAGTTTATTATGAATTTTCTTCTTCCACCTACCCAGTAGCATTATACATTTCATGTGCTATTATATCTGATTTTATGCAGGAATGGAAAGTAGGGCTTTGTGCATATTAAGCAAGCACTGAACAGAATGAACTCTATGCCTAGCCTCTAAGTGCCATGCCCCTGAGTTACACCTTCAGGCTTTTTATTACACCTTGCTTTTTTCCTACAAATTGTTTACAACTCCTTCTTTTTTCACTCACCTCTCACTAGTTTTGTCATTCTGACCCTTCAAAGTCACCAGTGACTCTAGTTTCTATAGTGTGATAGATTAAATGTACATATTAAGTTTTATAAAATCACCTATGGAGAAAAGATTCTTATATTTAATAATGTATAATTTTCAGTCTATTTGATCTTCTAGTAGACACTTGTCAGGCCATCAAAAATATGCTTTAAAAGGGAGAAAAACAGAACTACATAGGGACAAAACATGTACTATATCCTTATGCAATAAAGTATCAAGACAAAAACATAGGGAATATCCACAATTTGAGCAGAATAAATGTTTTGAAAGAAAAGGCTGAAAATTGACGGTTGAGCTGTTACCATTCTTCCATCCTTATCTTCAAGTCTAATATATGTGGTTTCCCAAGATTGTAAACATTCCCTCTTAAATAGAACCCTTTGAAGCTATATTCTTTCTAGAAATAATATGTTTGTATTTTCTTATTTCCCCATGGTTAGGAAATATTTTGCAAGATTTTTTATTACAATGTGTTGAGGTGAGAATAAGCAAGGTAGTATACAAAATTCTTAGTGTTATTCATTAAACTGTATGAGATTTATTCACTGAATAACGCTGCCATATTTGTCAAAGCATTTGAATTCAACTGGTTCCCATTAGCCCTGTTGCTTATTTTGACACATCTTTATTATGAAATGAAAATATGACAACAACAGTAATAAAAATCTTTTGCACCAAATATTAAGCATCCTTTAGATGATAGGATATCAGGTTATGAGTATTACAGAAAAAAAATAGAAAAAGGAAAAAAGCAGGATTTTCCTATATTTGAAGTGAGACCTTTAAGGGCAAGACGGAATATTCAAGTTCCAGCCTTGTTAGGAAATTGTTCCTTTACCCACAAAAGAGGGTTTTGCACACAATAACCAGAACTTATTTCTTTTAGCCTCTAAAACAGCACTGGGATTGTGTTTTCAACCTTCTAGGATTTGAGTAAGTTTCCTTGCCCAGTGTCTAAGCCAGCATAAACCCTTCTAAAATCACCAATATCTTCTCCAGTGCCAAATGCAACTCTCCAAAACCCTATGCAAAGATGATTGCTATGCTATGCAATATCCCACAGAACTTGCTTTGTCTGTAAAACTTTTAAATTACATTCCACATTTAACATCAGTCATCTCAAGAGAAGGGCCCTGAATCTTTGCTCAGTTTATCTCTTCCAAATACATTGTACAGTGTGAAAAGGGGAAGAGAAACAACATTCAGTTTCCATCTGATTTCTGAAGTGCTAAATCAAACAAAGCCATCATATTTGATGATTTAATAAAATGAAAACATTTGAAGAGTTCAGCACTGAGACATTATTAAAGCAGATTTAAACTTGAAATCTGAAACATATTTTTTCATTGTATTATCGTATAGTAGGTGTTTTTTTCTTAAACAGAAACATGTAGTGAGTGATTAGAAAGATGTATTTAGTGCAAGGGAGGAAGTGAGAAAACACAGAGTAGTTGTCAGTCTCACAGTTGAAAGCATATGATGAAAGACCTCATGAAACTAAAGAACAGAGAATGAGAACAGCACCCAGGGAGACCCTAGGGAGGCTACAGATCAAACAATGTATCATAGTTATTAAGTAAATACACAGACAAAACATGTAATGCCATATTTTACATAAGTGACATATGCTAGTCTAAGTACTTGTCCACAATCTAGCAGCAGCCAGATGAGGAAGTGGATGGACTACCAATAAGGATCATAAAAACAGTGGAAGCAAAAACCTCTATAGACAATTCACTGAGAGCCAGCGGTGGAAAGAATTTCAAGCAGGTCGACTGATGAATGGTGCTAAATGCTTTTAGAGGAAGCAGTTAAAGAAAGGCTGCCTGAGTTCAGAATCAATGGGGACCCTTCGGAAAGAACTTATTGCAGTGCAGGGAGACGGATCCAACTTCACTTAGGAGGTGAAAGGGAACCAAGGGAATATGCAGAAAGGATGCTTTCAATGTGGTTTCCAGTAAGGCCATAGGAAATGTCAGCCTCTCCTATGAAAGATTCCTGAGATGGAGTGAAGATTACTTTGGTTCAATATAGACTGCGACTGGGCAGGTTTGCAAGCTCAAGGGGCCAATCTAGAAGTCCAAGGCCTGAAACATAAATGCAACAAGAAATGAACAAGGGGCCAACTGTAGTCAAAAGAGCTAGCTGAGGTCATGGCATAGATTTTAACCCATAAGAGAAAATCAGATTGATTTTCTTGTGAAATAAGAAAGAATAGAAGAGTATGGGGAAGATCTATAAATATATCCATGGAAATCATGAGAAAGTTTGTGCTTAATGCTTATGGACTTTGGGTTGTGTGCATTGCATTAATCCCTAGATAATTAAAAGGAATCCAAAATTTTAAAAAATACACTTGAAAATAAAACATAAGGACAAATAAGCACAAACAAATGGTTGTGTATCAAGTACAAAAATTTATAGGTTGGCCTTGAAGAAGCAGTTGGCTCCTCTCACCATTTTTACAGCCTTCTCTGGGTCTCTGTATCCGAATTAGAAGAAGTATATTACAAATTTAGCCAGGCACATTGCATTGAAGGAAGAATTGACTTACTCAAAATGAGGGCACACAATCAGTACTTCTTCTCAGCTGTGGCAGAACACTATAGGGGGATATGGGGATGAAGCAAAAATCCCCAAAAGAGGTTACTAATGTGAGATCATAGGTTAGCTCAGGAACTTTAACTATGAACAGAATATGGCAATTACTATCAATAATAATGTGAGCAAGAATACATTAGCTAATATATTAATCTTATTAACGGTCCATTGAGTGCTGGGCATTGTACTGAGTGTTTTGCATCTAGTATATCAATTCTCCCTCACCTATCCATACACCTTGTAGTATTTATAGTCATTTGGATGATTATTACCCATACCATGTTGACGGCTTTGGTTGGTGGTTTCATTACTATGTAGACACACCTTGGAAAGTAAATTATTTCAGCTAATTCAATGATGATCCAGATTTTTCATTTTCTAGGCACTGAACACAAAAAAGTGCACATACTTGAAAACATAGCTTATTTGTGATATTATAAAGCAGTTAACTTAGGAAGAACATGCTAAACAACATGGATAACATTTGTAGTCATTTAATGTTATACAGTGAACTACTCAAACAAACTAATAATTCAAATATGTCAAGTCTCTCTGAAAGCATCTATCTTCAGAAATTATAAGATTATATTAAGGACTCATTAGTTTGTTTTTGTTTCCTACTACTCAAAATAAGTAAAAGTTATTTGATTCAACCTTATAGTTACAGATAGTTTATTTTTATTTATTCTGTTTTTCTCACACATTTATAGAATGATGATCAACTGCAAGATAAAATTTAACGCACATACTTAAAAGGTATTAGCACTTTGTCAAGAAGAAGCTAAATAGATGATCTCTGAACTGATTATTAAAAATGCATTAATTAACATTCTTAAGCATTTGGTTGCATTATTATAGGTTAATTGCAGTGCTTTTTTGTCCCGAATTGTGTAAAATGTACTCTGTAGTGCTATAATACCTTGTATAGTTATTATCATATAGTTCCCAAGGCCCAGTCAGGTGAAGTTATGTTCACTTCATAATTACCATCTGGTTAGCTTTCTTAGAGTTCCACATTACAACTCAGAAGGTCAATGATACACTATATGATAGGAACCCAGCAGGAGTAGACAAAACAAAACAACTCTGAGACCACCAAGCTGAAACTACTGTACCTGATGGGCTGCGTATTCAGATCATTATCTGAATACAAAGCTGTGAAAACACTGGCGAAAATATTGTAGGTCCACCTACAACATTACTAGGCAGTTTTACCACCAACTATGCTATTTAATTAGAAAACATCAGCGCAATTTTTAGCAGAGGGGAATATAATTTCTGTAAAGCAATGAGTTTTGGTGGATTATTCTTTAAAAAATCTCAAAAAATCAGCATTTGCATTCCAAATTTAAATTACTTGTTCACTACTTTTCTTCTTTGGCAGAGCATTAGAATGAGCAGGGAACTCTCCACAGTACCATTTGGTACCCAACCCATGTCCATGTAGTCTCAGCCTATGGTGGATATTAACCAAGGGTGAGAGTTGTTTCTGAAAGATACCACATAGCTAAGTGTAATGGCCCATGTCTGCAACCCATCACTAGAAGACAAGATTGTGAGTTCCAGGCATTCCTGAGTGACAAACTGAGACCTGCCCTCAAATTAATTAAACATTAAAAGAAAGACCCTATGCTGGTAGTGTGCAATGGAGGCTGGATCTACTGTGCCCAGTAACATTCAGACTTTATTGCCAATGTACTTCTACTAGGGATTAGGAAAAAAATTGTCTCAGTATATTCATTTACCATTCCCTAAAAGAAAGATACAGTTTATACATGAATCACTGTCTTAATAAATTAAAGTTAATTAAACCTATATAAACTGAGCATGATATTTTTGTTCTTTTGTGCCATAAATTATAAGATAAAATAAGAAGTAACCCATTTGAACTAGACAAAACTAACAAATAAAAGAAAAAGAGAGGGCACAAGAAAGAGAACCCCATTTGCTTACATACTCAAGAATCCCATAAAAAACACTAAACTGGAAGTCATAATATATATGCAAAAGCCATATAAAAAAGCCAAAAAGAAAAATATATAAATATGTAATAAAAAAAAGATTTAAAAAAAAAAAGAAATCCCTGACATGACATTGTGAGACAAGTCACCTCCAAAGATGCCATGGGGTTCTTGTTTGTTTGTTTGTTTGGCCAACTACTGCTGGGCATGCATCCTCTCCAGTGAGACTCCTTTGGAGGAAACTAGGTTTTCACTTGTAAGTGGATATAAATTGGAAATTGCTTCTGGATTAGAGATGGAGGCATGTGTTCATTTTTCCTTTCAACTCTACTGCCTATCTGGTGCAGATACATGTAACCCCTGTGCATATTGCCTCAGTCTCTCTAAGTTTATATGGGTTTTGATCCTGTTGATTTAATGGATTTGTATTCTTGGTGTCATCCATCCCCTCTGGCTCTTATACTCTTTTTGCATTTCTTCAACTGAGTTCCCTGAGTCCTGAGGGGAGGGATTTGATGGAGAGTTCCCAATTGTGACTAAGAGTTCCAACATCTCTCCCTCATTGCATAATGTTTGGCTGTGAGTCTCACTATTTTTCTCCCTTTCTGCTGCAGGAGGAAGATTTTCTGATGGTAGTTGAGAAAAGTATTGATCCCTGAATAGAGCAGACTGTCATTAGGAAGTATTTTATTTTGGCTTTTTAGAAAATAAGAAAGAACAGTAGTATTTGGTTTTACCATAGGTCCCTTGGATACCTAGTCTTGGTCCTTGGTCATCCTAGCATAGGATATGACTTCCATCTCCTGGAGTGAGCCTCAACTCAAATCATATATTAGTTGGCTACTCCCACAAATTTTGTGCCACCATTGCCCTGCCATAACTTCTAGGCAAGACACCATTGTTGATCCAAGGATTTGTGGTTAGGTTGGTGTTTATGCTTTTCCTTTGGTAGCATGCAACCTGTAGTCTTGGCAGTTGCATGGGTTGTTTGGAGGTTCTTATGTTATCCTTTGTGACTCGACTAGATGTCACCCAACCCTGCTATTTGAAGCTTCACTTGGTGATGTGAGATGGCTAATTGGGGACATGTATACCTCAGTATTTGGTGATTTCATTTAGATTATATATATATAATATATAACCTAAATGAAATATATATATATATATATATATATATATATATATATATATATCACATATATATAAAACACAGACACACACACATATATATGTATATGTACATACACACTTAGGAAGATTTTACTGTACTAGGTAGGTTTCCATACTGTTCCACAAATGGCACTTAGTTTTTCTATCCTCATATATTTCCTCCCTTATTCCTCTGTATATTTCTTATTCTCCTCCCCACTTCATCCTCAATAACTATTCTATTTTCCTTTTCTAGTGAAATCTATCTTTCCACCCTAGTCCCTTACTCTAGTCCTAACCTCTGTAGCTTGCTTATCATTGACTTAACAGCTAATACCCATATATAAACTGAGCCATTTTGAAGGGTACAAGATAAAAACTTGAAGTAGTTTTGATTTGCATTTCCCTGATGACTAAGGACGTGGAATATTTCTCTAAGTGTTTCTCCTGTTTGAGTTTCCTCTTTTGAGATTTCTCTTTAGCTCTGCACCACAATTTTCAGTTGGCTTATCCATTTTTTGATATCTCCATCAGTGCTTTAATTATTCAGGATTGCTTTAGCTATCTTGGGTTTTTTGTGTCTCCATATGAAGCTAATCATTGTCCTTTCAAGATCTTTAATGAATTGTGTTGTAACTATGGGTATTTTATTGAATCAGTAGATTGCTTTTAGTAGGATTGCCATTTTTTTATATTAAAATGGGAGATCTTTCTTTCTTCTGATACTTCCTTTAATTTTTTCTTTGATTTCTTAAAATGTTATTGTACATGTCTTCCACTTGTTTGCTTAAAGTTACTCCTGAATATCTTATATTATTTCAGCCAATTGGGAAATGCTATTTCCTGATTTATTTCTCAGTCCATTTGTCAATTGTGTATAGGAGGGCTACTGAGTCTTGTGAGTTAATTTCACACTGAGCTACTTTGCTGAAAGTGTTTATAAACTGTAGAGATTTCTTGTGGAATTTTTAGGGTTATTTATATATCATATCATATCATCTGGAAATAAAGATACTTTGACATGCTCACGTGCAATTATATCCCCCTAATTTCCTTCAGCTATCTTATTGAAGTAGCTACAATTTCAAGTACCATATTAAATAGGTATGGAGTGGGCAACATTGACTTTTTCCTGATTTTAATGGAATTGCATTGAGTTTGTCTCCATTTAAGTTGGTGTTGGCTATGGGCTTTCTGTAAACAGCCTTTATTATGTTGTGGTATGTCTATTGTATCCCTTATCTCTCAAGGTTCTTTATCGTGAAGGGGTGTTAGATTTTTGTCAAAGGTATTTCTTGCATTTAATGTCCTTGCAATTTTTATCTTTCAGTTTACTTATATTGTGGATTACATTTTTTGATTCACATATATTGAACCATCCCTGCAACTATGGAATGAAGCCTACTTGATATGGGTGATAATCTTCTAGATTTATATGTGGATTCAGTTTGCTAGTAGTTTATTGATAATTTTGGATCTATGTTCATAGGGGCAATTGGTCTAAAATTCTGTCTCTGTCTGAGGTCTTTGTGTGGACTGTGGCCTCCTAAAACAAATTGTTCAATGTTCCTTCTGTTTCTATTTTGTGGAATAATTTGAGGAGAGTTGGCATTCACATGTCTTTGAAAGTCTGGTGGCATTCTAGACTAGAAACATTTTTCACTGGAAATTTTTCAGATGGGAGACTTAATGGATACTTCTATTTTGCTAGGAATTATAGATCTGTTTAAATTGCTTATTTAATCTTGATTTAACTGGCAAATGTTATGTATTGAGAAAATTACACTTTGTTTTTTAGATTTTTATATTTTGGTGGAGTACAGGTTTTTCAAATTATATCCTTATTATTCTCTCCATTTCCTTGGTGTCTGTTGTTATGACCCCCTGTTCATCTCTAATATTATTAACTTGGGTCTTCTCTCCTGCCTTTTATTTATTCTGATAAGGGTTTGATAATCTTGTTGATTTTCTCAACCAACTCTTTGTTTCACTGATTCTTTTTATTGATTTTTTTTGCTTCTATTGTAATGATTTCAGCCCTGGGTTTGATTATATCTTTCTGTCTACTTCTTTTGGTGTGTGATTTCTTCTTTTCGTTTTAGAACTTACAGGTGTGCTACTGAGTTGCCACTATGATAGCTCTTTCTCTCTTTCTAAATGTAGGTCCTTAGTGCTATGAACTTGCCTCTTTGTGTCTCACAAGTTTGGCTTTGTTGTATATTCATTTTTAGTCAATTCTAGAAAATCTAATTTCTTTCTTAATTTCTATATTTTTATTCAGTACCTAGTTGTTTAGTTTCCATGAGTTTGTAATCTTTCTGCTGTTGTTGATATGCAATTTCAATCTTTGATGATCAGATAGGATGCAGGGTGTTATTGCAGTTGTCTTGTATCTGCTAAGACTTTCTTTGTGTCAGAGTATGTGGTCAATTTTGGAGTAAGTTTAATGTTGTTTTGAGAAGATATATTATTTTGTGTTTGGGTGACATGTTCTGTAAATATCTGTTTCTTCATTTGGTTTTTAACATTAGTTAGCTCTCAAATTTCTGTGTTTAGTCTCTGTCTGGATGACCTATCTGTTACTGAGGGTTGGTTATTGAATACTTCCTCTGTAGGTGATTGAGGGTCAGTATGTGTTTTAAGCCACAGTAGTTTTTCTTTTACATTCAATCACACCAACAATCCTTTTTGTCTGGGACATAGATGATAAGCATTGAAATGTCCTCTTAGTGGATTTTCATAGATGAGCATGCAGTGACCTTCCCTATCTCTTCTGATTAGTTGTGGTTTGAATTCTATTTTGTCAGATATTAAAATGGCTTCACCAGGTTGCTTTTTAAGTCCATTTGCTTAGGAATATATTTTTCCATCCTTTTACCCTGAGATCATTTCTATCCTTTATGTTAATGTCTGTTTCTTGTATATACACGAAGGATGAATCCTGTTTTTATATTCATTCAGTTAGTCTGTGTCTTTTATTTGAAAATTGAGACCACTAATGTTAAAAGACATCAATGAACAGTGACATGGATTCCTGTTATTTTGTTGTTGTGGTGGTGGTGGTGGTATGAGTGAGTGAGTGTGTGCGTGTGTGCATGCATGCGTGCATGCGTGTGTGTTAATTTCACTGCTTTAGATGTTCAGGTCTGGCATTATTTATTCCTTGTGTTTTCTTGTATGCAGTTAACCTCTTTGGGTTGGAATTTTCCTTTTAATACCTTCTATACTGGATTTAGATATAGATGATAGTTAAATTTGACTTTGTTATGGAATATCTTGTTTTCTAAATCTATGGTGATTGAAAGTTTTGTTGGGTAGAGTAGTCTAGTCTAGTATCTGTTGTCATTTAAGGTTTGCAAACCATCTGTCCAGGCCCTTCTGGCTTTTAGAGTCTTCACTGAGAATTTGGTTATAATTCTAATAGGTCTTCCCTTTATATGTTACCTGATCTCTTTCCATTACAGTTTTTCATATTATTTCTTTGATCTGTGTGTTTAGTATTTTTATTTATTTTGTGGGAGGGGACTTTCTTTTCTTATCCACTTCATTTGGTATTCTGTCTGTTTCTTATACTTTGATAGACATCTCCTTCTTTAGGGTAGGGATGTTTACTCTTATGAATTGTTGAAAATGTTTTCTGTCCTTTGAGCTGGCTTTCTTTTCCTTCCTCTATTCCTATTATTCTGAGAAATGGTCTTTTCATATTGTTTCAGATTTCCTGGATGCTTTTGGCAGGATTGTTTCATTTCAAGGTCTTTGTCTTGTGTTTAAGCTATGGTGCAGATCTCTGGGCCTACTGTGCTAGGGTTGCTAGGCTCTGGTGGAGGCACATTGTCCTGTCAGTGGTTTTATGCTGGAGTCTAGCCATCTGGGTTTGGCAAGATTTTAATTTAGGTGTTAATATCTGGTCTTGTCTTTTGGGGTGGGTATTTTGTTCCCTGGTTTTGTTTGTTTGTTTTGTTTTTGCTTGTTTATTTTTTTTCTCTCTGGCTTTTAGGGCAGTGTGCTGGTTGTGTGTTGCCTGGTAGGAATTCTACTAGGATCCTGCTATATGTGGCCTCTAGAAGGGAGGAAAGCAGGGTGTTACATCAGGATCTACTTAGTCTCCCAGGATTGGCAGCAGAGTGAAGAGAATCAAAGCAGGTGGTCTGCTACAAAGTTCTTGAAATGAGACTCAGGGATTGAACTTGGAAGAGCTGAGAGAGAGGTGAAGATCTCCAGCTAGCCTACCTGACTCCCTGGCTTGAATGATTTGTGGGTTCCCAAGGATTGCTTGCTGAATTTGTGGCTTAAATAAAGACACGAGTGTAGGGAGGATAATTAGAAGGGGAAGATCTAGGTGATCCACTGCAAATGGGTGCAGAGAATGAGGAGAACGAGTGGCAGGTGGTTGGCTTCAGAGCCTGGGATGAGATTGGGGGGTTGGATTTGGAGGAGATGAGGGATAGAAGATCTACAGTTAACCTACAGGTTTCACTGGCCAGATTTGAAATTCTAGTTCTTATAGAGGAATTTTGAACATGAGAAGCAAATAAAAGTTTATTTGTAGATAAAAATTCTTAGACTCCAAGTTAAAACCCTTCAATACCTCTGAATAATAGTGTGTAGGATTGGTGTATGTCTTTAGATTTAGACAGATAATTTTATCTTTTAAAATGTCTTGTGAATAACAAACAATTGGATATAAAAGCTCCTTTACCTCATTTGTGTAAAATGCTTTCATAACCAACATTAGATGCTTTCTGCAGACATTTTCATAGCAATTTATACTTTTGAATTGATATAGGAAATGGATCTTTTTTCATAGAGAAAGCACATCCTTAGTTTCCTGGAGCCCACATTAAAACGATTTGTAATTCTGTGGCCAAGATCACCACTGGTGTCTTTGAGATCAGGGAATCTCTTTAAGGACCATGTCAAAGGCAGCACCTTCTCTCTGTTCTGCCTCAGAGGATGTAAAAGCCTCAGATTTAACTGGGCAGGGTTTCTTCTGTGCTTCTGTTTTATCAACTACTAATAAAACAAAATGATTTAATGGAGTTTTGTAAAACGTGTGAAATATAAATGCAATTTAAAATTGTAGATGCTTTCACACCTTGACATTGTGTTTTCATTGAAGTTTTGAGGAATATTTTAGTATTTATGATGTCAAAAGTATTTGCTGTAGTATCACTAAACTCCACACATTGTTTTCAAAACATATTCTTTTCTTTTTGTTTTGTTTTCAACTAGGACCCCTACTATGGCTGGTGGCCTATTTTCTATTGACAGAAACTACTTTGAAGAGATAGGAACTTACGATGCAGGAATGGATATCTGGGGTGGAGAGAATCTTGAAATGTCTTTTAGGGTAATTGAATTTTTCTTTATTTTTAAACTCTGAACATAGTATGTGGTAGCATGCACCATCACACCCAATAATTTACTGTCAAATTTTCCAAAGTGATGCAACTTACTGATCATATGGTCAATATATGTTTATTTAAAACCTTTACTAGAGTCCTGTTGCATGCAAGCTTTACTGTTAAATTTGGAATTTTAAACTTTCAAATCATTTTCATTTATAATCAAAATGTATTAGGGTTTTCCATTGTTGGAATAGAGTGGCTTCATTTTCTGATTGAAGCATTTCTCCTTAAACCAATCTTGTGTTCTTTAACTCATGTTTTGAAGTGTTCATGTGACCAGAATTGCAAGTGCTGCATGAATTTGTTCTTAAGGAACAGTAAGATCAACTGTGGCCAAAGGATTCTGATAATTCTGCAAGAAGCATGACTGTTCCAGCAACCATTAGACATTAATACTTAACAATTTTTTTTTGAAAAATACAAATTCACTTAATAAAAGAACTAAATAAATGAGAACTGAGAACAAAGTTTATATAAGGTCCTTTAATATTTTATAGGCAAAATTGGAAATGCAGCCCCCCAAAAGTATCCTTAGTCTAAGAAATAGAAAAGAGGTTTCACGTATTTTACCTTCAACTGCACGTATTATTTTAAAGAGCTATTTTAATGAGACTAACTATTCCTTAATAAAATTTAATACAAAGCATTTAAAACAATATAATTTTTAACAGAATCAATTGTAAAATTTAATGGGTAGAGTCTGAGTAGATTTATGTAATCAGCTGCAAATTAGTTTTGACCTTCAAGTTGAAAGTCTGTTTTCCACTAACACAAAATTATGTGATACTGTCTAAAAAAATTATTAAAATTGTGGGAATAGAAAGATGGCTTAATGCATGAAAATACTTGCTGTTTTTATAGACTCTAAAAGAGGGTTCAGATTTAATTCCCAGCACCCTCGTGGTGCTTCACAATAATTTATAACTTTAGTTCTGGACATATATCATCCTCTTCCAAATGATGCAGGCACCAGGCACGCATGGTATACACACACACACACACAGACACATATATATATATACATATATGAGGAAAAATAAAATTAAAATTAAAAATATCCAAAATCATTTATTAAAGATGGTTATTAAATTATTGAACAAAGTTTCATTTTTTTCTAATGTAGAATTTGGTTTGTCTGAATTAGTTGAGATGCTTTAAAATCAATAGAACTGCCTGTTTGTGTTACATTTGTCTATAAGCCAGATGATTATCATGACCATAAATAGATTTTTTTTAGTTATTGCTGTACATATTTATACTATGTGTGACTTGTCAACCAACAGTCAGAACCATGATTAGGACTGTCTTCTTACTCTCAGGTCTATATAATATTTTTTTCCAGAAACTTTGAAGCCATTTGTAGACAAATTCTTGTCAGTATAGTTGTAGAAATTACAGAAATAAGAATTGACCCCCAAAATCAAAACAAGCAAAGAAATAAAAGCAAGAAAGGAAGGAAGGAAAATATTAATAAGCACAAAACAATTTGCTTTTATTCTTAGAGGAAATAATAAAGGTTTGTAAGTTGTTATTCCTAGAGACTCTCTGGGCACTTGCTGGGATTGTGTGGAAAACAACTAACAGAGCAACAGTCCTGCTACTGCTGACCCAATTGCTTACCTTCTCTGTGTTTCCTGCTTTCTTAAAGTGTTCTCCTATCTCTTTTTTGCATATTGAGCTTGATTATCTATCCATAGCCCCTCTTGCTAGGACTACATACCTTTCACATACGAGGGAGACGGGATGATATGTTCAAAGATAACTGCATGACTAATATGATTATTAAGAAAAGTCTGATCAGGAAGTAGGACGAAGTTACACATATGCTAAAGGGGTCATACAGATGTCAAGTAACTGATGGCACTAAGAATAATCAGAACCCTGAAAAATGACAGTAGATTCTGTGGTCAACTGTTTAGGAATATTGACAGATTACTCACTAGTGACTGTTTTAGAAGGTTTCAAACCTTATTATTGCTTTAAGCATGCACCCCCATTTGTCTATGGGTTGCCCTCAGGAGAATATATTGTGATATTTCCTAAAACCTTG
Organism: Peromyscus maniculatus bairdii; assembly: GCF_049852395.1. Lineage (NCBI taxonomy): Eukaryota > Metazoa > Chordata > Mammalia > Rodentia > Cricetidae > Peromyscus > Peromyscus maniculatus. The sequence goes on from NC_134855.1 coordinate 33,033,832, forward strand.
AATCAACTATCCAGGTTACATATTTCATGACAGACCTATATTTAACATAGGATACAAAGATGACTAGGTATGATGTGTTCTTACTTTGAAGGAGTAGCATTCCTATAAGGTATAAGTGTTATTGACAAAAAAATCTGCTATTTTTTATATATGTCAAATATGTTTATGTTAGCAAACCAGTTCACCTCAGCAGAATAAGTGACTATCATAGTAATGTTTGTGTGGCTTTGTAGCTGTGGATTTTTCAGTTACCTTTGTAAGCAAACATTAGAAATATTTGGAACATGGAACATATTAGTATACTGGAAAGGCTTAAGGAAATTTTAAAGAAAAAAAGAATGCATTGCCAATTGTCTTTTATTTTTCATTGTGGTATCACTTGTTTATTTTGATTAGGTAAATGTAAGAACTTCTGGATATTAGCAAGTAAGATAAATGTAATAATCCATATTTATTGAGTTCAATAAATTCTGAGTATATGATACTGATAGACAAACTTGATGGTCTTGTGAAACTTATATTTTAGTACAGGGGATTGATGATACACAGATCAATACAATTTATTAATATATTAGGAATTAGTATTCAAGAAAATAATTATAGAAGGGATGAGAACAATGAACTGTTAATTGTTGGAAGGTGGTAAGGGGTTGAGATTTTATAGAGTTTATACACTTGTAGATTTTGTAGGAAAAAGACTAAGTGAGGAATAAATGATGAAGTAAAATGAATTCCAAATTACTATAAAAGTGTTGGCTGTCTTCAAATGGTAATTTTATCAACATGTTACCCAACATATATTGCTACCAAAATTCCTTACATTTCATAAACAATAGCACAGGGAATGGTAATAACAACACAAAGAACAGTGGTCCTGACATTCCATATCATTTTGTTCATGTGACAATGAAAATAGTCTGCCAATTGCTGAGTCGGTTGAGTTAATTTGAGAAGAAAGTCTAAGAAAGCAAGACTGGAAAAGGCCTTTCTACAAGCCATGAGAGAATAATGAGTAGAAGTTTGTATTTAAAGTTAAGAAGCCTGGCCCCAAAACCCAACTCTAGTACTATCTTTGGAAGTAAGTTAGAATAGTTAGTATATTCCCAAAGTTTTAGTTTGTCCATCTTTATAATGTTAAAGACAGAGCAATACTTTATATGTTTGAAAAAATGAATTATGGACTAGATTTTGAGTATTACTGTTTCCCACATGTGAATTGTATCATAGAAGTCATCTCTTGAAATATGGTAATAAGCTTAGTAGCTTTGAGCAAACCATATCATTGCTGATTATCATTTAATAATAACCTTATCCTTAAAATCTTGTCATGAGAGAATGCTTACATAAAAAGCCCTTCAAGACCTGAATATGCAACACATATATAAAGTGTCTCGCAAATTACCTACATGAGAAGAAATAAAAGGATGAAAACTGATGTGAATTAATTATAAAAGAGTAAAATTTTAATGAAACATTAAATCAGAAAGTCTGTTTCCTTAGGAAAATCAGTAAAAAATTCTTTCTGAACTTGTAGAAAACAGAGATGACAAACATTACCAATGCTGAGAAAGAGAAAGGAGACATAATGATGGATTTTTTGAGTTATATAAAAAATGTATAAGAATAGTATGGATAATACAGAATTATACAATACCCTAGGAAACTTGATAAAATGGGCAATGTTCTTAAAACGAAAAGTGTTAAAGCACATTGGAAATCAACACATTAATTAATCTCACATATAGCAAAGAAATATGTGAATTATAGGGAACATTTTTTTCAGGCAGGAACTCTGCAGCCAGATAACACTGCTGATGAATTCTATCAAAGATTTCTATAAAAATACATAGATTTCAACACAAATATTTTCAGAAATTAAAAAGGAAGTAATATGTTCCTGTTGACTTTATAAAATCAGCATTCCTCTGACACAGGAATTTAACCAAACCTCTACAATACTGCACTACAAACAAATGTACCTTGTGAACATGGATTTAAAAAGTACCTTACAAGATTTTAACAGTTAATCTCTCAAATTTATAAAAGATAATAATAAATATTATACATTTAAGTGGAATTCATCACAGAGATGCAATATTCACTGAGTGTTTAAAAACCAGTCAATATAAATCTCCATGTTAACAAACAAAAAGAAAAATAAATTGATCAAATGAATGGATCTGAGAAAAGTTTTAACAAAAATCATACAATTCTCCTACATTTGGGTAAAAAAAATTTCTCTGAACAAATGAATTATTAAAAATTGGTAGAGGGTTTGCAGTGGTAAAAAGTTAATAAAGATTGAATATAAAACTTACACACTTGTGCCGGGCGGTGGTGGCGCACGCCTTTAATCCCAGCACTTGGGAGGCAGAGCCAGGAGGATCTCTGTGAGTTTGAGTGAGTACCAGGAGAGGTGCAAAGCTACACAGAGAAACCCTGTCTCAAAAAAAAAAAAAAAAACTTACACACTTGTAGCAATAAAAAGTGGAATGCAGGAGCTGGGAAAATTTCTTGGTAATTAAAGCTCTATTTGAGCAGGAAGGAGGGCAAGATCTCTAGAAACTCACATAATTGCCCTTTGGGCATGGCAGGTTACCCAGAATTCTAGCCCTGACCAGCAGAGATAGATAAGGACTAGAGCAAGCTAACCGGCAAGGCTAGCCAATATGTTGAACTCTAGGTTGAACTGGGAAATATTACTTATTTCAATAAGTAAAGTAGAAGAGGAATACAGGATAATTAGTAAAATCAATCATGAGTACACACACACACACACACACACACACACACACACACACACACACACATTCAGGTATGCATGTTGCTCACATACATGTACACATGCATACCACATACACACAAAAAAAATAAAGGAAAAATGAGATGGAATATCTCCCACAGGAAATGAAGAAAAGATGAAGTTGGCATTCTTACTAGTTCTACTTAAATTTATAGTGGAGCTTTACATAATGCAATGTTATAAAAACAAAGCAAAACATCCTGGGATGGAAAATGTTCAGACTGTCATTCAATATTCTCACAAAAATCTCAAAAAATAAACATAATTTTTAAAATGCTTTTAAAATATACAATAGTCATTTGCATTTCCATATAGAACCCAACTCCATCAACTGAAAAATTACTATTATTATATTATAGCACCAAAAATGTGGTCTAGTGATTATCTGACAATAATAAAATTGCAATTTCCTACTGTGAGAAGCAAAAGATCTAAGTAAATTTTAAAAGGTACCATATTTATTTGTTGATAGCTTCCACATTATACAAACAGCTTCCTCCTCCCATGCATTAACACTAAACAGACTCCAGGGGACTGTTCTTCATAGAACTTGACAAACTAATTCTAAAACCCATATAAAAACACAAGTGATGTAGAATGCTTAAAATCACTTTGGTAAAACAAAAAGTTGAACAACAGTATGATTTAAAATGTATTGCTAGTTATAATAATTAAGACTGTAGAATAAGAATAAATAGAAGGCAGTGGAACAAAACTGAAATCTGGAACCAAACCTACAAATATATGAGCATAAATTGTCAGCAAGTATTCAAAGGCTAGTCAGGAAAAAAACCCAGTGTTCTCAATAAATGGGATTGTAAAACTGAAAATGCATGTAGTAAACAAAACAATACCTGTCCAAAACTCAAAATTATTGATTAATTGATTTAAATTTAGGCCTATAGTTAGATAAAACAAAAATTTTCATTTGGAAAAAATATAGTTTGACCATTATTATGTGGTTATTATTTATTATTATTATAACATTAGTAGTCAATATTTTTATTAATTACTGATCATTTACTTTAGAGAGAAGGCTGCTTTCTGTGTACCAATTTTCTTTCAGACAAATTCCATTGGAAAGTTAAATACATTTATTTGGTTATTTAAGCAAGAAAAAGGTCTTAGTATGTGAAATTGACTTTTTTTCAAACTGTACAGGCAATGGGGTGGGAAGAAGTTATTGAACACAATAAAAAGCAGAGGCCCCAGAACACAGTGTGAAAAGGAGCTAAAGAAACTGTTGTACAATATTACAAGAAACCAGAAATTTTGCCAGAAATGTCCATCCAATGTAAATTTTAACAAGTGAAAGTGAGTGAGATTAATATGCTAGTTGGAAATCATTTCTAATAAAAGTCTTCCTGGAATAGTTCTAGTAGAACTCTTTGCCTTTTTATAAGCTTAATTCTTCTGCACAAGGAAAAGATATTTTCTGTCAATGTAGAATACATGACTTTCTTTTCTTTTTACCTAAAACATTACAGGAACTGGAATATGATGGAAGCCTTTCACTGAATTGAAATTAATCACACTATGTTAATATATTATTCATTATTTTGATTTATATGTTTTTGTGGAACACTTTTCCTTACAGAAACTGTAATATTGTTTATATAGTAATTTATTCAGCTTTAATAAAGTTACGAGGTGATAAATTGAGGTCCATTGTATACATGACCTCATTAATGAGTTGATCTGACAAACAGCTCTCTAGTCACCTGTTGACCACGTGCTAAGTCTAAAACACTCCAGTAGACGTATTTCTTGGCTTTAATGCTCAGTTAGATTTTCTCTATCCCTCTTTTCTTACCTTCTTCACTCTGTGGCTTTATCTTATTGCTGCTGCTGCTGTTGATTGCTATAGGCAGGATCTCACTGTGTTGCACAAGCTAGTCTAGAACTCAAAACAGCCACCCTGTGATACAAGGATTATAGCTAGTATCTATTGTGTCTGGCTTTATATCTAGGTTTTCTAATGTTTAGTCTGCTCCTCTGGATTGTCCGTTAAACATATCTCTTATTCTGTTTGGGAGCTGTGTTTAGATTTAAACCACAGAGTAAATCCCTTGCGTGTTCCTAAAGTTTATAACGTCTATAATTTTTATTTTAAAAATGAAACTGAGTAAGTGCCATGTAAGAAATTTAGTTGTTTTTGTCATACCCTGCTGACTTTGTACTTTTATGGTGTGTGTTGTTTTATTTTGTTGTTGCTGTTCAGTTTATTTTGTTGTTTGCTTGTTTGTGTTTGTTTTTTTAAGACAAGAAGAAAGAAAAGGGGTGTGGTGGGTGGGAAGACTTGGAAGGTGTTGGGGGAGGGGAAAAGTATGATTGGAATATATTTTATTTTAAGTTATGAGGGTATAATTGTATGATTCTCTATATGTCCAGAGGAAGAATAAAGAAAATGGCCAAGTAGATTAGACAGTAATAAAACTTTAGAATGATACTAATAAGCACTTACTGCTGGCATTGCTTATTAAATTATAATGGATTAAAGTTTCATAACATGGAGGACTACATTTCTTAAATTAAACCAGGAAAAGTAAGTCTTCTATTATGTACACTTTAATCCAAACGATAACTTGCATGCACATTAGATAAGGACAGGACATGCAGCATTTGTCTGAGTACAATATTTAGTAAGATATTTTCTAGTTGTATCATATCTCCCCATTTTTTTTTACAGCTGAATAGTCCCTATTTTATATATGATCACATTTTCATCATCCAGTCATCCACTAAAGGACATTTTTGTTTGCCTTTATTTCATACTGAAATTTAACTGCATCTGTGATATAAAGCCAGGAGATGGGAATGGGGGGTTGGCTGGGGGAAAGGTGGGGGGGGGCAGGACGGGGGAGAATAAGGGAATCCATGGCTGATGTGTAGAATTAAATTATATTGTAAAATAAAAGAAAAAAAGCCAACTCTATCATGGAGGGTGGTATTTTTCATGTATATTTGTATTCCCTTTGATAGTATGATTGATGATTTAATAGAGACTTTTACCATAGATTTTTGTGTGTGAGTGTTTTTACTTGGTTTAGGAATTAGAGTGATACTGGCTTCACAAATTAGTTTGGAAGTGTTCCTTCTATTTTTCTTATGTTGAATAAATTAAGAAATATTGTCTATATTCTTCTGTGAAAATCTGCTATAATTATACTTTGAATCCATGTGGGCTTGGGTTTGCTTTTTATTCTGAAGGTTTTTCATTAATCTTTCAATCTCCTTATTTTGTGAGTCTCTTTAAACTATTGATGACTGTATTTTTATATTTTGTCCATTGGAGACAGTGAAGTATTGAAATCAAATAATTCTGCTGAATTGGAATTTAATTCTGTTGTTAAGTTCTGTAGTAAGCTGCTTATGATATTGAGTAGACCAGAGTTTAGTGCACATATTTTCAGGATTGTGATGTCTTCTTGTTTCTTTGATGAGAATGAAGTGCACTTCTTTATCGCTTCTGATTGATTTACATTTGGTTATTTGGATGAATCCAGAAACTCATCCATATCTTTTAGTTTTTCAAGTTTAATGGTGCATAAGTTTCTTAATGTATTCCCTGATATTATTCTGAATTTTCTTTTGAATTTGTTACAATGTTTCTCTGTTTATTTCTGATTCTGTTAATTTTGATTACTATTTCTTTATTTTAGTTAATTGCAGAAAGGGTCTGTCAATCATTTTTATCTTCTCAAAGAAGCAGCTCTTCGATTATTTGATCATTTATTGTTATTTGATAGGGTCTTCAAAGTAAGTTTATCTTCAAAAAATTAATATGTTTGTTATATTATCTTCATACTAAATTTTGTAAAGCTTCCCATTAAATATGCTTAATCAGACAAAACATTTAAACATGCACAGGAGTTATTAGTCAACATAAAATGAAGTCAATGGTATTTTGTATATTTTTGCTTCCTTTTGCTTTGTTTTGACATTATTTGTCTTATTGGTCTTTTGCCTGTATTGATCTACATTTTTATGATGTTTGTAGGTCATGTTTGACTCTTATTTTTTTTTTTTGATGTTTGGAAGGAAGTTTGAGAGAAGAGAGAGAGAGAGAGAGAGAGAGAGAGAGAGAGAGAGAGAGAGAGAGAGAGAGAGAGAGAGGAGAGAAAGAACACATAATGTTGTATGGGTAAGGAGGTAAGGAGGATCAAAGAGAAATTGGAGGAGGGGAAATATGATCAAAATATATTCTATGAAAAATGTTTTAATAAAAATATAGGAAAAAATTGAGACAATTGTCCTGATGATTTATATTTGATGTGTTCCTGAAATACTCCTATATGGAATGATTGATTCTTTCTATATCTAAATATGATGAATGGACATAGAACTATCTTAGAAATTGAGCTTTAACTCTTCTCATATGAAAATGGAAAGTTTAAGAAAATATTATGCACAAATCCTTAATATTTTTATCAGCACATGTCTATATAATTTGCTAATGAGATACTTGCATTTAGATTAAATTGTAGTTTACAAACAATTTAAATTAGGTCATTTACTTTATCTGAAATATATATTCAGATGTACAGAATATATATGCACAGTTTCTGTCTCATGGAGCTTATGCTACTGGGAAATGAAAGACAATAAGTTAATAAGCATAGTAATCACTCTGATAATTTATATAAACATGTACCTGGTAGAAAATGAAGCTATATAATGTGTTGTAAAAAACTTGAATGATGAGTGATGAAGAATGTTATGACTTAGAGTGTTCTGGAGTACCTCTAAGAGGATATTTGAGCCTAAACCAAATGATATGAACAATACATCATGTACACTCACATGTAAAAATAAAAATAAAAATAAAATGTTTTGTAAATTTTAGTGGTGACATCAGAAACCCAGAGCATAAATGTCTACAGTATCATTTTACAATCTTTAGTTGTGGGTTGCTTCTTTGTTTTTGTTTGTTAGTTTGTTTTTTTATTATTTCTAAATTAACATTAGAATATTTGATATCCAAACTTGTGAATATGAAGGAGTAAGAACGCAGCAGAACAATGTGTGTGTGTGTGTGTGTGTGTGTGTGTGTGTGTGTGTATGACCCAGAGAGAGGGGGAGAAGAGAGAGTTTCAATATGACCCTTTGTTTTTCCTCTGGAAATGTAAATGAATACAATATCATAAAAATAGTGCATATCTATTTTGTGGAAGTAACATTTCATTTACACGATAAATAACATATCCATTAAAATCTCAAGAAACTGATCTTAATAATTGTAAGTACATGGTTCCACAATGATTTCTACGACAAAATTCCAACACTGCTGCTTGCATAAACAGTTGACTTGGAAACCTACTGCTAGCCAGAATTAATGCATTCAAAGTCAAACCCATGTACTTTTTATTAAAGAGCCAAATTTAAATCTCTATGGTAACTACTGCAATAAATGTGCAACATCTTAAGCTATGATTATACTGTCACCCTTAGTGATGTCTATCTTAAGTACGTGACTACCAATCAGTTCACTGTTGTTCTCGTCAAGCAGAAATGTAGTTAAAAAAGGAAACTAATTATGAAATTCATTTAAATAAGCCTCAACAGTTTCGGCAATAACAGATCCTAGATATGAGGAGTGACTCTGAGGTGTGAGATAATACTAAGGGGAGACTTTGATCTAACTTCAAAATTGAGTGTTAAGTACAAATGCAACAGTAATTAAGGATCACTGAAAAGATGATTGTAGATTTTAACAGATTTTTAATTATCCTTGAAAATTATCAACTTCACACTATTCACCACCTCTAAAAATCTGGCTAGACAGATCAAAGATTCTAAAAATGCTTTCATTAATTTTCAAACTAACCACTAATTTCTACTACAAATATGATAAAGTGTATAGAAATTTTATCATTAAGTTATTAACCCTTTTTAGTACAAACAGTGTGTTCCTTGATATTAAATTCATTTCTGTGATGTCTCACTCCTTTATAAAAATTTTCCCCCATTTCCATTTATTTATTCATTTTATAATGAAGCAACAAATAATCCTTTATACCTTCTCTTTGTTTTAAGTGAGCAAATAAATTCTGCATTTATGGTTCTGCATTCTCTATTTTAACTGGCCAAACCATTTTGTAGTGTATTTCTTAGTGGCTCTCTGGAGTGTAAGAGGTTTGGAGAAATCATCAAGATTTTGGGAACTTTTTAAATGAAAAACTTAATTAACAGTCTATTTAGAAAATTTATCTCATAAATCCCATGATGGCATGTGTGAGTTTAGTAATCAGCTCTGCTGACAGTGACTACTCCTTGTTTATCTCTGTAACTCTGTAGAAAGCCCTCAGGAACTGAAGACTTTGTCATCACATTTGGGACCCTAAATGGAAACTCTAGACTCCTTAAGGTCATGTAAAGTTAAAGATGTACTTGATGAAGTTAGAAATTGTGTTGTAGAGTTGAGGCAAAGTATAGGCAAGGTGACAGCTTTGAAAGCTAACTTAACAGCATTGATAATTAAAGAAGTGTCTGAGCATGGATGGGTTTGCCAAGAGAGAAAATAGGAAAAGTAACAGAGGAGGGCACGTCCTTAAGTAGCACCTACATCCAGGGGTGGGAGAAGGAAGAGAAACTGAAGGCAAAGCTGTCAGAGAGGAACTAAAATAATGTCACAAAAACTTAGAAAGTTATGGTGATTGTCAATAGTGTCAACTGCTGCAGAGAAGCAAGAAAGTAAGAATAATGAAAGCTCATAAAAGGCTTCATGAGCAGTTCTGGATGATGGATTCAGGATTCTGGAAAATAAGATAAGGTAATTGGATTTTGAAGATATGTAGGGGAAGAAAAACTTTTAAAACACATTTACCAGCAAACAGGAAAGAAACTGCAGAACAACTTAAGGGGTGAATATGATCAAAGTAATTATTTTATATTTTCTACCCTTTTAGTATAGAGTAATAAAACAAAATATAGACTGATAGCAAGCATTTAAATACAAAGTGATATGGGAATAGAATGGATAATTGTTCAAAAATGCCTGAAATATTGGAGAACTGTTATGAAGATGATAAAGTAATGTGTGCAATACTTTAGTTAGCAAGAAAGCTGCATATTTATTATTTGACTACATCTTTGCCAGAATACTGTGTGTTCCTATGATTTTATTATATAACTGAATATTCTGAGCACCATAGAAAAAGCTGTGTGATTGGCAATTGGTAGTGCTGACTATCAAAGCTTCCTCTCTTGGGTCCAAAATCTATATTCTGTATTTGAGTTCTTGAAATCCAGGGTAATGTTTAACCTTAGAGAAAAGAATAAAATGTCTTCCCGAAGAAGGCTAGAGGAAGCTAAATCTGATTGAGACATTTTTCTTTGTAAATGAGTTGAAGGTCTAGTCTAGCCTTCATTAGTTCAAGAAACATGGAAGAAAAGATTGAACTGACACTGGGGCTCAATAAGAGGCAAAGGTTTTCTACAAACCATGGCTTCTTCAGAAAACATTTAACAACAAGTAACTTTAAATGTCAAAGAATGATATCTTGCAAGGATAAGGAATGAGAAGAGGAAATTATCCTTACTATGCTTTAAGTATCATGTTGGGTGGGAAAATGCTATTTATACTGACTATGTGAGCAGAGTAAAATGTTAAAGGTTGTTGTTTCATGTATCTGTACACACACACACACACACACACACACACACACACACACACACACTCACCAGCCACATGGTTGATGATGTAAACAGGGCATAGTGCATTCTAGGGTAGTGCATTGCCACTAACCTACACCCTTAGCTTTCTTATAATTGTTTATGAACTCATTTCTAATCTGTAATGTTGTTGATACTGACTATTATTAATTTAATTTATTAATCAAAAACTGTAACTAGTATCATATCATTCACTCACAGTGGGGTTTGAGGTCATTTCAATGAACACTCGGCATATACCCATGTAGTTTTTTAAAATTTTTTTCACACTTGTTTTATTTAATAAAAAATTATTTGTAAGATAATTTTTGAAAGAGAACCATAGTTTTTCATTGATGGCATTAGAATTATTTGTGCCCCCTTCCTTACCTAAAATGTACTTATTTGAAATAAAACATTATAAAAATTTTTAACATGTCTGTTACAAGAAAGGTGCAGCAGATTCCAGTAAAGGGGTTGTAAATCATGGCCATAAACAGAATAGGCTCAGCATGAGTGATACTCTCTATAGTCAGTTCCTTTTTTGACATCATGAAATTCTGCTGTTCTACTGTCAAATGCAAGTAGAGGAGTAGACTTTGATATGCCCAGTTCTACCATTTACAATTCTACTTGCCTGTGGGTGACTTGAAAAAAGAACCATGTTTTATTATTCCTTCTCTGCTCAGTAGGGTGCTTGACACAAAGTCAATGGCCAATGTGTATTTGATGAGTATATGCCAGCCAAATCCTGAGAGAAAATGCTGGAGAGGAGAAAGAGGTCACTCCCAGCACTCAAATCCATTGTCATGCTGGCAAATCACTTTACCAGTTTACTAATTACACAGGAGGACCACTTTACAAGTTCCACAGGAGGACCATTTTAGAAGTTCCACAGGAGACCTCACTTCAACTAACATGAGACAACTAAAGTTATGTGAGGATTTATGGTAGGGAATCTCAGGAACAGAAGGACAACTATTTTCTGGGGTATCAGGAATTTTTCCTTTTCTGAGTTCTTTGTATATATTTCTGGCATCTGTAGAAGAACAAGAGATGCCACACACTGCAGCTGGGTACCCATGTGGTCTACTGATATTTAAAGGGGGTTGTTTGGGCATGAGATCTTGGGCGGCCTAATGCAGCTGTCACGAGCTCTGTGACCACAAAAGGCAGATGTTCCTGATTTCAGACAATATTATGATCAGACACAGGATGAAACCAACATATAAGTGCTGAGTGTCCCACCTGAGACAAACCACAGGCTCATTTTCCCAGTATTTGAGTATTTGGTAACATTTACATGCTCATAGTTGAGATTTATTCATGATGCTAATAATAAAACAAGGTAATCACATAGTCTAATATTTTGACTTTGTTAAAAAAAAATTCCCCTTAAATATGCTGCTAAATTTCCCCAAACTTCTAGGACTTCTTAGGCTTTCAGATTATTAACTATTGAAGATAGAAGAGTAAGACTATTTTCCTATGTAATATATTTCTGTTTTTCCCAAAGTTATCTCCTTAGTGACACCTACATCATAACAAAGAAATTATTATTATTATTATTATTATTACTTTTAATATGAGAATCTAGTCACTAGTTATTTTTAGTAGAACTACCTTATGTTGTGGGATTTTCAATATCCTGGAGACTAGTTTGTAGTCTTCATTACCAGCCAGCTTTAGTCATACAATTAAATTAAACAAGATAGAAATTTGCTCTAAAGAGTCATGGCCATGGGTTGCCCTGTAGATCTAAAGGAGAGGTGGGTTTTTCTAATAGCAGCAGCCCTAATAAGATGTAGAATAATAACTCTAGAAAATGCAGTCCTGTCATACACCAATTCTCAAGGTGAGAAAATTTCAGGGACAAAAATTTGTTGAAAGGCAAAAGTATCAATACTGTATACATGATAAAATGTTAGCATGTACATACCGGGGTATCTCCACTGGGAATTAAATTGTAGAGGATGGGCTTTACATTTAAGAATATAAAACAGTATGAAAGATTCCATCAGGGCCACTACTACTTACCAATCACATAGAACACCTGATATATATATCAGATATATATATATATATATATATATATATATATATATGTATATATCTGATATATATATATCAGAGAGAGAGAGACAGAGAGACAGAGACAGAGAGGGTGTGTGAGAGAGAGATTTAGTTTCAAAGCAGTAGTTTAGCTTAGTTCTATGCTCAATAAAAGAATACCTGTTTGTTTTCTTTTTCTACTTTATGCTTTCCCTTTTCCTCCCTAAGCTTTCCCCCAGTACCACCCAACAGTAGGGTAATGGCAAAGCAAACAGAGCAGCTAAGGTTAAAGCTTTCTGAAAAATTAGTTCTCTGAGAATTTTGTACAGTAGTCTTGACTAGATTCACCTCTTTTTCCAACTCCATCTAGACACACTCTCTTTTCCCTACCACATAACCTTCTGAGCTCTTTTATCCCCACCCCCATGAATCAAATCCAGTTTATGCTGCCCTGAAATTCATGGCTGTGTGGCCTTTTACCAGAGCTTGGCAGACCTACCTGTAGCAACATTTTCCAGAACCTGACTTTCCCATTCCCATCAGCTAACAATGCCAACAGCACCTAGGCTTTGGATGTGATTTTATGTCTACTTTCACTCTCTCTGCTTGGATTTGGTCTGGCTCAAACTTGCATGAGAAACCTATTTTATATCCAATTGACTGTGTCTCTGGAAAGTGAGTAGATGTTGTAAAGGGGTAACTCTAATCTACTGCTTTTAGGCATAAATTCTTTGCTAAGCTAAGATGGGAAATCCTTGGGAAGAGAAAAAGTGAATGGACATTTATGACTAGACATTTTAGAAACAAAATATCAGGGTTCCTTCCTTCCTTCCTTCCTTTTTTCTTTCTTTCTTTCTTTCTTTCTTTCTTTCTTTCTTTCTTTCTTTCTTTCTTTCTTTCTTTCTCTCTTTCCTTTCTTTCTTTCTTTCTTTCTTTCTTTCTTTCTTTCTTTCTTTCTTTCTTTCTTTCTTTCTTTTTCTTTCTTTCATTTTGAGATAGAGTTTCTTTAGGAATCCCTTGTTGTCCTGGAACTCACTATGTACTATATCAGGGCTTTTAGACCACAAGTAAGTCATTCTTACATGAGAATATTTTTATATGACTACAAGTACAGAGATATATACAAAATAGATATACCAAATTAAATATTTACTGAAAATAAATCATTTAATTTAAATTATACTGTTATGTACTTAATTTTAATACTTACTAAAGATAAATTTTTCAAATATATGAAGTAGATATATCTGTTTATTCTATGCAAAAACATAAACCTTGTATGAAATTTTGATACTTTAAGACAGTAGTTCTCAACCTGTGGGTTTTAATCCCTTGGGGTTCATTGACTCTTTCACAGGGGTCACCTAAGACCGTTGGAAAACAGATATTTATGTTACAATTCATGAAAGTTGTTGCTTGATGGCTCCTCTCCAGGTCCCACCAAGCCCCACAGTCCCATAACCCACGTATAAAATAATCACTCAGACGCTTATATCACTTATAAACTGTATGGCCATGGCAGGCTTCTTGCTAACTGTTCTTATATCTTAAACTAACCCATTTTTATAAATCTATACCTTGCCACGTGGCTGGTGGCTTACCAGCATCTTTACATGCTGCTTGGCCTGGCAGTGGCTGGCAGTGTCTCCTCATTCTTCTTCCTGTTCCCTCAATTCTCCTCTCTCCTTGTCCCACCTATACTTCCTGCCTGGTCACTGGCCAATCAATGTTTTATTTAGATAGAGTGATATCCACAGCAGAGAGTAGTAAAATTATAATTATGAAGTAGCAATAAAAATAATTTTATGGTTGGGGTCACCACAACATGAGAAACTGTATTAAAGGGTCACAACATTAGGAAGGTTGATAACTATTGTTTTAGGACATCAAATATATTCAGTGTCTTTCAGAATTGAACAATGTTTTAATTTTATAAGTGTTACTGGTTTACTTTGAGTAAATACATAGAACAAAAATGGCAGAATTTTATGTAGGGCCATTTCAGTAAGTGTTGAAAATTTTGCCTTAATTCCATGCCAAGATTTATTTAGTATTTTTATGAGACTCAAGTAAGCAACTCAGCCAACAATTTAAAAGTCAAGCATTCTAATGTAATACAATCCAAAGCTATGCTTAGTTGATATTTACATGACAAGCAATGGTGATAGGAAAATATTATCTTTAATTTCCATAATTAAATCATTCCTCTTTTCTGAACAAAACTTTCCATGTACAGTATAAACAAATGTTAGTCATTGTATGCAATAGCTTCAAACCTAAGCTGGTTTACTTCAGAAAGCTCAGTGTCACATCCTGCCACAGCCAGCATTCACAGTACAATGAGTGAGTATGTATTACAGTACCAATGCTGTGATAAAATCGGGCATTGCAGTGCAAGTGAATGGCGAGTACTGTCAGATGCACTTAGGATACAGTAAATATCTGATTTTGAATTAATCTTTCAGTCTATGTGCATTCAGAAGACTTTTACTCTTGCCAAACTTTTGTGGCCCAACATTCAGTTTTGTTATCTCCATATAAAGTCATGACCCACAGTTTAAGAAAGAGCTATTGGAAATATGGCATGACATAGCTGAATTTGAATTCCCTGTCTTCTTGCCTCAGCTTGGTTGCACTCATATTACAAGGATACATGACCAAGCTTGGTGTTTTTACTAGTTTTATGAAGTTTGAGACCTTAGAAAACAAGAAGTAATTCACAGGATGGGGAAATTTTATGAGATTGACAGGACCATCCTTTTTACACTTTCACTTCTCCAGGATGTGTGTGTATGTGTGTGTGTGTGTGTGCGCGTGTGTGTGTGTGTGTGTGTGTGTGTGTGTGTGTGTGTGTGTAATGTGTGCATGTTCATTGCATGCACATGCATGTGTATGGATTTCATGTGGAGACCAGATATCCACCTCACCTGTGCTTAGAAACCGTCTACATTTTTTGTTTTCTTATTTTATTTTTCTAGATTATAATACAATTACATTGTTTTCCACTCCCCATTCCCCTTTCAAACCCTCGTATATAACCCTTCTTAGTCTCTTTCAGTTTTCTGACTTTTTTTCTCATTAATTTTTGTTACATTCACACATGTATGCATATATACATGTATGTTCCTTAATATGACATCCCAGACTGTATGATGTTACTCATATGCATATTTTCAGTGTTAATCATTTGTTATCTGCTAACCAGTGTTGTGATCTTCTCAGGGAAAAGCTATTTCTCCCACTCAGCATTCCTTAGTTGCCTGTAGTTCTTTGTGTGAAGTTGAGGTCTCCTTGTCCTTCTCCCACGCACATTAGCATGTCTATTGTTGTTGACCTGGTTCATCCCATGTCTTGGCAGTCAGGTTGGTTAGACTATGGGTGCAGCTTCTGTCATTCACATAAAACTGTCTGGTATTCTGGCTCCCCAGTTTGCAACATTTCCTGAGCCTTAGGTGCAGGATTTGTTTTGCAGGTGTATGCACTGAGACTGGGCTCCACAACTCTGCATTTTGATTCACTGTGGTTTTCTGTAATGATCTTTGTCTGTTCCAAAGAGAAGTTTGCTTAATGAGGGGTAAGGACTGCACTTTCCTCTAGGAATGAAGAGAAATATTTAGAATGTAGGAATGGATTGTGCTGGGTTAAAAAAATAGTGGTTATATGTTCTCTTCTAAGATCCATGACTTCACTAGCCTCAAGTCGTTGCCTAGGTTTCTAGTACCAGGCATGTGTTCCTCTTGTTGATTGGGACTTGAGTCCAATGAGAAAACAGTGGGTTACAGCCACAGCATCATCCTTAGGGCTTTAGTGCTTTGTTAGTCTCAAATGTGAATGCATATCCTGGAATAACTGAAGAAACCAGGAAAGTAAAAAGGGACCACCTCCTGGGTCAGGGATCAGTAGAGGAAGAAATGGCAGGGTACAAGTATCTGATGAAGGGAATGAGGAAAAAAATGGGCTGTACTTAGAGAGGGAGATAAACTCAGAAGGAGAAATGAAGCCAGAATAACAACAAGGATGTCTGAAAAAAGTCATAAGGAATCATACTATTAACTAGCTTCCCTAGCCCTACAAAACTCATAAGTCTGTATAAGCATAAATGCGAATGTATAATTTAAATGAAATTTTGCATCTAAGTCTATTAATGCTCCCTCATCAAAAGCCAAAAACCATCGAACAAAACTATACCACGGAATATTACCGTTGCCTTTTGTTGCCCCCAAGAGGTGGAAGTTAAGTTCCTGTTGCTGAAGATACCATGCACTTGAGACACAGGGCTCACCCACAGCCACCTGACCAGGAATTGACTTGAATGCCTCCTCCCTCCCCAAGGTGGCACCAGAAGCTTCCAAGCTAGCTTTTAAGGGAGGGACAGAACTAACATTCCTACCCAGCCATGACACCTATGAATCAGACTTTGTTTTTTTGAGACAAGGTTAGTGACTGCCATGGGACTTGCCAAGTGAATAGGCTGGGTGGCTAGAGGTAAGATTAGAAATGTAAACCACCATTTCATTCTTTCACGTGTGTTCTAGGCATTGAACTCAGGTTTTTAATAAACCATCTCCCCAGCTTCCCCAAAATGTTTTTTTTTTGTTATTGTTTTTGTTTTTTTTTTTTTCTATCGTGTTCTTCTAGTATAGGTAAGATAAATTTAACTTACCCAAGTAGGGGAAAGAATATCATCAAAATATTGCACGAGCAAAAAAATCAGTAAAACAGAAAAGCTGCCGAATTTTATGCTAAAATGAAGCAAAACTTCCCAATGAATAGCATATAACTATCAAGTAAGATTAGTGGCTTCATGAATATTTTTTGTACCAGTGGAAGCTTTTGTAGAATTTGTTACAATTGTAAGAATCAAAGAGTTTGTCATCCATCTACTTGGTCTCTCTCTCTCTCTCTCTCTCTCTCTCTCTCTCTCTCTCTCTCTCTCTCTCTCTCTCCCAACCCCACTCCCGTGTGTGTGTGTGTGTGTGTGTGTGTGTGTGTGTGTGTGTGTGTGTACAAAATGGAGAGTAAGGTACTCATAGTGACTATAATATAAACTATCAGTATTACCATTTTTATCTTTGTAAGGACAATGAAAGCAAAAACTCTTGCTTCTCATTTAGTTATATGATAGACATGTTTTGAGATATCATGCAATTCTCCATATTTCCCTTTGTTCTTTTTAATAAATTAATCAATCGGTATATACTATGAACCTAAATTAGACTGACATTTTATTTTAGTTATAGCATAGACTATGATTGATCTTTTTAAATTTAGGTTTTTTTTACTACCTAAATTGTATCAGGTTTACAAAAAACAAAACAAAACAAAACAAAAAACCCATGATGTTTCTAAGATATAACACATTGTCCCATACAAGTATGCATAAATAAAACATCCAAAATCAAATATAACTATTTAATTATATAAGAAACTGAGAATAAAGAGCTGAGTGGCGCCGGGCGTTGGTGGCGCACGCCTTTAATCCCAGCACTCGGGAGGCAGAGGCAGGCGGATCTCTGTGAGTTCGAGGCCAGCCTGGGCTACCAAGTGAGCTCCAGGAAAGGCGCAAAGCTACACAGAGAAACCCTGTCTCGAAAAACCAAAAAAAAAAAAAAAAAAAAAAAAGAGCTGAGTGGCATGTTACAGAGATAGGTAATGCATGTTATATTTCATTGAAAACAGATCAATGAAATACAGGATAGACAAGGACTGTTTACAGGAACAAGCATGTGAACTAGGCCTAATAGAGGACATAACAGTTCGAGAAACATATGCATTAATTCATAATTTTAATTCCCCAAATTATGTCAGGCTATTACACGCCTCTCTGTTTCATTATCATCACCCTAGGACATTATCATCTCGCCCCTAGATTATTGCAATGACTTCTTAATAGATTGCTCCAGTCTACTGTGTTCAAATTCATTTTCCATATAAAGACCAAATATCTTTACGTGTCCTAGTTTGTCTTAATCATCACAACAGCCCTCTTGGGTACATCTTCCCAATCTTTTTTATGACCTACAACCTAAAGCATAGGAAAAAAAAAAGTGAGGTCACTCAGCTGGTAAGGGGCTGAGCAGGAATCCAATCTCAGCATCTGAAGACACACTCATAACCATTGATCCGAGTGGCCTCCATTATATGCCATTTATTTTTATTATTGAGGAGGTCATAAACAATGGTTCAGCGCAAAGACAGTTGCAAACAGGGAAGAAGGTGAAACTCAGAATAAAACAGGTAGCTGCTGTATCAGCCTGGCACAACTTTAAATCGGAAACAGTTCCTCTTGAAGTACAATTTCAGATGCCAGCTTATGACAATTATCTTTATTATTTGTTTACTTACTTGAGACAAGGTCTTTCACTCTTGCTTACACTAGCCTGGGACTAAGTGTATAGCCCAGGATAGGCTTGAACTTGTAGGGGTTCCCCTTCCTCAATCTCTGGAGCTCTGAACTTATATTCAAGAGTCACCACAACCAGCTGTTTGTGAACTGTATGATCCTTAATTAGAATGCAACTGCTGTAGGTGTCAAAACACATGAAAAAGATAAAGTAAGTTAGTTAATTTTCTTTTGGCAATGGGGAGAAAATCAAGTAGATAATCAAATGAGCAATGGAAAGTTTACATTTTGATTAACTCTGAATCATCAAAGGAAGTTTATAAAAAAAACATCTGGAAACAAGCACTGTTACTAGCTTTAATTTTCTATGGATAAAAGACTATATTTTATACACAGTCAAATTTGGTTGACAGAGATAAAATACATAAATATTAATCTGTTGGAAGCCTCAGAAACAACAATCAGATTTGCTTGATGATACAAAGAAATCTGGGCATTACCAGTTCATGTGGAAGAGACAAATATTTTATTCAGTTTATCCTATTTGTTCAGCTCTTGTAAAATCACTTCAGAAAATATAATGTTGTATTCTAGTTGAAAAATAATTGACTATGCTTTTAAACTCATCACTGTGTACCTAAACTATTAAGACACTGATATTCTAATTTTTAAAGAAATGTAAAATTCAAGATTTTAATGTGTTTTGTTTCAAAAGACAAGATTCAGCAACCCTATATCAACAACAAAATTAAATGCTAGATAAGCAATCAATTTACTTGTTCCTAATTTTTGTTTGTTTGTTTGTTTTGTTTTTGAGACTGGGTTTCTCTGTGTAGTTTTGGTGCCTGTCCTGGATCTTGCTTTGTAGACCTGGCTGACCTCGAACTCACAGAGATCCACCTGGCTTTGCCTCCAGAGTGTTGGGATTAAAGGTATATGCCACTACTTACTTGTTCCTAAATTAAGTAACAGAATCTTCAAGTAGTTTCTATGATCACAATTTCTTTCCACTGAAAAAGTTAAGGGCATGAGCACTGACAGTTTTACACACATACATAGATAGTGAAGGCAACAATAGAATATTCCTGTTTGTATTATGATTGTAGTTCAGTCAATCGTGATCACCTACTGTGTGTGTTATTCCTGGTTCAAGCCCCAGTATTAGCCTAAACCAGCAATATAAGTCTGGCATTGCAGGCCTCTGATACTAGCATTTGGGAGGTAGATACAGGAAAATCCAAATTTAAAAGTCTTCCTCAGCTACATAGTAAGTTTAAGGGAAAGGTGGACTACAGAGAGACTTGCCAATAAAAGAAAATTCTATTTGTTTGTTTCATAGTCCATGCTTTGGTTTTGACTCATGTTCCTTTGCCATAATTCCCAAGGTGCTGTGATTCCCAGAGGCAAGTGTCCACACCTGGCATGCACATTCTTCCTCAGGGTCTTATTCCTCTATTTGTTAGCAATTTTTTTAGCCTTTTGTCCAAAATATTTACTAAAGAAACTGGCAGAGTAATCATTAAGGTAGTCATACTCCATACAGTTTGTAAGATTTGCCCACACACTTTTATTTTTACTTTCTTTTTATTTATTCTTTGTGTCTTTCACATCATGCCTCCTGATCCCACCCATCTCTCTCTCCCCAAGAGTAAAACAAAAAAATAAAATTCAAGAGAGGAAAACAGGGGAAAAATGGGGCAGAAAAAAGGGAAAAATCTCATGATGGAAGCTGCACTGTGAAACAGTGAGTCAGGCAGTAAACCTCTTTATCCATACATTTTTACATGCAAACGTTCTTTGCAAAGAATTATTGGTCTGGTTTGAGGTTCCTGGTCTCTGCCACACCATCAACACTGCGTGCCCTCACTAGAACTCTTCCTGGATATCCTGTTGCTGCCCTATGTCCTGAAGATCCTGCAGCCCTAGGTTCACAGGACCAACACCCCTACCCTTACCCCTTTGCTCAGCAGATCACAGATGGAGTGGATGTTGGGGTGAGTCAACATATAACCCCGATTCTGGTATTGTTACTCACATACTTTAAATTAAAATTTGTTTCAACTTCCTCCATTTTGTCTAGAGTGTTGGTTCTCAACCTGTGGGTCATGACCCCATTGAGTATTGCAAATGAGATACCTTCCATATCAGATGTTTGCATTACAATTCATAACAGTGGCAAAATTACAGTTATGAAGTAGCAATGAAATAATTTCATGGTGGGGGGGGGGTGTTACCACAACATGAGTAACTATATTAAAGGGTTGCAGCATTAGGAATGTTGAAAACCACTGGTTTAGTATCTATGTGTGAGGCAACTCTTTGCCAATATTTGATCAATATTACATTTATATTAGCTTAGTATTGATATTACTATGCAGTCCTATTTTTATATCTTCATTTTTTGAGAAGGTTTGCCAAAAGAAATGCACTAAGAATATTTTATGATCTATTCTATGAGCACTGATGGGAGAGGAATTGTATTCCAGATCTCAGTATTTACTGAGATACTGAACAGTTGCTACCGCCACTAGTAAAGCTCATAAGCATATTTAAGAGTCAAAATCAAAGTAAGATTCTATCCTGCTTTATAAATCAGCAATCATTATTGGGAATTTTACATTTCTGTTTGCGCATAGAATTTATCTTCACCATTTAGCAATATAGCATAAAACCAGCACTCCCCTACCTGTTAAGGCAGAAAAGCCAGAGATTTTTGTGATCACAGTACTTCAATAAATCCCATTCTCTGTTGTGTGTGCATGCACAGAGTATAGTGGGTAGATATTAGTATCTTTTCCTCACTCTACTAGGTTCCAGGTGACTGATACACCTATTGCACATGACAGATAGCTAGATGAAATAAAAAAAAAATATTAATAAAACTGTTATCTGAGAGGGAAATTTTCAGAAATGAGGACCAAAGACTCATGTAATGCTGTACACTTTAATTTTAATTAAAATGAAATGAATGAGTCATGAAGTAAGACTAGACTAAAGTGAATGATCTAATTTAATAGAGAGAGGAATTGAAGGTAAAAAGATATAGCAAGATTTATTTGCTCAGAATTACCTAGGCCCCGAGCATGGGCTGAGAAAGAATGAGAGTCATATGGCTGATTTTCAGGTTATGCACGTCAAAGAACGTTTTTTATTACCATGTGTCATATGAGAAAGATGGTGGGGGTTGAGTGTCTCAGACTTACATTTTGGTTTCAACAGTTTCTCGTTCCCAAATGTCAAGTTCACATATTTGGGGTTACTATGTCTTGAGCCCTATTGTTAACACAGAACTCATAAGACCACAAGCTGTGAGAGTGCCTGGACATTGCACATAACCCCAGTGCTAATGCACATTTGCAATATAAAATAAAGAGAGAGAACTCTGAGGACAGGTATCAATCACTGCTTGATGAAGGACTCATTGTACAATCTGAATTTGCTATGGTGTACACTTACTATGTACTTAAAATGATTTATTTTTTTCCTCCTACCTTGTTTTTATATTTTGAAAGATAGCAGGTTACAGTGCTAAAGCTTATCATTTAGGATAAATTCTATGGTTTTCTGATGGCTTCCAATTATTAAAATCCCTCTGTTTGTTTGTAAAGGCCTTGCTATGTAAACAAAAATAGCTGACACTTGTGTCTCTTGCTCATAGGCCCAAGGTGACAGAAGACCTTTGAGTGTATATTGTTGCTCTCTCTCCATCCAAGTTGGGAGAAAGAGCAGGCTGGAGAAATGGCAGATCATGCATAATATGGTACCTTATGATTGTAATTGGCTACATATAGATCCACCTGCTCTTGGTAGTGATCATCTTCAATGCTCATTTGTCATCATTTTTTTTTAAAACTGTGCTTTGCTTTGGAAAAATATCTCTCACTCCCAAGAGTCTGTGGAGAGAAATGGTCTCACTTAGTCTCTTTCACAGCAGACAACCACCAACTGTCTTCCTTATTTGTGCAAATACTTGCTGGTGAGCTATATTGCTAGTCCATAGCTCTCTTTCTATGCACCATATTCTATATGTAAGGCCCAGAAACAAGTTGAAGCTAAACATGCTTTCATTCATTTCATCTTTTGACCTGTCAGTTCTGCTATATCATCAGATCAAGCCCACTCCCAAGATTCTTTAGATTAGACACCATTTATATTACACTAGAAATGAGCTTTTATTGCATGCTTGATGATTTTTCCAAGAACATTTTAAGCACATTTTTCTCTTTTCAAATGGCAGTACTGGAATAGCTAGCCTATTTGCTATTCATAGGATTCTATCTTTTTTTTTTTTGCACTGAACCCCCTTTCTTGTTTTTTTTTTTCTTTTTTTTTTGTCTAATCACTGGGAAGGAAGGGAAATCCTTCTTACTGATAATATAGACCTCTTTATAATGATGAAAAGACCTTAAATTCCTTGGCTCACTACGTACTAGGTTACTTTTCTGAATTCCTGTCACTTTTAAGAAAACCGTGGTTATAGTGAAAATGCTGAGAACTTTGCTAAATCATGTTTCTTTGAGGGAATGAGAGATTTCTGTGAGAATCCATCTAAGTCTGTCAGGAGTGCTTGTAAAGTTGCTGTAGTGTCACTCAAAGGCCTCGTTCACCGTGAGCTGTGAATTAACTTTTATTTTGCTTTTGTTCTATATGGTACTCTCTAAATAACTTTCTCAGTTTCCAAAAACTATGAAACAGCTCACATTTGATGAGGTAATTTGTCTTAATCCATAGTTTTCAAATATATCACAATATGTAATGTATATGCATCACAAATGTGCTTATCTCCTCATTCTTCCAGCAGTGATTTTTTTCTTCATATTAACTTTGGCAGTTAAAGTTTAAATTGTCCATTTGCTCATTTAGGCAATATGTTAATTGTCTCACTGCTTTGAGATGTACATAACTTGGTATTTGGCTCTCAGAGCTGCAAAAGCAACCAGCCATCTTTGCTTTTTTTGTAGTCTACATCCTAGGTGAGAAAGGAAGAAATATAGGGATACAGAAAATCTTTATTCTAAAAATCCTTTGAAGATTTTCTTTTTAATTTATGTATACGTGTGAGTGTCTGTGTGGGGCGTTGTGCACATACCCATGCAGGCACATCATCCACATGGTTTCTGGGACTTTAATTCATGAGTTAGGGAACACACTACAGGCATGACTGAGGAATCTCTCCAGCATGTAGAAATGTATCCTGTGGGATGATGCTTTGGCTAGGATAAGAACAAGGAAGAGGCATCTCATCTAATGGAAAAGAGGCATGACAGAATTACACAGGTATAGAGTAAGCATGAGAGGAGGTTTTGATGTGTAATAAAATGTATAATGTGATTCTAGAAAATAGCAGGTTTTTTATAGAGGGAAATAGTTACGTATCATCTTAGAGGAACTGTGAAAGAATTTTGTTTATATTTTCTTTTTTTTCTTTAATGTGTAGCATTAAAGAGAAGGTTAGCATTCTAGCAGCATGTTGATAGATGTCCCAACATCTCAGATATTAAAACTGCATTTCTGTTGTTGAAGTCATCATGTAGCCAGGATCTGGTATTTAGTAGTAGCATCATGAGCAAATGAATATTCTGTAAATTATTTTACAGACAATACTATCAAGGTTGGTTAATGGGTTGAATGTGTTTTAAAAATAAAGAGAAATCAGTTATGACAATGACTGTAATTTTTACTTTATTTCTTATTTAATTTGACCAGCCATCTGGGAGATTGGTGGAACCATTTAATAACAGTTTGTAAATTCCTGGGACAAAATAAGATCATACTGGTAGAGGAGGGTGGATTCAAAACTTCAGCTATGGACTGGCATATTTGGTTATCTCTGAGGCAAACAAAACTAAAAGTGTTCAGTAAATGTTTTGCTATACTCATCCATGTCCCGTTGGAAAAATCTAGGTTGGGATAGAACAGATGAACTTGTCAGCATTTAGATAAGTTCTCTGTTGATACAACAAATGAGACTGACTTTGAGCCTATGAAGAGAAATGGAGACCAACATTTACATGGTAAATTAAGAGGAGGGAGAACTGGGAAGTAGCACATAGGAAGGGAGATTCCAAAATGGAGTTTCCTACATAACTCATCTAGATAAACATTTGTGGCTTCTATCATGCTTATTTTAAGAAAGAACAGAAATGAGCATCATTTCACAATGAGTAGAAAAACAGATGAAAAAAAAAGATGTGATGTGTCTATAAAATAGTTTATGCTGTTTTACATAGGTGTAAATGAAGTATACTAGATGTGAATATTAATCAATTTATGATTTCTTCATGTTTTATAGATTTTTTTTCATTGGCTTGGGGTATTTAAGATGTCCACTCTGAAGTCATGGCATGCAATTTATAGGGTGAAGTCATGATATCAAGAGAACAACAGACGATGATTAAGTCAGACACATTTATAAGAGATGTGCGTAGACTGATCTGCAAACCTTGATTTACCATTGTGGGGAGAAAGATCAACTATCTTCACTTTAATGAAAGAAGAATGTAAACATTTCTGCAATTAAAAGATGAGGTGTAGGTCATGTTCAATGGGTAGAGGAGTTATGAACCTATTAATATTTTAGGAAAATCTGCTTGCCTTTTGAGAGGGGTAAAGAGGCCCACTATTCTGCTTTCTACTTAAATGTTGGATTTCTCATCTTTTCCACTAGTATAATCCTGCTCACACAGCCCATCTCCAATATGTATGGGGATAGGGGCAATTACTTCCAAGTCCTGTCATAGTGAACCAAGATCTGTGGCTGTTCAAGTCCATTATATGAAAGTCGATATACTTGCATATGTTCTTTTCATACCTTTCTGTGTACTTCAAAACATCTGAAGATTGTATGTTTTTAGTACAATGCAAATGTTGCTATGCAATAGTTCTTATTTTGTATTTCTGTTCTTTTGTTACATTATTTTGTGTGTGAGAATACATTTATGATACACATACTTATGGATCTCAGAAGACCACTTACTAGAATCAGTTCTCTCTTTCCACCTTTCAGGTTCCAAGGATTGAATTCATGTTGTCAGGCTGCAGGGAAAGTACTTTTACTCTATGAACTATGGTACTGGCCCATTAGTTATTTTTGACAACAAAAAAGCCTGTGTATATTTAATAAAAATAGCATTTCCCAATGTTTTTAATCCTTAATTTATTGAATACACACATGTAGAACTGATTGGCATGGGGGCCACTCTATACACCATTACTGAGGCTTAACATACTAGTAAAGCCTTTAGCTATATAATAAAATTTTATTGAAATAAATACTTGTGAAAACTTTATATAATACCTGCCTCCAACTACAAAGTAGATCTGAGAATATCAAGAATTCCAAGGTATGTTTTCAAAGAGTTCCTTGTTTCAAAGAATCTTTCTTTAAAATTATTTTTCTTGAATGGATAAGAATTCACAATGTAACACTCTTAGTTCTTAACTAAAATAATGTTTATGGTGCAAAAGTAAACCAACACAAAGTCTTTCCAAAGAATGTCCTAGATAAAACTGATTTTGAAGGATACATACATGGTTAGCAGAGGTAAAAGAAACCCAGAATGTTAGTAAGAGTAATGACATTCAACTGTAAAAGATTTAGGAAAAAATTTGATGACTGGGACTAGGTAAGCATTTACAATCCCAAATGGAAGGAGTATAATTGATAAATTTTTCTTCAAATCAAATTTAGTTGACAGTGCATTGATATATATATCAATTCACAATGAGATTCACTCATATCAGAATCTTGATACTAAATTATCTACTAAATAATAACTGGGTAACTACTGGACACTATAAATTGGGTTACCTATTATAATAACATGAAAAGAGGTACATATTAGTGCCAAGATCCCAGTGCTACAAATGTTCAAAGAGATGACCTTTGTAAAATGTAATTATCCTAGCTCAAAAATCTGTGTCTATATAATATTTTGTTGAAATGTATAACATCTGTAATGTATGGCCTAAGCTTTGGTCATCCTATGTATTCTCCTTGTGTAATTCCCATTAGCTCTTACATGGGATTGTTCTTTTCCCTAGATCTGGCAATGTGGAGGCTCTTTGGAGATTGTGACTTGCTCTCATGTCGGTCATGTTTTTCGAAAGGCAACTCCATATACATTCCCTGGTGGTACTGGCCATGTTATTAATAAGAACAACAGAAGACTGGCTGAAGTTTGGATGGACGAATTTAAAGATTTCTTCTACATCATATCCCCAGGTATGCAATGCTGACATTTTCCTTCCTCTAAAAGAGAAAGTAAAAATTTAAACATGCTGAATGTCTGTTTCATTGTTCTTATTATCCTAAGAGCTAAGATAAAATGTTATTAATTACTAAAATATCATGGACAATCGTGTACGAAAAAAGTTTTGTGCTAAGTAATATTCACCTAAAATGAGAAAAAAATCTTAACATTTTAAAAATCTCTTCCACCTCTTTTTTACTCTCTACCCAAATAATGAAATTCCTACAGATATTCACATTTATTGTAATACATACCAGGAAACATTTAACTTGTATTTAAATAGGATGATTTAGTAAACAGTCAATAAATTTAAATAAAGAAGTAATGAAACAGTACTGAATAAATGGCTTCCTACTTTAGTTACACAGACACAGTTGTATAAAACTAAAAGCAAATGGAGACTACAGCTGGGTGGAAAGAATGATTAATATCATATTTTATTTATAATTTTTAATAAAATTTCTCAACATTTAAATATTACTTATGTGAAAGAATATTTTTAGTAATAAGGGATTGTGTAATAATTCAATTCCAGAAATGGTAGGACATTGTGGGATTTTTTCTTATTGGTTTCATTTTAATTTTCTATGATTTTTTCCAACAGTCATATTACTTATTTCTAAAGAAAGACCAAATATTGATGCACTAAAATGCAGATGAAATAACAGAAAATTGCACTATAAGGATCAGCAATGCACGACTAACCAGCCTTATAGTTAATTAATTAATGCTGCAAGTTAAATATGATTCCCTTCAAGGTGTCAAAATATAGACCTGAATATCAAAATAAAATTTAAAGGATTTTGGCTATATTAACAAAACAAATTGTGTGTTCTTTCCTTGATATTTTTTTCAAGGTACTCAGTGACCTTCTTATGTAACCCTTAAGAACAAAAGGAATTTGCACTTTCATACTCTTCTGCAATATAATCTGTTACATAGCTTAAAAGGGCAGTTTGCATTCTAAATGGCATGCACTGATTTCTAAAGCTATATATAATGCTAGTAACTAAATTTATAATAAACAAGTATGAAGACTAGAAAAGTCAGTATGGGCCTTCTTATGGTCTAGAATTTTATATTAGAAAGAAAAATGGAGGCATTGTGTATGTGAACATGTGATTAGAAGGACTTTTCACACTTTTTTTTCAGGGCCCTTCTGTGTCAAGTCAAAATGCTATTTCAAGGAACACTCTTTTGTGACTAGAAGTATTTCCTTTTATAGTAGAAATTCTGTCCAGATGTTCACAGAGTTCAACAGAACATGTAAAATCTGCAGGAAAGCAGTGACATTTATATAACCTTTCCATATTATTTTGTTGGTATTTCTTGAATGAAAATCATTACTTATAGAGACATTTAAGTTACAATATAAATAAAGAACTAATGAAAGAAAGAAATGTTTTATATGGGGAGTTACATGAAGGTTGCATTAACAATGTGAGTGATTGGGGATCATTGGAAACACATGCCAGGGGTTAATCCTCAATGGAAATAGTGGGTGGAAAGTAATGCTCAGGTGAGCTAAGGAACCTTCCCTTTCCAGTCTCTGAAGGTTGACCGAAATGAACTGACAAGAAGAAAAGGCATACAAATTAATTAATATGCAAAGGGGTGAAAGTCACAGGGGATAATTACAGGATTGTGAGCCTGCAGTAAGATCATATGATTTGAAAACCTTTATATCCTTTTCTATAGGAGAGTGTGGCGTTGGGGAATGAGGACAGTTAATGATTTTTCTAAAAGTTCAATGAGCTGGAACAACATACAGCATACTTAAATGTCCATTTGGTGTGCATGCACACACACGGTGTTGTTAATCTCTATGGATGGAAAGTGATGACCTATGCCTTATGACAAAACTATAAGCTGTTACTGTTACCATCGTGAATGCTACTCTTGTGGTATGAGTTTAGTTAATGAAAGTTTAGGGAGGAAGCCGAGATTGTCCTTATGGTTTTGGCATGTGGTAAACTTTGAACTCCTATAGATAGAGAAACTTTGGACAAAGCTTGTCCCTGTCCCACTGCAGGAAAAGACACTTGGGAGACAAGTTTTAAGTTCATTTTTAAGGCATTTAAATTTCTGCCATATCAAATTGCTTAGCATCAAAAATGCCTTCTTTGCAGGGCATTGATTTTAAAGCCTCAGTATTAGACATTTTGTATAATTTTTAATTGAGTAAAAAAATAGATGAATGACAACTATTTTTCAAACTGCACAAAAATGATCAGTTTCAGAGCTCAGCTGATGCAGTCTCTGTCTGAACTAGGGATTTTGAAAGCCAGAGGAGAGCTGTTTGTATCTCCAGGAAGTACCTGTTTTCCATCTCATTCATGAGCACTTGGAATGTTCTTGTTTCTACTACACAGGCTTGTACCTTTGCAAGTGGAAAAACAGAGATGCCAGGAATGGATTTAAATTACTTAAGATTTTCATAAGGGCCACTGATAGGCTGATACTCTACATTAAGGAAATGGAGCAATCTGCCTACAAAGGGAGAAATTAAATATATGAAATGATAACTTTATTTATTAACATACAAAAAACATTTTAATACAAATAAAATATCACCATATTTCCCCTTTTCTATTTTAATAAAAAGCAAAAAGGAAAAGGATTATAACTAACATAAGAAAAACTATATACAAAAGTACAATAACTATATACAATATATACAAGTAATAAATACCTAAACAATGTCTAGGTCATTTGTATTTGACAAATTCAGAGAAAATAATTCCATTATCTATCCTATTGTATCTAATTCATTTTTTTCCTAATTAATCTTCAACTATAACTAACTAATCTTCAACTCCCTCAGAGACCCAAGAAGGAAATAATATTGGCTAACAAAAATAAAAACAGGAAGTACATGCAAGCAACTTCCAAAAAATTGTGAGTTGACAGAAATTCAACAGGAAAGGCAGAATTTAAGTAAGATCAGAAGCTCTATCTAGATGACTATAAACAAAACATAGCTTTGTCATGTTATAGGTCACCCTGAATCAGATAAGAAAAAAATGTTCAGGAAGCAAGGAATATGTCATTTTTATAATAAAGATTTTAATCATTATTTAATTTGCTATAAATTCTGGTGGATTCTGCAGTGCAAAAGTCAAAATAACCAAAGTGTTTATTTTCTGAGTGATGAGTTTCTGACTGTGTGTCTTTTTTTCAGTAAGTGAATTTGTAAAAGGGAAATACAGGCTTATATATGCACGACTAAAATCATTTCATTCACTGTAATGAACTCACAGATTTGTATACATTGGTTGATGAGGGACGACGCAGCCCATTGTGGGAGGCACCACCCCCAAGGCAATGAGTCTTGTGTAAGAGAGGAGAAAGCAAGCAAGCAGGTCTGCATGCATTTATTTCTCTCTGCTCTTGAAAATGAATATTGGATGACTAGCTTCTTTGAACTCCCACCACTGTGACTTCTTTGCTATGATGAACTATGACACTGAAGTATAAGCCAACTTTCTAGCCTAAGGTATTTTCTGATCAGGGTATTTTGTCACAGTAGTGAAGATGACCATTAGCACTTACAGTGTCATGTTAGCTTTCATTACTTATCTCTGCCTAAAGTCTTTCTGGAATTAATATTCCTAGTATCTAAAAAATTTTCTCTTACTTTGTAGAGCTTAAAAATATTTGTTGGGTAGTTTGAAAAATTAACAAGTAAAGTATGCATTTAGAGGGGAGCCACCTTGTTTTGCTTTCTGTTGAATTACTTAGAGATGTGTGGCTTATACCAAAGAATCACATCCCAAGCTCTGTCCCTCCTTTATTATCCAGAACCAAGTCCTTTATTATCCAGAACCAGGTTAAGCACCCATAGGTAAAATAAAAGGTGATGGCACTGTTCATGTGCCTGGAAAGAAAGTCCCACTGGTTTATGCATGACCAGTCTTTATAGCTTTTACATAATTATAGAAGTATACTGTAATGCATTCCTCCTCCTAGGACTAAATGATTGTAAAGACATAAAACAGCATAGTACAAATTTCTTAAATATGTACAATAAAGGTAGTTTTGCACCTGTCGATGTCTATATTTTCCAAGTCCTGATTTGTTTCATGTTTGACAGGAATCTGTGTAGAGTTAGACATTCAAACTACTTTTGTCTGATTACATTGCTGTTTATTTTATGTCCCTATTCTATTGGCCCTTGCCCATCTGCCATTTGGCTACTTTGAAAGCATGGATGTGTTTCTAATTCTATCTGTACCTAGAGTGTAAATGAGGAGCAATGTCACTTAGTAGCGCTGTTAAGAATAGATTTCTGGTACTTGTTTAGTGTGCTTTCTGGCTGTCTTCTTAAGGATGCCAATACTCTGTCTAGCATCACGGATTTTAAAGCCCAGAGGCCCTTAAGGCCTGAGGCAGTTTTTACTAGTAATTGGGCTGTTTCAGATAGAGCCAATCTGATTGCCCCAGCAAATCCTTTTAAATGAAGTGATATAAGTAGAAATCACTCTTCACAGAACCCGCCTTGTAAATGTGGGTGTTCTTTTTCGTCCTGTTGGTCACGAGCAGAGATTTTAGGAACTTGAAAATTGAGTGTACTCATAAAATCACGTATTTGAAACAGTTGCTGTTCTATTAATATTGATTTTCTTTCTTTGGGGAGGTGAATTTCTAGCTGGATGCCAGCAGGCTAGAGGCAGCTACCTGAATATTACCCCAGGGTTCTCCTTGTCTCAGTTGACAGTTTGTGATCTTGCTTTGAACAGGAACAAAGGGGAAATTAAATAGGAAGAGCCTAGAAACATACCTCCAAAGGTTTTTATGTTCAGGAAACAACATATCTTCTTCAGCAACGCTGCAGTGATCTCATTTGTATTCCAGGTAAAACAAGCTCTGTATTTAGAAAAGAATCCTGGAACTCCCTCTGAAAATTAACACACAAACATAGGCATACAAGAAAAGAGAAACAAAATAAATAAATAAATAAATAAATAAATAAATAAATAAATAAATAAATAAATAAATAAAAGGAAAAGAAACATCAGCTTACCAGCTTATAAAAGGCAGCCTATTTGAGCATTTATCACCAGGCCACTGCTGAACTTTCAGACCTATATTCATTCCTATCTGTTGGGTCTGCATATAGAAAATACAAATAATTTCAGCATGGTGATTTTTTTTGTTGAGATACAGTATGTGATAGGCATTTGTGTATGCAAACCATTTTCTTTGGGAAGTCATGAAAATGTGTTTTTATAACCACAGGTCTGACATTTTCAGCAAAATGTACAGTATGAAAAATTAAAAATTTTAGAAGTCTTAGAATATTCTCTTTTTTTTTTTTTTTTTTTTTTTTTTGGTGTTTTCGAGACAGGGTTTCTCTGTGTAGCTTTGCACCTTTTCTGGAACTCACTCTGTAGACCAGGCTGGCCTCGAACTCCGCCTGGCTCTGCCTCCTGAGTGCTGGGATTAAAGGCGTGCGCCACCACCGCCCGGAAGAATATTCTTTATTGGTTGGTTTAACGTGACTTTCTAAGTAAAGACCATAGCATTTCTAAAAGGAAAGTAACTTGGGTGAATTTTGTCTTTTACTATTTAATAAATACTTTTCCACAAAGTAATCCTGATCCACCACTCATGGTATCTGACACGATGATGAGGAAATGATAAATCATTTTTATTGTATTCTTATTTGATAGCACATATTTACTAATCCTTATGGTACCTTAAGAAGCTAAATTTTGAAGTGTGTATGACAGCTGCATTCCGTGTTGATGAATGCTTCCATCAAAAGTGTTGCATTATTTTGTTATGTGTGGCAGTGGGTTGGTTTTAATCTTCAGTCCTTTTGTTGACATTTATTCATATTTGAATTTTTAAAAATATTTTTATTAGTTCTTTGATAATTTTATGCATTGTGTTATAATCATATTCACCTGCTCTTCCAATTCCTCCAAGATCAATCCCTTTTCCCTACTCACTCATCTTTGTGTCCTCTTTTTGTTTTTTCACACATTGAGTTAAGTTTGTGTTCCCCTTATATTCATAAATATGTGACTTTTCAGGGAGTCCTGGTTAACTTACAAGGGCTTACACTCTTAAAGAAAACCAACTTCCCCTCCCATACCAGCCAGTCATTACCAGTAGCTCTTTGGATAGATATCGGACTTCATAGGCAACTCCCCTCTCTCTGTTGAGATTTGGTCTGGCTTGAGCTTGCATGGGTCTTGTGCATTCTGTTACAACCACTGTTAATTCCTAGGTGCAACTGCCCTGCTGTGTCCTGAAGACACAGATCTATACATATTAGGAAGTATCTACAATGCTACCTAGTTTTCCATATGAGTTTTTTGATACCCTGAACTTGATAGAAGAGAAAGTAGGAAACACAGTTAAACTCATTGACATAGAAAAGGATTTTCTGACCAGGAAATACAATCGCACAACAAACTCACTGACCCTCTGGCTCTTATTATCGTTTTACTCACTATTCTGCATTTAGTGATATTTTTTCATACAACCATCTCTTGTGCTCTTACATTATTAAATCAACCTCCAAATTTCCCTTTCTTGGATTTTGCATATACGCCTTTCTTCATAGCTGTCTCATTATTTTTCTTTGCTTTGTCCTCAAGGAGTCGACAACTTCTTCAGGAATTTTTATTGTTGACATTTGAATTTCTTCTGTGAAGAAAGCTTTTATAATTTTTAAAACTAATGTTCTTGATTTACTTACTTTTGGATATTTTGTCATTTCATGAATTCATAGATCTTTATATATTTTGTCAATAATCTTATATGTTATGAAATATTTTCTCTTAAATACTTACATACATTGCAGCTGTTAGAAAAAACAGTGTTTTAGAATAATTTTTGTGTTGAAGTAAAATATTTCTATTTTAGAAGTTACTGTTTCTTTGGTCATTATATTTATATTTTTCATAGTATGGCCCAATTCTTACACATTTTAGATACCTAAAAATATTCTTTATTAATTTCATAAAGATCATACTCCCCTTTGGTTTTTTTTTTGTTGTTGTTGTTGTTGTTTTTCAGCAAGACAGTGATCTTTCATATAAAATAAGCATAACAGAAAACCAGGATCAGATAGTTCTTGTCTTAGTTGGTTAAGAGACATCATGGCCAAGGTAACTCTTATAAGGGAAAACATTTATTTGGGGCAGGCTTACAGTTTCAGAGGTTTAGTCCATTATTATTATGGCAGGTGGCATGCAGGCAGACATGGTGCTGGGAAAAGACCTGAGAGTTCTACATCTTGATCGTAGGCAGCAGAAAGAGTCTGTGTGTCACATTGGGAGTAACTTGAGCATATATGAGACCCATTGCCCACTTTCACAATGACATGCTTTCTCCAAAAAGACCAGAGTTCCTCCAGCAAGGCCACACCTTCTAAAGTGCTACTGCATACGGGCCAAGCATTCAAACACATGAGTCTATGGAAACCATACCTATTTGGACCACCACAGTTCTCCATATGAATATGTTTATGACTTCATTCATAAAAGTATCATCTGTAGTAGTTATACTTTCAAATATATTAAAATGATTATATCACTTACCATTATATTAATTCTAAACATCTTGAATTCACTCATGGTCTATAACAGTAATCGGCAAATAGTAAAAATGATATTTGTTAGAAATCATAGAGTTGTCTTTGAAGATAAGTAATACAACAATCACTTCAGATAATTAGCCTCACAGAGTAATCTTATTATTATCAAATCTAAGTAGTTTCCAAGTATTTCTAAAAGTGAATATCACTTAAGTTGTAGTGTTAATTGATTTGCAAAATAGTAACTACCTTCTAGAGTTCAGACAACAAAATTACTTACATATTTAAGTGGATTTTACCCTTAACACATATATTACTCTAACCATTATAATTGTATGTATACAATGAATGAAGTCATTTAAAATTCCTAATAAATGGGTTTTGCCTCAATTGGCTTTGAGGAGGTTAAAGTTAATTTTCATGTCTCCAAGACTTGCTGAACTAGTCAAGGTAGAATTAGTAATTTTCAAGTTTGTGCAGATGATCCAAAGCACTTTATAAGATGCATGATTTTTCTTTGTCCTTTTTTCTTTCTTTTTTTTTGGTCAGGAGATGGCTGAAAGTTTTATTTGATGTAAGAAGATTAAATATGAATCAAATATGACTTCAGTGCATGCAGAGAAGCTTTATCATAACTACTTTCATCTTGTCAGTTTTTTCATAGTGTCCTCATTTTATTATTTAATTCTGTCATAACTAAAATTGAAGAGCTTATGAGTTATATAATTAATTGCTTTAAATTTTTAGTTCTAATTCTTAACAGAATTGAGTGAATCACTCTGACATGAGGCAGCAGTCATGAAGCCATTGGTATCCAGGCGAGTTAGAGTACAGACTTCTTATTTCTAAGCTGCCAGG
Source organism: Peromyscus maniculatus bairdii (assembly GCF_049852395.1). Lineage (NCBI taxonomy): Eukaryota > Metazoa > Chordata > Mammalia > Rodentia > Cricetidae > Peromyscus > Peromyscus maniculatus. The sequence continues at coordinate 33,069,342 of NC_134855.1, forward strand.
CTAAGTCCTCAATATTAGTTATCCTGGCAAGTCACATCTGCTTGCCTTCTTATGTTATATTCATTTTTGCTATTTAAAATAAAATATGAGTTCCAATCTGAAATGACCTAGTTACATGAACTCTTAAGAAAGTAAAAACAGAAGTTAAAGTTGACTTTAAAAGACCTGGAATGTTTTCTCTTTTCTGGATTAAATAATAGAACACAGTTGACTACACTTCCCCTGATATGCTAAGTTGAGGTTATTGCAGTCACATTCAAAAGCAAAAGAAAACAAACAAAAAAACATGACAGGCAACATTCACTTTCCTACTACGCATATCAATTCTTAGTGACAGATTATCTCAGGTCCTAATAATTCACATTTCCTGAGAGCCATTCTTCATTTATATATTCACATAGATTATTTGGAAAATATCTTCTTACATATCTGTATTAAATGAGATATGCAAGTCTTCCATGGAAAAGAATGCAGAACAATGGATACAAACTGGGAAGAAAAGAACACATCAGAAACATTTGTCAGAATTTTGCCAAGGGAAGAGAAAATATTTTTTGCAAATATAGAGGCCAGATTAAAAAACAGACCCATTGGATTACTTTCATCATCAGCAGAGTAATTATGCAATCATCAACCCTGAAGAGTTAGTGACCATTATGTTATTAATTGCTTAGCTGCAACTTGCTTGATATGAAAGATCTACCTTAGCCTACATGAATAGATATGATTTGTTTATTAATACAGTCAATGGCATAGGTACCAGTCTATACACATAAGCTAAATTATGTCAATTAAATGAGTCAAACATTTAAAGCTTTCTAATTTATGTATGTGACCTTAAAAAGGAAAGATATCTGTCCTCATTGATGAAAAGTATTTTTCAGGCCTGCCCTTTCTATAGCCATATTTAGTGGCACAAACAGTATCTGAATTAGGATGACCGTCTGGGTTACATAGTGAGTTCAAGGCCAGTTTGAGCTACAAAGTAAGACCTTGCCTAAAAGGAGGAAAAGGAAGAGCAGTAGATGAAGAGAAAGAATTATTAATATTAAGTTGTCTATCATGCCAACTTTTTATTTTTTTTAACATTTTATTTAGTCTATGCATTCTTGATGTACCATCTCTACTAATACATCATTAGTAATTTTTAAAACTGTTTAAGGATTTTGTATGACTTAATAATGGAAAATTTTATCATTACAGTCGATTTAATAAGTATATGTTTTATTTAAAATTCTTATTGATGCCAAGAAAACACAAATCCCAAGTGCCTGAATAATATTTCAATTAAAGAAAATGATGGCTAGATTAAATGGAACCATATATAACTAGCCTTTGATCAGTGTCATATAAACAAAGTAAAAGAAGTAAGGATTTTATTTGGAAATAACACCCAAGAAAACAATAGGTCTTACTAAAAAAGATATTGTGTAGAAGACTTCGTGTATTTGCACAAACTCAGAAAATAAACTATCAGAAAACATTTTTACATTTCACACAGATAGCCTTCTAGAAGTATAATGGATGCAGTTACAATTAGATCAGCTTCATGTTTGGAAACATTAAACCAGAGATAAAGTATTTACCTCCTAAGGAGATCTAATGAGAAATGAGTGAGAGGTTGAGTATGAACTCTTATCACAATTTCTGTTTCTAAAATCAAGTTTTCATAGAAACATACATCAATGGTTATAAACATGCTTACTCTGATAGCCACAGTATCAAAAAGGAGAGCAATAGATTTCTGCTCAACATGATACATTTTAATGAACTTTTCAACCATGGAAACAGAGAAGCCCTGACTGTACATCTGCGTTTGCTAGAAACAGCCTGAGTTTCCAACTATTTTCTGGGGTTAATCACTAATTACACCTACCTTCAGTAACAACAGAGTCTAGATTTGAGCAGTAAGTTACATGATGATTGTCCTTACATTCAGTATCCTGTCCACTGAGGTGAGTATTCTCAGTAAGGAAACAATGGGCTGATAAATGTGGCAGCTATTCTATGTGGAGTAGATGTTGTCTTTCATTCCACCTAATTCTCAGGAAAAAGTTGTTAAGTATTTTAGGATTCTAGGTAATTGGTGTGCACATAACTCTGCTGAACTAATGATTTTCTTGATACCTCCTTAAAATACCTCTTATTAAAATGCTGCCTAAAAGAGTTCACAAATGGGTTTTATATTTTGAAGCTAAAGTTATATCACTGTCCTTTAGGAAATATAGTTGCATGTTTCTCTTTATTAATTTATACAGTTAAATTCTAAATTCCTGACTTTAAGAAAATAAAAGCCAAGTTGTCATTGGAATAATAATGATCTAAGTTTAATATTTGTGACACCTCAAAATATCTTCAAACATCTCCATGAGAATTTCCATTTTTCAAACACTTTTGAAACCTAGTGAATGTTACAAATCAATTTAATCCATAGCAAACATTGGGAAAGAATGGGGATTGATGAACTAGTAACTTTACCCATTTAACGACAAAATATGGATGCATAAAGATGAATGGAAATCACTAAAGTAATGACCTGCAAAGAAAAAATAACCTGAAAAAATAGGCCAAGATTAGTGGGTTCAGCTACTCGGTAAATCACCTCATCATTACACATGATCCTTCAATCTCTTTCCTTCATAACTGCCTATGCCTCTCTGTTTCTCTCCCTTTTTCCATTTGTGTGTATGTGTGTGTGTGTGTGTGTGTGTGTGTGTGTGTGTGTGTGTGTGTGTGTGTATGTGTGTGTGTGTTTATGCATCACATCTGTCTTCTATCACAATTTATTGATGATATTATGAACCCATGGAATAACAAGTTAAAGTTAATCGAATGTTTATCATACTGATAAGGGTCATGATGATGACTAAGCACAGCCGTCTCCTCCTCCATGGATTCAGGTTTTAAGTTCCATACTGAAAAGTGACAACTCGGTTGAAATAGCACATCTCATTTGAATTATTTATGTTTGAGATTAAATGTGAAAACTCTGGTGAATTACAGAAAATAGAAGAACCTAAGTTAAGAGGACATCAAAAATTTAAACAGATTTTGGTAATGGAAGCTCTTGTTTCACTTTGAAAGTATGGGAAAAATGAATACTGATGCATAATTCATACAAATGGCTATTTAAATCACTGTATAACACAATGCTGAAAGTGGCTGAATTGGCTGCCATTTTTAACTGTGGTAAATTCTTAATAATATGATTCTATTTTAAATGAAATTTTGTCTTGATGATAATTTCTACTGGAAATATTAATTAAACTGATGACCATTTCCATATTAAACATAATATTGGAGTACAGATATTATTTTTTAATAACATGCTTTGATTCATTTTAGTTAAGTAGGGTTACTTTTTGCTCTTTTTTATATAAAATAATTTAAAATTGGTGTATAAAATAATGAAAATGTATTTCATTTTTCTTGTTTCATAGTTTTGTACTTGCATATACTATGTTTTGATTATGTCCACTCTTCATTCCCTCTACTATCCTCAATCATAATTCTGTATTCCATATATATTCTCCCTCTCCTCCCTCTCTTCCTTTCTCCCCTCCTCTTTTCCATTAAGCTCAGCTGTAACACAAATCTTAAAAGGTCTTATTAATAAAACAAACCCAGGGCCAGGTATTAGGGTGAATGTTGGAAGACCAGAGAAGCAGAACAAGCCACAGCCACCTCGCCTCACCAGTTCCTCAGCTGATCCTATTTCCTCAGACTGGAAGCCTCTGTGTCCTTATCCAAATGGATCTCAGCTGAACTTCTTCTCAAAAGCATGAAAGCTGAACCAGCTCTAGTTCCTAATCCTCACCCCTTAAATACTTTTCTGCTCTCTGCCATCACTTCCTGGGGTTAAAGTCTCACTTCCTGGGATTAAAGGCACGAGTCACCATGCCTGGCTGTTTCCAGTGTGGCTTTAAACTCACAGAGATCCAGATGGATCTCTGTCTCTGGAATGCTAGGATTAAAGGCATGTGCTACCACTGCCTAACCTCTATGTTTAATATTATGGCTGTTCTGCTCTCTGACCCCCAGAAAGGTTTATTGGGGTGCACAATATATCAACCACATTCCCCCCCTTTTTGTCTAAAATTATAAAAGCTTATAACTAAAATGGCCATACCACCCTGAACGCGCCTGATCTCGTCTGGCTTCATTAACAACAGGGTTTAACTATTAACTTCTGGAAGGTATCCAAGAGCAATGGAAATAGTCTGTCTTGTTTGAGGCATATAGGATTCACTCTCCAACAGCTCAGAAAGAGGTAACCTGTATCCAGAACTGGTTATTACTTGATAGCCAGTGGTTTTCAGGAAGGGCGTTATTCCTCTCTATTATGGTGAACTCCGTTTAAACTCTTTATATTTATGTTTATATGCATTTTAAAAATTGTTGGAGCCCATTTGGGTTTCCTCGTGGCTTTACCCAGCAGGTCCGCATAGAGAGGATGATTGGACCATGGGCCTGAGTGCAGGTGTTTGAGATGGTCTGCACTTGGCTGTGCTGGGGGGAGGTCTTTGCTCTACCCCTTGACATTCCTTTAAAAAGCCTTTGGCAGAGACAGTCAGGCCTGATTAGGATCCAGGCCCTCCTGAGGCTATCCTGTATTTTCTGTTTTTCTCCCCTCTATCCTTCTAACTAATATTTCCTGCTGCTTCTACTCTAGAGTACTCTGGGGAAATATGGGGATGTGATGGTCCTCCACAAGAAAGCTTCTCCAGTAATGTATTTACTTATGACTTTTTCTCAGGTCTTTTTTTAAGGAATTTTTTATTCATTTTACATGCCAATCACAGATCCCCCTCTCTTTCATCCTCCCCCACCAGACTTCTCCCCGCGGAACCCACCCCCCATTTCCTCCTCCCAAAAGGCAAGGTCTCCCATGAGGAGTCAGTAGAGCCTGGTACATTCAGTTGAGGCAGGTCCATACCCCTCCTCCTGCATCAAGGCTGTGCAAGGTGTCCTACCATACATCGTGGGCTCCATAAAGCCAACTCATGCACCACGGACAGATCCTGATTCTACTGCCTGGGGGCCCCTTAAGCAGATCAAGCTGCACAACTGTCTTGCTTATGCAGAGGGCCTAGTCCAGTCCCGTGAAGGCTCCACAGCTGTTGGTCTAGAGTTCATGAGCTCCCACTAGTTTGGTTTTGTTGTCTCTGTAGGTTCCCCCATCATAATCTTGACACACACACCACCCCTGCTGCCTTGCTCATAGAATCCCTCTTCCCCCTCTTCAACTGCACTCCTGGAGTTCAGCCTGGTGCTTGGCTGTGGATCTCTGCATCGGCTTCTATCAGTTACTGGAGAAAGGGTCTATGATGACAGTTAGGGTATTCACCAATCTGATTACCAGGCTAAGCCAGCTTAGGCACCCTCTCCACTATTGCTAGTAGTCTAAGCTGGTGTCACCCTTGTGAATTCATGGGAACTTTCCTAGCACCAGGTTTCTCCTTATCCCTATGATATCTCCCTCTATCAAGTATCTCTTTCATTGCTCTCCCACTCTGCCCCTGTTCCAACTCAACCATCCCATCCGTTTATGTTCTCATCCTCCATCCCCTACCCTCTATTTCCCCCTCCTCACCCACAGTTTATTTATGGAAATTTCATCTATTTCCCCTTCCCAGTGCAATCCATGCATCCCTCTTAGGGTCCTCCTTGTTTCCTAGCTTCTCTAGTTAGTATTGACACCCAATACTTCCTCATCTGATCTGCCTCCCATCCTTCACCCACTTAATCCTCCATTGTTCCCCCATTCCATATATAGCACATGCATTCATCTCCCCTCCCATGAAGCCTCCACAACATGGCTACTTAATAGTTCCCTACCCTCTGTATGTATTCTAATTAATCAAAAAATTATGTAAAGTGCTAATTTGTAGGTCTATTTCATACATATCTTATTTTCTAAGATGATTTCTTTGAGAAACACAGACTATTGCAATTTGACTTCTGATTTTTTTTAATATTTAGAATATTTTTCAGCAATGCTAAACTTATATTATTTTGATGGTATTAAAAAGAAAATCTTACAAAATTATCCTTTTTACTGATAATTGGTTATCACTATTGCTTATAATACTATAGTCATACTTTGATTATAGATTTTGTTACAACTTTCTAATTCTATGTCCCACTGTAAAAATATTTGCCCATGTAATTCTTTCTAATAATCAAAAGTACTCCTCCTCTGAATACATTATATAATCTCAGCCCTATCAAATCACGGTCCTTCCCACTAAAATGCTGTTTCTGTTGGTGCATTGTGTATCAGACATCTGTGTACTTGTCCCTGCCATTAGTTTCTATGGCACCCAGTCAACACTTACATTTTTAAAACAGATTTTCTTTTCATCTGTATTTATGCCTGCCAAATAGTTGTACATAGTGGACATAGAAACGGTCATGTGTTCCATCAAAATAAATAAATAAATAACCACATATGTTAGATGAAATATGATCAAGTAGAAAGATTTTTAAAAGATTTTGTTTATCAAACTAAGCTATTGCTTATGTGAATGCCATAGGTCAGTAACTAGAAATTTACATTAGAAATTTGCAGGTGTTCTTTGTCAATGTTAGATTTTTTTTCCTGCTAAAGAAGACATAAAATCTTTGTGTATTTATACTCTCAAATTAATTATGGTCTGTCATAAATGAAAACCCCAAGAGAAAATAGGAAACTGAAAAGCCGATGCTGATACTGATGGTTGATTGGCCATCGAGGGACACTTCCTATCTATTCTGCTCTATTTCCTTTAACAGATTTTTCCCATTCTCATTCTCCATGTTTTGTTTATTTTAGTGAAATAAGCAAGGAAGGAAAAGCAGTGAGTTTCCAGGCTATTTGTCAGGATTCTGTGTGTATATTCTGAAGGGATGTCAGCCAGCCGTGCTCATTTGTGTCAGTGTGATCACACAAGTCTGTTTCCTCTATTGCTCTTGCCAAACAGTAGTAAAGTGGGTGGCTGTGTGAGAAAAATAGCAAATGCATGAATTAGCATAATATTTGTGTTTTATTTATAAGAACAACCCATCTCCCATGTCCAATCTTTTCTACTTATGCAGTAATGTTTCCTCAATCAGTTTTCAGGGGCCACTCCACCCTGCCCTAGACCTTGGCTACAGAGGCTAAAGGTCTTTTATTTGTTGCTTTCAGATGATATCCTATCCTACTATTGACATAAAAATCTCTCTGAGCAAACTGACATCTTACAAGTCCATCCTAAGCCATACTACTAGGGACAGTAATATTGAAAGTATATTTTCCTGCTAGCAGCTTTTGTAGTAACAATTGCGTGATGCCTGCTGGTGGTGGTGCAACCCATTAATCCAAGCACTCAGAAAGCAAGGACATATGGATCTCTGTGAGTTCGAGGCCAGCCTGATCTACACAGCTAGTTCTAGGACAGCCAAACTTACAAAAAAAAAAAAAAAAAAAAAAAAACCTGTCTCAAAAAAAAAGAAGGAAAACAAAATTACTACATGAAATTTGGATTTATCATTTTATATTAAATATTTTCTGGAGAAAATATCAATATAGATGTTAAAGACAATAAGTACAAAACACTTGAGGAAAATGTTCCAGCAACTGGTAACATAAAGGTATTCTACTTGGATTGGGCAAATGGTTAAATCAGTAGTAACGTGCTCATTAGCTAACTATAAGAACCTGACTTTGGTCCACAGCATTTAGTGTGGAAAACAGTTGAGCATAGTGGCATGCACCTGTATATACTAGTGCTGGATGCAAAGGGCTTGATTCCCACCAAGTCTGTTCACTCCAGTTTCTGTGGGAGACTGTGTCAAAAAATAAAGTAGAACATGTTTGAGAAATACATCTAATATTGACAGCTGCCTGTCACAGGCACATACATCTACACATGAACACAGATACCGTGGTGGTTTCAATGAGAATGACCCCATTGGTTCGTATATTTGAATGCTTGGTTCCCAGTTGGTGGACTGCTTGGAAGCATTAAGAAGTATTGCCTTGTTGGAGGTGATGCGTCACCAGGGTTGGGTTTTTGAAATCTCAAAAACTCACACTAAGCCCAGTGTCTCTTTTTCTCTGCTTCCTCAGGATCAGGATGTAAAGCTCTCAGCTACTGCCCCCAAACCATGCCTCCCTGTTCCCCACTAAAGTGATAATGGACTAGCCCTCTGAAACTATAAAAATGCTCCCAGTTCAGTGTTTTATTTTATAAGAGTTGCCTTGGTCATGGTGTCCCTTTACAGCTATAGAACAATGATTAAGAAATGTAAAACCCTAGTCTTGGAGCTCAGCTTAGTGTTTGGCTGTGAAACTCTGTTTCTGCTTCCATCAGTTACTGGATGAAGGCTCTATGACAACAGTTAGGGGATTCACCAATCTGATTACTGGAGTAAACCAGTTCAGGCACCCTTTCCACAATTGCTAGTAATCTAAGCTGGGGTCATCCTTGTGAATTCCTGCTGACTACACCAGGCTCTGCTGATTCCCCATGAGATGCCTTACCTTCTTGTAGGAGGGAATGGGGAGGGTGGCCGCAGGGGGCAGGGAGGCTGGAAAAGCAGGAGGAGAGAAGAGGGAGATCTGTGATTGGTATGTCAAATGAATAAAAAATTCTTAATAAAAAATGAGTGACAAAAATGTAAACCCCCAAATATATATAAAAAATAAATGTTCATTGATAATACTTATCTGTAGTTACCCAGCTTACTGCAAAGATCAGAGAAAGCAAGGATCTACAGTTCAATGATGGAAAAGAAAAGTAGAATGATACCTGATGTAGTAGAGGAGAAAGAGAACTGCTGTTTACAAACCTGGAGTCTCCTGGGATACGTCACAGTAAAATGCACAAGCCTATATCACAAAGTGTGAAGACCAGAGCCCATCTCCTAAACCAGAGCTCTGCTCATGCTGCCAATTGTCAAATCTTTAGTTCTTTTCTGTTTTTGGCTTCATGCCAAGTGATATCATTTTTTTTTGAACTCCCAATATTTTTCCTTCTACTGGCTTTAAACAATATATTAATTTAATTTAGTGTATGCTGTGGGATGTTCTGTATGTCCTGTGGGAGCCCATTCTCAGGTTCTTTGTGGCGTTACCCAGCAGGTCCGTACAGAGGATGATTAGGACCATGGGCCTGAGTGCAGGTGTTTGAGATGGTCTGCACTTGGCTGTGCTGGGGGATGGTCTGTATGTCAAGTTGCTCTGATTGGTTAATAAATAAAACCTGATCGGCCGTGGCTAGGCAGGATAAAAGGACAGAAAGGCAGAAGGAGATGCTGCAGCCGCCACAATGACCAGAGAGGCTGCAGCCGCCACAATGACCAGAGAGGCTGCAGCCGCCGCAATGACCAGAGAGGCAGCAGCCGCCGCAATGACCAGAGAGGCTGCAGCCGCCGCCATGACCAGCAGCATGTGAAGACGCCAGTAAGCCACCAGCCACATGGCAAGGTATAGATGTATGGAAATGGATCAATTTAAGATAAAAGCACAGTTAGCAAGTTAAGGACAGTTAGCAGGAAGCCTGCCACGGCCATGTGGTTTGAAAGCAATATAAGTGTCTGTGTTTACTTGGTTGGGTCTGAGCGGCTGTGGGACTGGCGGGTGACAGAGATTCGTCCTGACTGTGGGCAAGGCGGAAAAATCAAGCTACATTTGGCGCCCAACGTGGGGCTAAAGAAAAAAAAGGGCTAAAGAAAAAAAAGGAAGAAAAAAAAAAAAGGGACTAAAGAAAAAGGACAAATGAACAGGGATAAAGGCCAGTGTTATGAAAAAAAAAAAAATACTAAAGACAAAGTCCCTTAACCAAGAGGCGCTCCAATAAAGTGTGATCTGAGAAGAATCCTCGCGTGGTGGTAAAGAGGATTCAGAACTCAACACACGGAGCGGTGACGTCGGTAAGTTCTCCAGGAACGGTGACGTCGGTAAACGCCCCACAGTTCCTAATTCTCTCTCTCAAATGAGCGGCAGCCACCGGTTTGAGTTACTGGCGGGTTCCTGGGGCTTGGAAGAGAGAGGAAAAGGAACATAGACAGTTATATAAAGAAATAGAAAGTTTAAAAAAGCCATGTAAAGATGGATATCACACAGAGAGTTTGGATTATATTGTCTTTGGGATTTTTAACTGCAGAAAAACATTTGATCGTAAAAGATGTTGAGTTAAACCAATATGTATATATTAAAGATATCTTGACTTTAAAATTTAGATATAAGGATGTGTTACTTTGGAAAGGAGACTCTGCTTTTGTCTCTACAGAAAGCCAGAGGCTATGGATTTGTTCCAGATTGAGATACATCAGGTTTGACCAGCCAAGACCCCCTGAAAGGTCTCCGATGACACCATGGCCCAGATGATCCAACATCCAGAATCGTTTCAAGGCAACTGGCTCAGACGATACGGTCTCACGGACTACTCCATGATCCTAAAATTTTCTTTGCATCCCCATAAGATACAGCGCCCCCCTCCAGCAGGAAGTAGTTAAGAGAAGCTACGCCCAAATTCCCAAATATACCAAGCTGACTTTGGAGATGTGTAAAAGTTAAAACCTTCCTTTTAAAAAAAAAAAAAAAAGAAAGGGGAAGTGCTGTGGGATGTTCTGTATGTCCTGTGGGAGCCCATTCTCAGGTTCTTTGTGGCGTTACCCAGCAGGTCCGTACAGAGGATGATTAGGACCATGGGCCTGAGTGCAGGTGTTTGAGATGGTCTGCACTTGGCTGTGCTGGGGGATGGTCTGTATGTCAAGTTGCTCTGATTGGTTAATAAATAAAACCTGATCGGCCGTGGCTAGGCAGGATAAAAGGACAGAAAGGCAGAAGGAGATGCTGCAGCCGCCACAATGACCAGAGAGGCTGCAGCCGCCACAATGATCAGAGAGGCTGCAGCCGCCGCAATGACCAGAGAGGCAGCAGCCGCCGCAATGACCAGAGAGGCAGCAGCCGCCGCAATGACCAGAGAGGCTGCAGCCGCCGCCATGACCAGAGAGGCTGCAGCCGCCGCCATGACCAGCAGCATGTGAAGATGCCAGTAAGCCACCAGCCACATGGCAAGGTATAGATGTATGGAAATGGATCAATTTAAGATAAAAGCACAGTTAGCAAGTTAAGGACAGTTAGCAGGAAGCCTGCCACGGCCATGTGGTTTGAAAGCAATATAAGTGTCTGTGTTTACTTGGTTGGGTCTGAGCGGCTGTGGGACTGGCGGGTGACAGAGATTCGTCCTGACTGTGGGCAAGGCGGAAAAATCAAGCTACAAGTGTAGCCAACAACTGCCATTTCTTTTATCCCTTTCTTTCTTCTTCTTATATAAGAAAGATATAAGCAAAGTAAATAGATCAGCCTAACTTTTGTAGTCAAACATGTCCTAATGCAGCACTAGCTGTTTAACCCCAGATAAGTTATACAGACAGAATGTATATCAGTTTCTGTATGAACTAAAGAGGACTGTTAATACTTACCTAAAAGGCACCTGTGAGCATGGGTGAGATCAATGATTTGAAGGCAATGCTACAATATTTGAGTTACAGTAAAGACTTGGTGATTTATAACTATAAAATAAAGTTATCTAGAGAAAAATAATGGATACCCCTGGTACACATCAAATATTTTGTTAAGTAAATATGTTTATATTCATTCTTTTTATGTCAGTTATTACTTAAAATATTTTTATCAATGAGAGGTACATGTAAAAAGTTTTATGTGACACTTTATTTTATAAAATTATATAGCTTTTAAAGGATACTAGTGAAAATCAGGAAAGTGAATAAATTTATATTCTGAGAGATACATATACACAACTTTACTCATACAAATATGAAGGTAATAGAAGCTTTGATTCCCATTCATAGAATCCTCAGGAATCTAAGAACCAAGAGCTAAGGTTCTAGCTTTAGAGGATGGAAACTAAAATTAAAATTTGGATTAGAATCTATGGATTAGACATGCACATCTCTAATTCTGGGAAATTAATTAATTAATTTAATTTCCCCAGTAATAAAAAGGTTTGTGTCTGATTCCAACCCCAATTTCCATGCTTTTATGAAATTACTGGTTTCTTCAAATCCTTTGAATACTGAGACCATTTTTGCCCCCCTTGATTATGCGGTCCAAACATTATGATTTAGCAGCCCTAAAGAAATGCTTTAGCCTCTGACTTAGTCCTTTGCTTTAGGGACAAGGTATGAGGGTCAAGAACAAGGAACAGAGAAGAAAAAAATGAACATAGTGGCAGCCTTGGTGTGAAGGACTCTGAACTTAGGAAGCCTTTTCTGAAATTTAATGAGTCTATTTTTGTCTTTTAGTCCACATTATTTCTAACATATTGTCTTTAAAATAATCTCTTTTGTTGTTAGTTCTGGCTCCAGATTTTTGCCACAGTTTCACCTGTTCTCCACAAGTTTAGTTACTTGTCCCAAGCACATGTCATAATGTGGTGACTCTATGAATCAGGAGTTGAGGCAGGATCTTGCACATGAATTCCTCTGAAAATATAATTGGTATATAAGTCTTCCCTATTGTCTCTAAATCACCATTGTTGGTGCTCAACTGGCAGATAGCCTCTTTTGGGGATTGCACGATGGCTTCCATCATGTCTGGCATCTGTGTGTGATGGCTGGGTTAAACTACAATTGTCGTTGTTCATGCTAACCACTGGTAGCTCTAACAGAAGCTTACCTCCCCTAGAGCACAAGATGAGAGAATTGTGACCAGCTAGATTCAAGGATCCTAAAATGAATCACATTAAAAGAAACAGATCTTAGACTTCGTGTCTCACAAAGAGCAGTAGCAAAGACTGGTGGCACTCTTTGATACACCCTAATTCTCCGTCACACTTTAGGTATAGAGGGTTTAACTTACTTTGTAGCTCAAAGCACATTCACATCTGTCTTCCTTAAGTAGTTTCTATGCTTGCTTAATTTTTATACCATCATAGAAAATCATTGGATTTTGTTTCTGTTTCAGTATTTTACTGAAAAAAAAAATGCGGGGGGATGTAAACTAACATAAAATTACAGGCTATGCAACTTGTGCTTCTATAGTGTACAGACACTTTGTTGAAGAGATTCTCTCCTAGTTTCACATCTGTGGGCTACATTACTGTGATTGCTATTTAGTAATCAGTAACTAAAATGTACTGTGCTTTCAGCTGCACAAGCTTGACCACATGGCTACCCAGCTAGGTACTAATTTCCTGTTGATATTAATATGTTAGTTCCTCATCAAATAATAGCAAACATTTTTTTTAATGAAAATAATAATCAAGTTCACATACACATTTTCATTTAAGATTAGGGAAGTGGCATGTATAACTTGGAGCAACATTCCTGGGTCATAAAATCTTGTTAGAGGTTTTTACCATATCCTGATAAGTCTTGCTTATTCCATCCCTTTCCCAGGTCTTACATTTGTTTCACTTTTCCTTCTTCACGGTGGGAAATCCTTGGTTTTTTTTGGGGTGTGTGTGTGTTATTGTTATGGGTTTTTGCATTTTGATTTATACTTTTAAAGTTTTATTTCTTTCTTCATTTGACATCTTCTTTCATCTCACTATTAATTGATATCTTCTTGCCTTACTTTCAACCGAGTCTTTTCTTATTAACTCTGAAATCTACAAACAATATGATTTTATTATTTCCTTGATATATTTCCATATTTGTCCTCAGAGGATGTGCAGTATGACGTGTGAAGGTTAAGATACTTAAATGACTAATTTTGAGATCGTTTGTGAATGATCTGACAAAATGCTATTGCAGCATGTTGTATTTACCCTTAGTCTGTGGGAGAAAGTAGATTGGTTTGTTTGTGGATTTCATTGTCTTCCTCACGAAGTAATTATCTCCTGGGTTCTAGATCTAAGCATCAAATGAGGGGGGCCACAAAACAGACAATGGATTAATTATGTAGAAAGAAGAAAAAATTGGTAAACCAGTTCCAACTCTGAGCTAGAAAGGGGGAGAGCAGACACAGTGATTCTAGTGCATATCACAAGGTGAGGCCACTGGTTGTCATTTTCAGCACTCAGTGCTAGCTGCTCCCTGTGTTAGAGGAGTTACAAGGCACTGAGCAAGTGATTCCTGTATCTTAGAGCATCTTATCCCCACCTCTGGAATTTGGTCATGAGCTGTACAAATTTCAGAAGTTGTGTTTTTCTGATGAAAAAACTCGATCTAATTTGTAAGATGGGCCACTGGTTAAAAAGGTTATCTCAACTTTATTTTTATCTATTTATGGGGAATCCATCCACCATTCTTCCTTTAGTTCTTCATGTAGTGGCATTGCTGTACTTCATAATCTATATCATCTTATTTCTATATAGGCAAACCCTGGAATATCCTAGCTCATTAACAGCTGACTGAGAAAATCAGAAGGGTTTTCATTAGATGTCCATAGCATGTCTGAACCTGAATATCCACTGCCAATCTGAAACCTGAGATATGAGCCAGGCCATACTTAGAAGAGAACAAAAACCCATCTGAGGGCCATGGCTATCCCCCAATATGGTTCCAATCTAGCCCTCAATGTGAGCAAGTATTCAAATTCATGATAAGCTAAAAATTCTCTATTATTTTGTACAAGTTATTAGATTAGATTAGCTTCTGAAATACACCTGTCTATATTGATATAATGAGTCCAGAACTGGAAAACAGATCTTGCTACTATTAGCACTGGTATTTAAATTGTATAACTTAGGACTACTTGCCTTGTATGAATTGTAATTTATTATACATCATTATCCTCATGTATCTTCAATTGTATGTATTTAAATTTTTCTTTTATTGTTTTGAACATTTCTAAAGGTAGGCATTTCCTCTTAATTAAATATAACTAAGCACATATTCATTGTTTAATCTTTTTTTCAGTAAGGCATGCATATGTCAAATGCATTTAGAATCTTGTCCTTTAAACCTATGATTTTCACCTACTATTCTCAACCAGCAAAACAAGTATCAACTGATGATTTATTAAAAAAATTCTGATATCAGATGGTATAAATCTGTTTTTGAGCTCACCAGGTGATTTCAATGGCAGTGTAGTTTGATTCTTCAATGTACAGACAGTTTCTAGGTCGTGTGTATCATGTTTTTATGTGCTTATTAATAAGAACTAATTATTTTCATTTTTTATACTCTTTTTGGCCCTGTCATTGCCTCTTGGCCCATAAATTAATGGACAATATAATTGATAGTTGAATCTACTAAATATAAACCCCACTAACTTCATAATATGATCAATAACTACATATAGAAGTGGATTCCTAAAGAAAGATTCTTTAGCATTGAATGTCAGATCAAAAACAAGTATTTAAATACTTGTATGTCCCATTTAATGCTGACATACTTCCAATAAATCTTTGTTGAAATGAAATTAAAATTTAAGTAGGAGTCATTTGTTTCTATTTGCTGTATATAGATCAATTTCTTTTGGCCAGGAAAACCTAACAAACTCTACCAGCATCAACATAAACAGTTTTTAAAAATATCACTATGATTTTACCTTTTTTAGTTCTTTTTGGAAAAGAGAAACTGAGTTGTATATCTCCACTCTCTACCAACTCATCATTTGGGTGGCATTTTGTATTTATTAAAGATATAAAAAATAGAGCATAGCTTTGTCACTTCGGATGAGAACTGAATGTAGCATACAAAACACATTGTTATCTAAATCTTATAAAAGGAAGCACTTGAAAGGTACCATTAGAAAAATCATGACTGGAAAAATTTCTCTAACATATAAAAATCGGCATCAACTAATTTACTGTGGTAGATTAAACCTTCATGTGCCTGAGAACACATTTTTACATCTAAAATTGTAGCTTGTCTAGAAGGAGGTTTTATTGCCTTAAAATTTGATACCCCATCTATTTGATAGATGATATATAGTCTTCTGGTCTTAAGAATGTCTGACAGAATCTGCTGTGAAAGTTTCCCCTATGCCTTTAGATTCAGATTGTCCCTGCTGTATCTCTGTTGAAGAATTGCTGTCAATTACAGGTTAAATGTGGACAAGAACTACGATGTTTTCCACAAGGTATCTCTTACTGTTCATCCTCAGGCTCAGAACCTTGTGGACATGAAATACACATTTATTGTCATGGTGTTGTATGAAAATAAGTCTAATGTCAACAATAGGTGGTTTTCTTCCTCTCCTTGCTTTTCAGAGAGTGCGTAATATCCTTAATCTATAATATCATAGGTTGAAATTTTAAAGTATTACCATAGAAATATAATTGGAGTTCTCATCAGTGTGTTTGTTTTATATCTTAATGTACTTTGCCATTTCATTTTATTTGGCTGTTTAGCCATATAAGTTTGTGGAGATCAAGTCCATGCGGGGGTTCACATGATTAGTCTTGGCAACCCCTCCTATTCTAGCCAGTGATTTCCCAGGTATGCATAGTAAAACATACCACAAATGTAAAACATTGATCATACTATAATTATAAAACCTGTCCTTAAAGCAAGCAATTGTAGTCCTACCTAGGAGCTCAGTGAGAAGAGAAAAATTTTTTTGAAACACACTTTGAGTGCATGCAGAAAGAATAAGGATCGGCGGGAACAGATCCCATAGGAAACATATGCATTAGAGTAACTCGGTGATTGAATTTGGGTCCAATCAGCCTTAGGGTACCTTTTTTCCACACCTGAGGAGAAATGATAGTATCTTTTTCTCTGTTATAATTATGTTTCTAATTTTAGCCAGAAGAATAGTAAGAACAAAAAATAATATGGTAAGGGGAGGCTTGCGTTGGTTAATGTGCAAGAAGTCTTTGTTTATCATCATTATAAACATTATAAAGACAAAAATTTTGCAAGTTCTAAATATTTCCTCTTATAACATTCCTATTGTAACAGTATTCCTCTTCCTATTAAATAGAATATAATAAAGGCATTAGCTACACTTGAAATGCAAAACTAAGGCAAGCATTTGTAAAAGTAGGGGAAAGTGTGTGGCAGTAATTTTCTAGTACATAATAAATTAATGTACGCTGGAAATTTTCTTTAAAAATTTATTTTTTATTATTTAGAAATATTCCTCTTAAAAAACTTTTTAAGAATCCTAATGAAAAACAGATATTTAGGAAGTTAATTCAGAGAAAAGTAAAACTAAAAATGTAATTTTGGCAATGTATTATTTATGTAGTTTAAGAGCTCTCAGTGATGGCTATCTTGTCAACCACTGGGGGATCAGGATATGTGGGCATTGATCCCAGAATGGGGAGTTCTAAATGGAAATGACATTTATTTCCCCCCTACCACAAACATCTAACTACTGGAATAAGGAGAGAGCTGCTTCTTGCTGAATAAATAGAGAGGGCTAATGTGTTATTTGTGAATGACACTAGCATTCTGGAGGCAAATGCTCCTGGCAATCTTCATTAGGAAATAAATGCATTTGACTGGTTTGAACAGTTTTGAAAGCAGGCATGCTCTATCTGTGTGATCTATTTGAGGCTTTAATGCAAGTGTCCTGGGTTAAATAATGTATTTTTTACAGGAAATGTTTGAATTACTATTGAAGATGTAACATATCTTTCTTTTCACATTTGAATAGCAATCTAGAAATATTTAACACTTCTATTTTTGTGCGGCCTTTTTTTTAACCTCCAAATGCCCTTATCTTTTTATTCATTCAAAATATATCCTTAAAGATCCTGTTCAATGATTGTGCTTTTTGTAGTCTTTTCTCATGGCACTTTATCTCTAAACACATTTCGCATGTATAACTATATATTTTTATAGATCTTTCACTCAATTGGAAGGTTTTCAAAATGAAAAACTAATTTCTTCTTATATCTTTGCTGAATTGCTGCTACAAATGCTACAAAAATATGAGCATTATATAAGCAAGAGGTAAATGAACTGGTGAACAAAGGAAAAAGAAAAATAATATTTATGGGTTGGAGATGGCTTTGTGATTAAAAGTACTTTCTTAGAGAGAACTTGCATTTGATTCTCAGCACCCACTCACATGGTGAGTCACAACCATCTGTAACTTCTAGGGGAACCCATTATTATCATTTGACCTCCATGGGCATCAGGCATACATGTTGTATGCATATGTATATATATATATATATATATATATATACATACATACATACATATATTATATTTGTATATTTGTAGATAGCATTTGTGTACATTAAGTGAAGATACATAAGCTTTAAATAGTATTTATATGTTCAAACAAGTTAAATACTGTACATTTCTCAATTATTTCCAATACTAAATATTTTCCAGTATTTAGATTGTTTTAGATGGCATAAACAATAAGAAGAGAAAAGGGGAATTAAAGTTATTGGTGAAGAAAAGCTGAGGAAAAACCAAATTTAGGTTATCATTGGATATATATATATATATATATATATATATATATATATATATATATTGTACAATGGCTGAGATTCTGTTTTTCTTCCTTCACTGAGCATAGACGTTGGACACAGACAAACTGACTGCAGCCAAAATGTTCAAAACTTGAATTTTTAAATATAATTCTCCAGTTTTGATAAGTCCTTGAACCTCAGTGAATCAGCTTAGCAAATTTTCTATAACGTGGGAATTTTTTAACTTTTTCCAGAGGAACTCATATAAAAACTTCATATATGTAAACAAGTGACATATTAGAGAATCATGATATGTTATCATGGCTTAAAAGTAGGATATCATGTTTAAATATAGTATTCCACATCAGGACCAACTTTCACCACATGAGGCTAAAATAAGTTGAAAGGACTTCATAATGTAAATGCATCCTGTAGTTGATGCCCTAGCAATGGAGACATATCAAGGGCATATGGGCTATTTTCTCTGTCCTCTCTTCCAGTAGCTATGGATAGTGCTTTCCCTTTACCAGAACCATGTCAGCCATATGCTGCCTTGAAATTAGGCAACTTTATAAAACTATATTCAATCATCTCTGAAACTGTTAAAAAATTCACCAGTTTCCTTATGTGAAAATCAAAGAACATAAAGGTAAGAATTATGTCTAGTATGTTTGCAGGCATTTGGATGGTTTTTTATGTGATTACATGAAAACCACAAAAGGTGTGTGCTACTCCTCTCAGAAGCTTCATAACACTGTCTTCCTTCTTTCCTTTCTTTCTTTCACTTTCCCTCCCTTCATTAAAAAATAGATTATTTTGTCACACAATATGTTCTGATTATTCTCCTTCTACTGTAAATGGAGACTTTTCTCTGTCCTACCCTGTCCCTCAGTTGTTTCTAAATAATCAGTTTTATTATTATTATTATTATTATTATTATTATAAATATGTGGCTGATGGCTCTTATATTTAAAGCAACCCATTTCTATAATGTATGCATTGCTGTGTGGCCCGTGGCTTACCTGACTTATTGTTCCTAGGGTGGCTGGATTGAATCTCTTGACTCCACCCTTCTTCATCTCTGTCTTCAGTTTGAATGTACTGCCTAACCTTACTCTGCCTGGCTATTGGCAAAAGCAGCTTTATTACCAACCAATGAGAGCAACACATATTCACAGCATACAAAAAGACCATTTCACAGCATTCCTCCTTTCTGTCTAATCAAAAAGGTTTTCACTTTAACATAGTAAAATTAAATATAACAAAACAGTTATCTAGAAAGAACTATAGTTACAATATCTGGTCTATTTGTATTTGGCTAAATTAAAAAAATACTCTATTATCTATCCTATGTTTGTGAGTCTAAATTTTCATATATAATTTACCTTTTATCATAACTAAGGAAAACTATAACTATCTAGTCTTGAATTCCAGCAAAGACCCTAGAAGGATATAATATTATTCTGTATGAACAGGAAGTGAATTGCTAGCAACTTCCAAAACTCTAGAAATGACAGAGACATCTGGCTCTCTAGACAGTCACCCAAAGTTCTTCTGTAATGCTGAGGCATCCATCTTCAGCCTACAGGCCTAGAGTATCTGGCAGACTTTTCAGTGAAGCAGCAAATTTGAAGGACTGTTCTACCTATGTTGGCAAAGTTCATCAGTTGCTTTCCTCTGTGTCCTATAGAATGTCTGGCATTTTCTTCTGTGAAGCAGGATCATTCTGCCTTATTTTGGCAGTTTAGTGGTCACTTTCCTGAGGATTCTGCACGTACAGTTTATATAGCATACTGTCCAGGCAAGAGCAGTTTCTTGTCCAAATGGCTAGCCTTGCCATATTGAAAATTTCTTCAATGTCCATTATCCTCTTTGAAGTAATTGGTGTTTCCACAAGCAGACATGTCTCACTGTTGAGATAAGTCTAAGTTCTTAAAATATTTTAAATGCCATATTCTGCATGTCTTTGAAGTGTTTGAAGATTACCTATCTAATTGAAATATATCTTTGTATACTTAAAAAACCTAACTAATTTGGCTATAAATTTGACTATTATAGATGATTATTATTCTGTACTTTTAATTCTATATTACATTTTCAAATAAGCTGTATAAACATAATACCTTAAATAAGAGTAGAAATATACATACAGTATAACAAAATTGGCTTTAAATTTGTATCAGTAAACTAAAATCCATACCAATGTAAAATATTTTGAAATTAACAGTTATTTTTTGGATTAAAGTAGATTCAATAATCTACTGATATTTATCATAACAATCTACCCCTTTCCCCATCATTTCCATATCATATCCCCCTTTATTCTTAGAAAGAGATTATGACCACTAACAATTTATAACCAAACCCCCTTAAATTAAAATAAACATTCCTAAACAATATTTTGGGAATTTGGGTGCAGTTCTCTAGATTACTTCCTGTTGATTGGGGGTGCTGGTAATCTTATGGGGGCCCTGAGAAATTTTGAGATAATGGCCAAGTCCTGGGGAGACAAGAATAACCTTTGTTGATAGATATTACCTGTCAGTGTTCCTTTGATCAAACCTGATCCATCTTAATCTGGAATGAATCCACAGTCTCTTGTTTCCTGTGCAAACAAAAGCAAAACTGCTTCTCTAACGTTTCTTTTAAGTTCCACATTACAAATGTATTTTTTGACTTCTGTTTTAAAGTTAAGGCATTCTTAAAATATTTAGGTTGGTATATTTCATCAGTCTCTCTTTCAATCTCATGTCTCCCAGCAGCTATCTCTTGCCAATCAGCCATCAAAAAAAATTCAGAATCAACACAATGACATACAGGATTCAGACTCCCTGTATATTTCCCATCTCTATGTGGATTATTCTGTTTTATTATTTAATTCTCTTCTTAAAGACTTTATTATATTATTTTTCAGACTATTCATTCCTTTCTATAACTCTCTGTACCCTTATTTATTTTTTCCTTAAGCCTACACACATTGTAAAACACACTGGAACCTTTTTAGAGGTTTTCCTGTCTGGACCTCTTTTATTGTGTGTCTTTTAGCCTTTTTTGTCTGCATGAGCAAAAACAAAACCTGCCACAGTGTGAGCTGCAAGGCTTGGAGATGCCTCTGTGTACTGAGTTGGGAATCTGCCATACTATAGCTCAAGCTCACAGGCAACAGCATCTCTGTACAGTGGCCTGTGTGAGGGAAAAAACTAGAAAGCTGTTTTTTTGACTCCATTTATGTGTATCTAGAACCCTTTCTTTTAAGCTTTTTTAGGCTTTATGTGGATGCACATGCATCACATTGGAGCACCATATGTAAATGGAGGCTTTTCTCTGTCCCATCCCATCCCTCAGCTGTTTCCAAATAATCATTCAGAGGCTTATGTTAATTATAAATATATGGCTGATAGGTCAGGCTTATTACTCACTACCTCTTACATTTAAATTAACCCAGGTGAAGGTGTTCTTGTTAAATGGACCCCACTGTCAGTTTGCAGAGAGCAGCCATTTTCCTTAGCAACAGCCTGGATTGTTTGAGGATTTCAATGGAACCTACTCAGCCAACCACTCAATTGAATGTAACCCATTCCCAACACTGAAAGCTTCACCTGGCAACAAGAGTTGGCCAATTGAGACGCCATATCAGTCCATTACTAGGAGTTCTCATTAGGATAATCTCCATAGAATCTAGGTAGTTTCCTCTGCCCTAGGTTTCCATATCACTTTCCCCAAATCCCCAATTCGAGTCATCTCTCCCTGCACTCTCTGTACCTCTCGTCTCCTTCCTTACCTGATTGCCCCACTCTCACCCCTGCTGCTCTTAGTCTGCCCATAAAGTCTATTCTATTTCCTCCTACCAGGGAGATCCATGTGTCCCTCCATGGACCCATTCTTTTTACCTTACTGTTGGGAGGCCTTGCTGTTCAGTGGTTACAGTCTACCATGTCCTGACAGCTTTCTCCAAGCTCGAAAACATGGAGGACTTCCTCCCCATTGAGACTTCCTGCTCTCTACCTGCCCTTATTTGAAGATTTCTAGGCCTAGAGGCCTGACCTTATATGAAACCTTTCCCTAAGCTTGGATGTACCTGATTTATCTCAAGTTGTGACCCTTGGCATAGTTCCCTGCTAGAGCTCTCCCCCTGCTGAGCTTATGGTAGACATTGTGCTATGACGCTTTTGTTTAATGCAAATTAAGTGATTCCCCAGCTACCATCCCCAGTCTTATATATTCCATATACTTTGGAATAAAGCTGAGTTGACACACTGAAGCTCTTTCCTGGAGAGCTATCTCAATTGACCCACAAGTTGACGTCCATGCTCACCAGTTTCTGCTCTCTTTCTCCTCTCAGACTGGCAGCTGATGATTCCAAGGAAGAAAGAGAACCATACCTAACCTCTCAGAGTCTGTGGATGGTAGCTTGGTTAGCATTTTCCCAACAGCTAATATCCACATATAAGTGAATACATGCCATATTTGTCTTTCTAGCTCTAAATTAACTTACTCAAAATGATCTCTTGTAGCTCCACCCATTTGACCACAAGTTTCATGATGTCATTTTTTAACAGCTGTGTAATATTGCATTTTATAGAGGTATCACATTTCCAAATTGTATTTTTTTAGTTTATTATTGTTAATGAATTTTTTTTCATTTATTTTACATCCTACCTGCATCTTCCATATTTTTTCCAGTGTTCTGCTGATGGATATCTAGGTTTTTTTTTTTTTCAATTTTCTAGCTGTTATGGGTAAATCCACAATGAACATTGGTAACCAAGAGTCTTTGTGGTAGGATGGAAGTCCTTTGGGTATATACTGAAGAGAGGTATATTTGGATCTTGGGGTAGATAGAGTTCCAGCTTTCTAAGGAACTAAATATTGTATAGTGGCTGTATAAGTTTGCACTCCCACTAGCAATGGAAGAGTGTTACCTTTATTTTACACCCTCACCAGCATGAGCTGTCACTTCTTTAAGTGTTTCTCAGCAATTTGAAATTCTTCTGTTGAGAATTCTCCAAGATCTGTACCCATTTTTTTCAAGTATACCCCATTTTCAAATTGGATTATTTGGTTTGTTGATATCCAGTTTCTTGAGTTCTTTGTATATTTTGGATATTAGTTCTCTATCAGATATGGAGTTGGTAAAAATCTTTTCCCATTCTGTAGGCTGTTTCTTCATTCAATTGACAGTGTTCTTGCCTTATAGAAGTTTTTCAGTTCCATGAAGCCCCACTTATTAATTGTTGAACTCAGTGCCTATGCTATCAATATTCTGTTCAGAAAGTCATCTCCTGCGCCAATGCCTTCAAGGCTGTTCCTCACTTTCTCTTCTATCAGGTTATGTGTAACTGGTTTTATGTTGTCTTTGATCCACTTGGATTTGAGCAGGGTGATAGCTGTGGATTTATTTCCATTTTTCTACATGCAGACATCCATTTTGACCAGCACCATTTGTTGAAGATGCTGTGTCTATTTTTAGTTTTTTTTTTCTTAATTAAAAAAAATCACGTTTCCATAGGTATGTGGATTTATGTATGGGTCTTCAATTTGATTTCATTGATCAACTTGTCTGTTTTTATACCAATACCATGTAGTTTTTATTCCTATAGCTCTCTAGTACAACTTGAAATCAGGAATGGTGAGACCGCCAGCCACTTTTTATTGTTCAGGAGAGAGTGAACAACCTTTTCTTGTTCCCAATTTTAATGGAATTGCCCTGTGTTTCTCTCTATTCAATTTGATTTTGGCTATAGGCTTGTTGTAAATTGCCTTTATTATGTTTAGATATGTCCCTTGTATCATTAATCTCACTAGGACTTTTATGGTGAAGAGTGTTGCATTTTATCAAAGGCCTTTTCTGCATCTAATGAGATGATCATGAGGTGTTTTTTTTTTTTTCTTTCTTTCTTTCACTTTGTTTATGTGGTGGATTACATTTGCTGATTTTCATATATTGAACCATCCCTGCATCTCCTAGATGAAGGGTAAATGAGCAAATAGTGGATATTCTTTTTGATTATTATGACTTTATAAAAATCACTGGGCATTGTACCTTCTGTTTCTATTTTTGAATAATTTGAAGAGTATTGGCACAAAAACTTCCTTGAAAGTCTGGTAGAATTATACTAAAACTATCTAGATCTGGGCTTTTTTTTTTTTTTTAATTGAGAACCTTCTAATACCTGCTTCTATTTTACTAGGGTAATATGTCTATTTAAATTTTTCATCTGATCTAGATTTAACATTGATAAGTGATACAGATCAAGAAAATGATATCTTTTAGATATTCCATTTTGATGGAGTACAGATTTTTAAATTATATCCTTATGATTCCTGGATTTCCTTCATGTCTATTGTTATGTCCCCCTTTTCATTTCTGGTATATTTTTAATGTGGATATTTTCTTTCAGGTCTTTAGATAGTTTGGATGAGAATTTGTCTCTCTTGGTGATTTTCTTAATGAACCAACTCTTTATTTTATTGATCTTTGTATTGTTCTATATATTTTTTTATTTTATTGATATGAGCCCTCGGTTTATTTCTTGCCTTTTCCTTCTTTTGGTTGTGATTACTCTTTTTGTTCTAGAGCTTTTGAGAGTGTTGTTGATAATGAGATCTCTCCTTTCTTTTCTATCTTTATTTTTTTTTTTAATGTAGGCCCTTAGTTCTAGAAACTTTTTTCTTAGCACCATTTTCATTGTGTTCCATAACTTTGGGTATGATGTGTATTCATTTTCATTGTATTCTAGAAGTCATTAATTTCTGTTTTGATCCAATAGTCATTAACTTTCCACAATCTGTAGGCTTTCTGTTTCGGTTGTTTTTGATATCTAGCTTTAATCCATTGTGGTCTGATAGGATGCCAGAAGTTATTTCAATTTTTTAATATATGTTGAGAGCTGCTTTATGAATTTTAGCGAATGTTCCATAAGGTGCTGAGAAAAGTGTATATTATTTTGCATTCAGGTGAAATATTCTGTAAATGTCTGCTAGGTCTATTGGATTATAACGTCTGTTAACTCCAGTATTTCTCTGTTTAGATTTGTCTGGATGACCTTTTCATTGCTGAGTGTGGGGTATTGAAGTCTCCCATTATTAGTTTGTTGGTGGCCAGTATGTGTTTTAAACCAGAGTAGTGTTTCTTTTAGAAACTTGGTTGCCCTTGTGTTTGGGGCATAAATGTTAATAATTGAAATGTCATCTTGGTGGATTTTTTCCTTTAATGAACATCTAGTGTCCTTCTCTGTCTCTTTTGATTAGGTTTGGTTTGAAGTCTATTTTGTGAGAAATTAAAATGGCTTGTCATCTATGATAATTGAAAGTTTTGCTGAGTATAGTAGTCTGGACTGGCATCTCTGGTTTCTTATAGTCTACAGCAAGTCAAGGCACTTCTGGCTTTTTGAGTCTCCATTGAGTAATCAGGCATAATTCCAATAGGTCTGCCTTCATATGTTAATTGGCCTTTTTTTCCTTGCAGATTTTAATATTCTTTCTTTGTTTTATATGTTTAACATTTTGATTATTATGTGGGCAAGGAGACTTTCTTCTCTGGTATAATCTATTTGGTGTTATATATGTTGTTATATTTGCTATATATTATGATACCTGTATACTTATATATGCAACTTTATAGGCATCTCCTTCTTTAGGTTAGGAAAATTTCCTCTATTTTGTTGAAAATATTTTCAGTGCCATTGAACTGATATTCTCCTCCTTCTATTCCTATTATTCTTAAGTTTTATCTTTTTATATTGTCCCAGATTCCCTGGATGTGTTGTGCCAGGTGTTTTTAGATTTAACATTTTCTTTGACCAATGCATCCATTTCATCTATTGTATCTTCAACACCTGAGATTCTCTCTTCCATCTCTTCTATTTTATTAGTGAAACTTTCATCTGTAGATTCTGTAAGAATTCCTTTTTTAAAAATTCCCTTTATTGTTTTCTTTTTTGATTCTATTTCTATTTTCAGGTCTTGAACTGTTCTGCTCATTTCTTTCAACTGTTTGTTTTTTCCTTGATTTCTTTATGAGATTTATTCATTTCTTCCAGTTTTTTGTTTGTGTTTTCCTGAACTTATTTAAGAAATTTATTAATTTTTACTTTTAGGATCTCTTTCATCTTCATATATTTGGTTTTAAGATATCTTCTTTGTGCTTCAGTTGTATTGGATTATTCAGTGCCTGCTGTGGTGGAATAGCTAGGCTTTAATTTGAGACATATTTTCCTAGGTGTTAGTGTGTTTTTCATCTGGCATCTAGGCAGCTGAGTTTGGGATGATTATAGGTCTAGACGCTAAATTCTGGATTTGTCTTGACTGGGTGGGTGTTTCCGCAATTTCTGTTTTCTGCCTGGAGAGTGTGATATATGTGTGTTGCCTGTTTTTCTGGTCTATTCAGCTGGTGTGTTTATAGACAATGCCTACTGGTGTTGGAAGTTGGGAGAGTGGAATAAGTTGGGGGAAGGAAGTTTGAAGGAGAAGGTCTTTGTGATCCATTTGGGATGTTGTCAGAGATGAAAGGGATACGACAGATTTCCTACTACATTGCTGGGGATAAAACATATGGATTTGATCTCAGGAATAGTAGGAGATTTGTGGGTCCTCCTTTAGTCTACTTACTGCACTAGGAGGAGTGGCCTGTAGGTTAGCAGAGAATACCTACTGGGGTTGGGGTTTGGGACAAAGTAACAACTCTGAGGAGGAAGGTTAGAAAGGAAGATGTTTGGTATGCACAGGAGACAGGAATAATGAGTCAAAAAAGACTACTGAAGGTAT
This sequence comes from Peromyscus maniculatus bairdii, assembly GCF_049852395.1. Lineage (NCBI taxonomy): Eukaryota > Metazoa > Chordata > Mammalia > Rodentia > Cricetidae > Peromyscus > Peromyscus maniculatus. Next base: position 33,096,431 of record NC_134855.1, read on the forward strand.
TTTGCTTCAGAGCTGGGGATGAGACTAGGTGATTGGAACTGAGAGAACAGAGAGAGAATTGAAGGTCACTGGGCGTCCTACCTGGTTTTCTGGAAGGCATGGCATGGCCTGTGGGTTATCAGGGAGTGCCTGCTGGAGCTGGGAAAAAGTAAAGAATGGGACGTGAGTGAAATTAGAAAGGAAGACCTATGGAATCTTGCAGAGATGAGAGCAGGGAGGGCAGGGAAGATGCCATGAGATTTCTGGTATAGAGCTGGGATAAGACAGGAGGATTGCTCTGGAGGAATAGAGAGAGGAGGAGGCCTACAGGTAGCTTGCTTGGTTTTCTCCACATGTTTTTTGTTTCTCTTTTTTTTTTGTACTTTATAAGCAGAATGAATTGTTCCATTCTCAGTGTTTCTATAGATTTGCTTAAATCTTGATTTTAAATGTCATAGGACATTGGGATGACCAGGTCTTGAGTCTTCTCCTTAAACAAGAGAATTTTTAGTAGTATTTCTTTTCCTTTTGTCTTGCCATTCTTTCCCAGTTCTTCTCCTGTGACTCAGTAAAGTCAATGACAAATTCAATTTTTAAAGACACGGAGACTTTGAATTCTTCCTCCAGACCCTGTAGAATTGAATATTTTGTAAGAGAGAGAGAGAGAGAAGGAAAGAAGGCATGAACACATGACATGAACAAAGAAGTAAGAATAACCACATGAACTTACTTTTCAGAAAACTTGATAAAGATGGAATACTTTCACTGCTTCAACATAGTACTGAGTTAACAAACTTTCTACTTCCTGTACCATTGTGCTGTATTCATACAGGAAGAGTTATGGAAAAAGGAAAGAGTAACTTAACAAAGGACCAGCGTGGAGACAGGTTATAGCTGAATATCCTTGGTGCTTGGCAGTGTAAGGACTCAGCTATAAAATATGAAACTTGCTTATGAAAGAAAAGTAGGCGTTTTTTTTTAACTAGAAAGAAAAATCTCCAGTCTCTGAAAAGAGAAAACATACATGATGCAGAATTAAAGAAAAATGAAGTCTGTGTAATTTTCTATGATTTCATTTTAGATATTTAACTAGAGCTAAAAGTAGAAAGCCCTAGACAGAAAAAAATCAAATCATTTGACAATTAATTTGACTCATGATGGGATATATATAAATAATAATCCTTGCTATTGAATCTTAGTCCATGCATGTTTTTCTTTAATAAATATGAAACAGATCACTTTGCCAATCATCATTCTTCTAATGAATGGAGGTGAATAGACCAAGTAAACAGTCAGTCCAAATGAAATACAAAATAAGATGTAATAGGGAAAAAGTATGACAGAACATAGCAAAGCTTCCAAAAACAATTTTACAAGGTCAGAGTAGTCTTCCAAATGTAATGTCTTCTAAGACGAACAGAAGTTAGCTACTGAAAAGAGAAACTAGTAGGGAAATGTATGTATTTGACTGAAAGATCACAGCTTATCCCTGCAGAGAACTAGGATTAAACATAATGCTGTCAAAGAACTTAGAAAAAATATTAATACAGTTGGAAGAGTTTAGCACCAGTGTGGGTTCATCTCAAAGGTAATTGCTTGCTAGTGAAAGACATAAATGGAGAGTGAATCACTCCAGACCTTAAAGGACAGAAGAGTAAAAGTGGGAAAAATCTGGAGGCTATACTATGGGTTGCTCTAACCAGATATTTATTTTTGTTGCCCTAAACCCATGCCTTCATGATCATGGGAAGAAATATGCAAAGTCTGTGGGTATTTTGGAAGTAGAAACAACATGTTGTTACTACTTGAAAGCTTAAGGGAGGGGAGAAGCATAAGATAATTGTTCCTGGTGCAAGCTTATGCACCATGTCTGTTTCTGCAGTGATGATCACACACACACACACACACACACACACACACACACACACACACACACACACACACAGTTTTAGTAAGGCAACATGGATTTAAAAATCACCTCAGTTATTCCTCATTGCTTATTGAGTGATATTTAAAGGTTAACTTGTTTTGTACCGAGAATAATCCTGGATCCAATTATGTTTAAAGGTTGATGATTGATTGTGTGTGTGTGTGTGTGTGTGTGTGTGTGTGTGTGTGTGTGTGTGTGTGTACATCAATAAGTTATCCTTGTAGAAGTGATACCAAACATAATGAAGTTATGGGGCATAAAATTCTACATCAGGAAAAAAGAAGGTACCAAGATAATAGTGAAAAGTGATTTCAAACATTTTTGAGATTAGATTGAAGACTCCAGTTTCTAACAGTGATACAAAGAAACCATCTTACCTTCTCTGTTATGGCAAGGGAAATCTAATCACGATCCTCTACAATGCTATTTGTAAGGAGATAGAATTGAATGCTTAAACACCCCATGAAAGAGAAGAGAAATGTCCATGAGGAAATGTAGCAATGGGAGATCAACAGCAATACAAATGACTGGCTGTGTGATTGACAGCCTGAGTATAATGAACTCAGCTGCCTGTGAAGCTTGCAAGTTACTACAGTCGTGGAAATAGCCCCTCTGATATTATCTGCAATGATTAGAATCCAAGCAAAGACATTAGGTTATTTTCCTTTGTGAAAACAAAAGGCAACTTTGAAATAAAGCATCAGCTGCCTCTTGCAGATTTGGTAATGGAGCTTCTGTCTCCTCTGACAGGAGAAATATTCATCATTTTAATTTGTCTAAGAGGAGGAATAAGGTGCTAATTGCTTTCACAATAGCTGGAGCTGCTCACTTTGAACTATTATTAGTCATTGCCCAATGAGGACAATCGAAACATTTTCCACATTTCTTTTGTAGTTAAAGAGGTATAGAGTGTTCAGTGTTACAAATACACCTAGATTTGATATAGTATAACAGTAGAATCAGAGAGTGCTGGGAGAAATACACATCTGCATAACTGAACATCACAAAGCCTTTGCATTAATCAGTGACTGTTTTCCCCAAGTGGAAAATGTTAAATAACAATATTTCTAATCCATTATTTCAATTCAGTTTTGAAATTCTTATTTTCAAAGATAAAAAAAATGATTACATAAAACAGTACATATTTAGTGCAAAAGGATCATTTTATGTACACATAAAGCTGCTTTGTTTATCTTTCATAATTTTGTCATAAAAGGAATTTTTGTCTATGTGAAAAAAAATTGAGGAAAAAAGTTTGATAGTTTGCTGTGGAATGTTCTGTATGTTAAATGTGCTGCTCTGATTGGTTAATAAATACAACACTGATTGGCCAGTAGCCAGGCAGGAAGTATAGGTGGGACAAGGAGAAAAGATAATCCTGGGAATAGAAAGGCTGAGTCAGAGAGACGCTGCCCGCCCCCACCATGAGAAGATGTTAAGATACTGGTAAGCCACGAGCCACATGGCAAATTATAGATTAATAGAAATGGGTTAATTTAAGATATAAGAAGAGCTAGCTAGAAGCCTGAGCCATTAGGCCAAACAGATTAAATAATATAAGTGTCTGTGTGTTCATTTTATAAGTGGGCTGCAAGACTGTGGGGGCCTGGCGGGCCGGAGAGAAGCTCTCCAGCTATAATAGTCAATGAAAAATAACTTTACTCCCATACCAGTGAAAACAATTAGGGGAATCTGTGGTTGGTATGTAAAATGAATTTAAAAATTTCCTAAATTAAAGAAATATATAAAAATTTAAAAAATTAAAAAAATTGCATACATTCCTATAATCTCTGAACAAAGGGAAAAGAAACATTTAATTTATAAGCCGTGAGCATTTTTCTCCAGAGAAATTCTATTGATGTTTCATGCACTATAACTGAATGATTTTTTATTATAAAATTAAGCAAAATTATTTATCTAAATCCTAATTGTTGAGATTCCAGGAAATTGGTACTAAGGACTAATGGAGGCTTTGAAAATAAAAATTTTCACATTCTTAGTATAAATCATCATAAGTTAAGTTATAATAGTACATAATAAAAATAAAGTGTGGGGTTGAATCTGATAGTAATGTCAGCTGGTTATGGAATTGTTAATGTCTTGTTTAGATAGCCACATTGTCATAGGTGTAGCTTCCCTGTTGTAGGTAGAAGGCACAATCTCATAGGAGAGTCCCTGGTCCTCAAGATATTATAATCTTTCCGTTCCATCTTCTATGATGTATCTGAGTCTTACATGAAGAAGTTGTGTGGAATATTCCTTTACACTATGTAAAGATATGTCTCTGTGATTGGTTAAATGAAGAATCTGACAGGTCAATAGCTGGGCAGGAAAAGGTTAGGGGCAATGCCAAACAGAAAATGCTGAGACGAGTCAGAGGAGCAGTGAGCAGAAGCAGAAAGACACAAGATGGGCATGCCATACTCAGAAAAGGTACCAAGTCATGTGACAAAGCACAGTAAGAAATATGGGTTAATTTGAGTTGTAAGAACTTGCTAGAAACAAGCTTGAGCTACTGTCAAGCATTTATAGTTACTAAGCCTCTGTGTGATTGCTTGGGAGTGGCTTTCAAGACAGAAACTTCTGCCTACCGAGTTATGTTGCCGATATATTAACTGCGGGTGAGTATCCCAAGATCAATTATTCTCTATATTTTGACTGGTTGTGACTTTCTGCAATGGCTTCCTTCTTCCAAAGAAGTTTCTTTGATGAGGATGAGATCTACACTTACCTATAGGTATAACATAAATATTTAGAATGGAGTTGGGAGTCAAACTGGTTTAGGAAAATGGCAATAGAAGAGTCTCCTTTAAGTTCCATGACCTCAGTAGCCATACATATTTGACCAGTTTTATAGTACCAGGCATGGTTTCAATCCTGTCAAGTAGGCCTTGAGTCTAATTAGAAAGCTGTGCCACCATTGTACCTTAAGGAATATTTTGCCATCCTGTTGAGCATTGTGGTTCATTGGCATCATAAATAGGTAGGCATGTTGTTTGTTTTCCTTGCTTAGCAGCTTGCAAAATACCTTCCAGGACTGTGAAGTCTAGTGTACAGAGAGGAGGCTTTCTGGTCAGTTCTAGCACAAATCTAGTCAGTACTCTGTCCAAAGTATTTGGTGTCTTAGAAATTTTGACTTTCCTTCAACTTCTGGGAGGCAAAAAAGTACAATAGCAACAGCCTATGTTGTTTTTGGAGTCCCCAGGACTCCCCCTGATCAATAACACGAACAATAGTTTCCCACACTTAGTTTTTGGATTTTTTTTGTTAGATGGTGTAGGATATATATTGTGTGTTTATACATTTAAATGTACATTATATATAATTTTGATAGATATAAAATAATTTCTTATATCTCTTTTAGCCATTGTTAGTATTGTTTATCCCTCTCTGCTCAGCATGATAACACATGCATGTAATACCAATGCTTCAGAAATTAGTGAAGGAAGATATCTTGAGATCCAGAGGGTGAGGTCAGCCTGAATAAGGTACTGAACTTTGACTTAAAGTAAACTAACATTGTTAGCCTGAGGAGCTCAGGGGGATTTGAAAATGCAGGCCATGAAGGACATGTACAGCAGTTCTAAATGCTACCCTCAGATCACAGACTTTTTTTTGGCAATTCACTCACAGACACTCTTCCATTAAGCCCTGAAAGTTACAGAACAGACAGATAATTTCTTTTCAAATGTGGTTTGTTTAAGGAGTGCTTTTAGGATTTAATTTCTATCAGATATTCTAGACAGTTTTCTTTATCTAAGCAAACAATAGAAACACAAGTCTTTTGTATATAATTACATAATGAAATTGAAAATTGTCCAATTTATTTTCTATTGGAGGTCCCTGGAAGAATTATAATTATAACTAGGCACTTGGTTTTTTTAAATGTTAGTGTTTTTAAACGTATTAGTAAGGAGAGCTGTAGTGCAATTACTTCTAATTAGCGTGGTGCTCCTTCTGCCACAGGACTTTGTTATTGAAGAGAAGTAACCCAACTGGTTAAATCTCAGAAAAAAAGAATCAAGATTTGCTCAGTATATTAAAGTCATTTCAAGTTTAATATCCTGAATAATATTTAAGGGAAAATTAAATATCCTTATGTAATTATTAACAAAACGGGTACAAATGTATATAGTTAAAATATTTGTCTATTAAAAATGCTGTCATTATTAAGTGATCCCAACCTTTGGTAACCCAAAATAACAAATAATTTGAGTCAAGAACAAGGTCCAAAATGAATTTGTACAATTTTAAAATGCAGTGTAGTGAAGATCATTGATATTAGTTCAATATGAAAATATGCAGTAGTGTCACATTTAAAGATAGCTTTAAAATGTTTTTACTGATTAAAAAGTAATACATGTTCACAGTAGAAATGCAGAGAAAATGCTTATGAAAGATAGATTGCTTTGGTTATAAATTATAATCAAGAAGGAAGTGGGATGAAGTGAGAAGTCTAGTTGTATTTACTTGTTTTAAGAAAAAAATATGTGAAACCAATATTATAATTTTTTAACTTTATTATACATGTACATTGGGTTAGAATTTATCTTCTCTAAATCTGAATTATTTTTAAATTAAAAAAAAAAACCTTTGGAACATCTATAAACCCACCTCACTCAGCATGCTAATATTTAAACTGTTGTATGAATATTAAAATATATATTTTGTTAAAGTTTAGAATTATGAATTTGATATTTTTGAACATTATATAATACATAGCTTATATATTTTATAAAATATTGATTTATTATCTTTAATATCACACTATTCTATAGGTATTAGAAAGCTTAGCTAGTTATTGGTTTTTGTTTTTGTTTTCTTAATCACAATGTGAATTAAATATTATATAATATTATAATGCTTTAACTTTTACCAGTGTCCTATATAAAATTCATATCAAGTTAAACTTCGAATAACCAATTTAAAATTGTGGATAATGGCATAGGTGAAAAGTCCCACATTTCTTTCTTAATTTGTTCACCAAAATTGAAGTCATTTTCTCATGTTTGATTTGAGAAAAATGCCTGGGGCTCATTTAACTTACTTTTAGTAAAATGGCCTTGGAAATGAGGTAGAAGTTCATTATAAACAGACCCCAGGACTCTGGAAACATCACTCACCATATGAGAGCCCACAAGGTAAAACAAGAAGATGAGTGCAGAGGCAGAATGTATAGAAATTAGGGTTATGGTTTCTGTGATGAGGAAAGGCAAAGGAGAGTGGGCTAGTTTAGGGCTGTCTAAAACATATGGGCTGATCTTGTTCTCTGATCATCATGGAGAAATTAGAGGATGGGTACTGGCTTAAGACTTGAGAGTTTTACCAAGGAAGATGTGAACTCTACTGATTGATTTAAATTTGAAATATAAACTTTCTTGATATGTGCTTTATCATGAGAATGGAGTTAGCCTGGGGTTATAAATACCTTATATCCTTAAGTATACCTCAAAGAATAAAAACTTATTGGTAATACAAGTAAGAATTATATATGATAATCATGAAAAGAATTTGTTTATTCAATTATTGAAAAATATTCACTGAACATGTGTCAAACCGTCTGGGGAAAACTAGAAAGAAAAAAAATAACTGTTGTCTTTTTGCCTAAAGGAAAAAGCAAAGCACATAACAACCCTCCATTGTCTTGTTGTCTGTCTCTGAGCTCGTCATGTCTTCAGTTTTCTAACTTAGTTCAAGTGCTTTGATTTTCTCACAGTCACTTTCTACTGACATGTCTGCTAATCCTAACCCCTTCCAATCCCTACTTATTTGTAAAATATATATTTATTCTCCTAACACACTTCATGGTAATTGTTTAGCTCTTAATGTGATTTTACAATGAGTTTTCTTGACCTCAATTTCATAAAATTGTTTCTTAATTCACTTTTTTTAAATGATTCTTTCTGTGGCTTAATGTACTTTGCTGTAAGGTAATAGCAAACCTGAATGCTTTTCCAAGACTGTTGGTCTTTCCTTCTGTAATAGTTGAAGAAAAATGATTATTCTATTAAACCAAGTTTAGAATCAAAACTAGCTCCTACTTAAATTGACTTGAAATCTATGAGAAAGAAAAATGTGACTACTACTGACACTGCTTCCTAATCTAAAAGGATTAGTAAAATTATATATAGTGAGCCTTTGTTGTGATCTCATATTTAATGGCAATTCACAAAATAACCTCCAAATGTTCAACAGATTTTATACTCGTGAAAATATAATGCTAGGTATTGCTATGTCTGTCTGTTCTCTAGTAATGTTCAAGCTATGTGTTGAGTGTGTATATGTAATATGAATACACTATTCATTATGCTTGTAGGTATGTTTTAATTTTATTTAAGTCATAAAAATATTGAAACCCATGACTTTAGGTCATAGGTCACTCCCAGTTCTTCCGATGTCTTCATGCATACTTTTACCATTGTGTGTAATCCACTTCTCTCTTCCATTGTACTGTTTTATACATTTGTACTCTTCCACCCTCTCCACAGTCTCTTTTTCCTGTTTCATGTTGCACTGACTCAATTGCATTCTCTAACCATCTTTTATAAAAGCTCCTTTTCCTGGAGTATGGTCCCCTTTTTAGTTTTATAACCAGTCTCCTCATTTATTTCCATGTTTGTACAAATAAAACAATTAAAAGCTAGAATTTGCTTGTGACAGAGAACATATGTGTTTCTTGCTCTGGATTCCTACACTTAACATAATGTGACCTTTGGTTTGAGAAAGAGTTTTACAATACAGGCCAGACTGACCTCAAATTCCTTTGTATCTCAGCTGACCTAAAATTTGAGAAACTGTTCTTCTAACTGTCAAGTGCTAGGACAGGCATGAGCTACCATATTCAACTGTCCTCCAGTTGTTAATGTAAAAAAATATTTAAAGTACTGTTTTCATTTTTATGAAATAATTTAATTAACCTTATCCTGCTTTATTTTCCATCATATAGTATATGACCAGAGCTTTGTATGTATAATCACATCTAGTGCTTACTGTCTCCAATTTAGAGACCCAGAAAATAGGATCAGGGAAGTTGAGTAAATTTATGGAACACTAGTTCAGACTGTTCTAGATCTCAAGCTCTCTTACTCTACCATGAGCCCTGACACAATCACAGGACAATTATACAGGAAACTAGCCCCTGAAATACTACTATATGGATCATAGTCTGATTCTTTTCAGAGAAGATCATGGGTGTATACAAAACCTACTAAATTTCTGTTTACAAATGCAATACTAAACAACTGCTATAGTCCTCAGAAGACTAGAACTATTTATACTTGGGGAGAGGGTAAGAAATAAAGTTATAAAGTAAGAATATACATTTATTTATTCATAAATTCCAGACAAAAATGTAATATAAGTGTTTGATTTTAATATGTTGATCAAATTTAATATATTGTTTCTGAAAATAAAGTGATAAATGACAAATGACAGCAAGTAATGTTTAAAGGGGCCTGAAAATAGTTTACCCTGCAGTAGAAAACAACATGTGACCTCATAGGCATGGTGCAGCCACCACTCTCATTAATAAACATGCTGGAATAGTTCGTACCAAACTCTTAAAATTTGATGAAATGAATCAACACCTCACAGCCATGTTCTTGCCCAGTGTGCTTTTGCTGCACCTAGGAAACAGCCTCTGCTTTGAATGGACCTTGTCTATGATGAGTGTTAAAGGTCCTACACCACCCTGATTACCTCATCATTCACGGCTCCCTTGGTGAAATGCATAGTGAATCAAGATCACTCCTAATTACTGAAATAATTAGAAAGGGATAGGAGTCCTCCCAGGGATCTTAGTTGCAGGAAATTAGATAATAGATTATGAAAATATTTTGGAAAACAAAATTTTATGGGTGATTTGGGCAAGGGAGATAGCTGCTCTGACAGTTTTTACTGCGACTAATTGAGCCCCTGAGAAAGACACTCTGCATTTGGAGAAGATATGTGATTCTGTCACTTGAGTCTATTTATAGACAGTATTTCAGTGAGCATCCTCTCAGTGACTCGGAAATAGGAATAAATCTCCGAATGTATACTCTTTTCTAACTCCTTGTTAGTCTAATGCCATAACCTGACAGAAAATGGTTTTAAGAAGAATTTTTATATACTGTTTCACCTGACAAAATTTTCTGTATGTCATTAACCTCAGATTTAAAACATGTTCTGTCTTTAAAGCACAAATGATTTGTTTGTAAATTACATAATATCATGCAATTTTATAAAATTGAAAGGGAATTCATTGTATTACTGCATAGCTCATACATGAAGGGATTTCTTGCTTACCCATTGTCCAGACAGGTTTTTCACAAGCCGAGATGCTGTTGTTCCTGTCATCCTTTTATCTCTGAATTAACAGTTATATTCTGGCAGTGTTAAGGACAACTGTTCCCCCCCCCCTCGGGAACAGCCCTAAGCTGACATCAATATGTTCACAAAAGAATAAAGTAAAACCAGTGACAATATTAGTTTAACATTATGGAGAAAAAATTGCAGGAGCAGATTTATATTCAAATAATTGTTCAATTTAATCTGAAAAATGTGTTATGGAATCTCTAAATTTGTGTTTCATATGCATAATCCATCTTAAGATAATTGAGTACTACCTATGACTACATAATTTAAAAGCCATAGAGAGTCTGGAAGTTTGGTTCAGTGGTAGATCACTTGCCTATTGTGCAGACCCAGGTTTGGGTTATCTGTGATATAACTTGAAAATGTGTAATAATCTGAAAACTTGAAATCATGAAATCACATCTTGATGTGATTATCAAAAATAATAAACTACAAAAAAATAATCCAGAATCACATGTGGTTTAAAGACATCCTATGTTGTTTGAGTTGAGTGTTTTCTTTCGAGAAGAAATAGCCATGTCTAGGGAAGTTTTTGCCCAAAAGAGTATAATGTAGTGATGACCTGTCCTTTTAGTTACTGTTCAGTCTGGTAGCTACTAGTTAGATAAAACCAGTTATCTAACTAGTAGCTAGTTATCTACCAGTTGCTAGATTGTGTCCTGAGAACAATCTAGCAACTGAAATTTTATTTCTTTAACTTTTAAGTTAAGTTTAAATGTATTTGATCTATACAACTATAGAATAAAGAGAGGATACACACAGTAGACCTGACACATCCTAAAATGAAAATTCTTCTGGGGACTATTGAGGAATGCTTGAGTAACACATCATCCCTATAATTAGGAAACTTCATGTCTGGTGGGAATTTCATCTGGCCTATAGTGGAGAGTCTCAGATGCTTATGAGTATTCACTGAGTCTTGGGCAAATAAATGTCTCCTTCCATTGTTGAGACTCTCAAGTCAGAATTTAATGTCAGTTTTTTACTTCTTTAGCAATTTGTGGGGCATTTTAACATTTACACGGACATCTGAAAACAGGAAAAACTTAAGAAACTCTTCACTTGTGCTGATTTACATTCTAATTTTGCGACCCACTTCACCTAGTTATCTTAGACCTCTATGCAAAACTGTCTTATAATTTATAGTAGCACACCTTTCTTTACTGTTTATATTTAAATCCAGTTTGAACATAATGGAAAATGTAAATATAGAGTAAAACTTTCATTAATCCAGACTGAGCTTCAGGAAATCAACCTCTTTCAGTACTAGAAATCCTATCTGTAAAAGTAAATGATATGAGTTTTACAAGATCACTAAAGGTTTAAAATTGTATCATTGCATTATTAAAACTAAAGAATCAAAAGAAAAATCTTTCAAAAATTTAAATATTCTTCCCACCATCTATCCTTTCCATAACAGCTCTCAGGCAGCTTATGAAAGAAAGCATTTATTGGAAGCTTCATCACAGTCTCTGAGTCCAAGACCATCACCGCAGGCAGCATGGCAGCAGGCAGACAGGCATGGTGCTAGAGCAGTAGCTGAGAGCTGACAGCTAATCCACAAGCAGTAGTTGGGGAAAGAGGAAAGAGAGAGAAAGAGTGACAGAAATAGTGAGAAACAGAGACAGAGTCAGAGAGGAGAAAGAGAATGAGCCTCCTGCGGCTTTTGAAACCTCAAAGCCCAACCCCAACAAAGGCACACCTCTTAATTCTTCCCAATACATTTTCACTAACCATGGACCAATTGTTTAAAAGTAATATCTTATTTGGCTGTTCTTATTGAAACCACTACAATAGTCTTAGTAATATCTTTTACATTTATTTATTTATTTATTTATTTATTTATTTATTTATTTATTTATTCTATGTGTCTTTTACATCAAGTATCATTTTCTCATCCCTTCACATCCACCCTCTGCTCCTCCATGCCCCCCACCACAATAAAACAAAGGTTAAGAGAAAACAGGAAAAAAAAAAGGCAAACCTTAAAGATCTCCTTATGGAAGAAGCTACAGTGTGACAGAGTGAGTCACACCCTTATCCATACATCTTTACTTGTAAGTGTTCATTGCAAAGAGTCATCAGTCTGGAGGCCTCTGGTTTCTACTACACTATCTATGCTGGACCCTCACAAAAACTCTTCCTGGATATCCCGCTGATGCCCTGTGTTGTAGAGATCCTCCAGCTTTGGGTCTTCGGGTCAGGTCCCTTCACACAGATCATAGATGGGGTAAATGATGGGGCGGGCCTAGTCATAACCTTGGGTCTGGTCCTGAGCCAGATGTGAAATTGGTAAAGCTCTCCTATGCTTACAACTTCAGGGCTGGCTCACTCACATCTGTACTAACAGGATTGGCTCTACCACTCTTATGACCACAGGGCAAGCTCAGCCACCTGACCCAGATGTTGATGGGCATCGAGGAAGAGGGCAACACTCCCTTGCTCAGGCATCCACAAGTTAGATGGGTAACCGGGACAGATCTCCCATGCTCACAATTTTAGGGCTGGCTCACCCATACTTGCACTAACAGGGTTGGCAGTATCATGCTGCCCTGGTGAGGTATAAGGCCTGCTCTGCTGAGTGTTGCAGCTGGTGGCGGGGGTGGGGGCTGGGTCTCCTACACTTATGATCACAGGGACAGCTCTCCCACCTACCTTAGGCATTGATGGGAGGGGGCAGGGAGGAAGGCAACTCTTCCCCACCCATGGGTTTATTGTGTTGCCCAGGCAAAGTGCAGGGCCTCCTCTCCAGCTCTTGTGACCTTGGGGACAACTCTCCCACCTGCCTCAGGTGTTAGTGGATGGATAGGAGGTCATCTTTCTCTTTCTCCTTCTCATGCCATCACGGGACAGATGAGAAATGGGGGTAGTTCTATCCTGTTCACAATTTCAGGGCTGGCTCACCCACCTTAGCTAACAGGGCTGGCTCTATCGTGCTGCCCTAGCAAAGTGCAGGGTCTGCTCTCCCAAGTGTTGCAGCTTGTGGGGAGCAGGGACATCTCTCCCACTCTTGTTACCTCAGAGTCAACTCTCCCACCTACCTTAGACACTGATGGGAGGGCATTGGGGAATCTCTCCCCAGCCCATGCCTCCATGTGGCAGATGAGGGGTGGGGTTAGGTCTCCCAGGGTCAAATTCTAAGGGTTGACTCACCTTAGCTGTCTTTAGCAAGGTGATCTCTGCTGTGCTACACAGATAAAGTACAGGGCAAGCTTTCCCATGTGTTGCCAGTGCTCAAGGGGTCAGCTCCCTCGCCACCTCAGTCCATTCCTTTCCTCTCTTGTCACTTCCAATATGCCTTTGTCCACCGGACCTGAAACATTCTGTCCCTGTCTCTCTTCTAGAAAACACCGTACCATACCTATGCTCACTCTAATAGTGTCCATCTGGCTGGTGCTAAGGTACCAGGTGGGCTTGTGTTTTCTCTTCAGAGCCCTGAGTGAATAGCCCCAGGCGTGTGGGTCACCTTGTCACACTCAAGTCACCATGACACCATGCTCATCCATGCTTACTCATCACAAAGGGATCATTATTTTTCCCAACCGCGGGACACCATAGGCTCCTGGCTGGTGTGTTCAGCTGTATGACATGAGGCGGGGCTTCTCTGAAGTTAGCATCCCCCAGGCCCTTGTTTGGGTGGTTTCTGCCCACCTCAACCGTGTGGTGGGGGTTGGGGGCTTCTCTCATCTTACTAATATCTTATATTCACTTGTGTGGTGGTTAGAAAGAAAATGGCCCCCAAATGAAGTGGCACTATTAGGAGGTGTGGCCCACAGGTATAGATGTGGGAGCTCAAACCCAGAGGACCCGAAAACGGGATAACTAGCCCCACCCCTTGCTCATCACTGCAATGGGTGAACTTGCCAAGGCAATGCAGGAGAGCTCACCCTGTTGGTGAGTCCAAACTAAGGTGGCAAGCTGACCAACCCTGCAACTACCCAGGCCCAGAAGCAAGGTTATGGGTTGGCCCACCCCAATATTCACACCATCTGTGATCTGCAGGAGCATGTGAAGGGACCAGTCCTGTAGCTCTGCAGGTATCTCCACAACACAGGGCAACAACAGGTTAACTAACCAACAGGAGTTCCAGTGAGGGCCCAGCATTGATAGTGTAGCAGAAACCAAAGGCCTCAAACCAGACCAAGAACTCTCTGCAATGAACACTTGCAAGTAAAGATAGATGGATTAAAAGGTTTACTGTGTGACTCATTATGTCACACTACAGCTTCCATGACAAAATTTCCACCTGCCCCCCTTTTTCTCTTAAATTTTATGGGGTGGTGTATATGTGCTACAAGGGCAGAGGGTGGATATGCAGACACTGGAAATGAGTGGGATCAAGGTGCATGATGTGGAAGACACAAAGAATAAATAAAAAGAAAGTTAAAAAAAAAGATTTAAACCTGATGTCTATATTATTTCCTAGACTTGAACCAGATATGTGTCACATTTACATTTTTGAGAAATATTCTTGAAAGAGAATTGATACATTATGTACAGTAACTAACATGTTATACACAGTAAATAAAATAAATGTAAATATGAAAACAAGCAGACAAGCTCTGTTTTTACACTTGCCCATTTATTAGGAACTTTGTATATTGCTTGCCAGTTTATGTGATCACTCGCTACAGAGAAAAGATCTCTCCTGGATGCACATAGTTATTATACATACAAAATATGTTCCATTCTTTTTTGAAAAACTTTCTCAAATATTCCATAACACCTACTTCAATATCTAATTATTTTAAGTAGATTTTGTAGTTTAAATTATATAACTTGATTCATAAAATTCAAAAATAAAAAAAAATTCTGGCCTTTGATCTTGGTTTCTTCTCCTTCCTCTATTTCTATTATTCTTACATCTTTTCATGATATTCCAGATTTACTAGATGTTTTGTATCATAAGATTTTTAGGTTTATCATTTTCTTTGACAATGTATCCATTTTTTCTATTGTGTCTTCAAGGTCTGAGATTCTCTTCCATCTCTTGTATTCTGTTGTTCAGTCTTGCCTATGAGGTTCCTGTTTGAGTTACTAAATTTTTCTTTTCCAGCATTCCCTTAGTTTGTGGTTTCTTTTATTGATTCTATTTCCATTTTCATGTCTTGAACAGTTTTATTTATTTCCATGCAGTGTTTGTTTGTGCTTTCCTGGATTTTAAAAGGGGATTCATTCATTTCTTCTTTAAGAAACTCTATCATATTCATGAGGACTGTTTTAAGGTCTTTTTCTTGTGCTTCAGCTATGGTGGACTATTCAGGGCCTGCTGTGGTAGGGTTGCTGGGCTTTAGTGAAAACTTTGTCCTGGCTATTATTGATTGTGCTTTTATGCTTGCATCTGGGCATTTGGGTTTGGGATGATTATAGGTCTAGAGGCTGATGTCAGATTGTGTTTTTCTTGAGTGGGTGTTTTGTTCCTAGGTTTCTGTTTCTTCTCTGGATTTTAGGAGAGTGTGATGGCTGTGTGTTGCCTGGTAAGAAATTTTCTGTGGGTCTATTTCCCTGGCATGTTCATCTGGTGTGTTCTCTGGAAATACCTGCTGCTGTTGGAGGCTGGGTTAGTTGGGAGAAGGAAAGTTGATCTTTGTGATGTGTTTAAGATGGGGTCAGAGAGGCAAGGGAGACTGCAGCAGGTGTTGTGCTACAGAGATGGGAATGAGACTGGGGAGATTTGATCTGGGAGAACAGAAAGAGAAGTGAAGATCTGCAGTCAGACTCATGGTTTCTTTGGGCACTACATCCAGTTGTAATTATCATTAGTGTAAGTGTCAGATCATGAACAACTGATTGATGGTATCACCATGTGTTAGCTATTTCATATGTTTGAATCAATTAAGATGTGGGTATCTTTGTCTTATATTTGTTCAATATTTATGTTTTTTTCTGTTATCAACTCTCAATCTTTAGAGTCATGCATAATGAACACACCTATAATTCCTGAAATCAGGGAAGACAAGAGTATCAGGCATTTAAGACCAGCCAAATTTATATAACAAATTTGAGTCAACTCTAAACTAAAGGAGGCTTGGTATGAAATAAATAAATAAGCATGTAAACAAATTTGTTTTACCTGTTTATCAGGACCTTACTTAGTATATTTCTTGTCTGTTCATGTGATCACATGCTATAGAAAAAAGATGGCTCTTGGATACTCCTAATTACTATAAATATAATATTTTTGTCCAAATGCCTTTATTAATTCTAGCAAAACAGTTAGAGGATCAGTGTGTCAGCTTGACACATCTGGAGTCATTTGTGAAAAAAGAAACCTCAATTGAGAAAGTAATCCCACCGCAATGAACTTCGGGCAAGGCTGTGGTGCATTTTCTTACTTAGTGATTGGTATGGGATGGCCGAGCTCACTGTTGGCAGTGCTACCACTGAGTTAGTGGTTCTCCATGATAGAAGAAAGCAAGCTGAAAAAGCCATGGGGAGCAAGCCAGTCAGCTGTAATCCTTTGCAGCCTCTGCTTCACTTCCTACCTACATATCCCTGCCCTAATATTCCTTGGTGACAGAGTGTGACCAGACCTGAGAGTTGTTAGATGACACAAACTGGGTCTTCTCCAAGATATTTTTGGTCATTTTTTTTCTACATCACAACAACAGAAACCTAGTTAAGACATTTGGACTTGTTTTTCACCTTAGATATTCAAGTCTTCAATACTTTCCTTTGCAACTTTTTCACTTTTCAACTTTTTAAAACACCCTATTGGTTTGATCCCTTTCCAGTTGTTTGTTACTTAATTGTTAGATATCTCTCTACAAAAATACAGATTTTGTGTTTTTATTTTCTTTTCATAAACTCTCATTGTTCAAAATACTAGAACCAGTATGATTAAGAGGTCATGTTGTTAGATAAAAGTAATGAAAAAAAATTACTTGTTATTTTCAGTTCTGTCCAAATTAAATAATAGACAAAAATTATTACCATGGATTTCCAGTGAAGGCAAAAGTGATAAACCAATTACAACCTTGACACTTGTGATACATAACCTTGTTTCATTACCATTAACAGAAGCACTTGTTATTTCTTACTTGTGTGGGAGGAAGTTAAGAATAGGACAGGCTAAATATTAATATCAGCCACATAGACAGTGGTGTACCTGTCTTCTCTATCTAGTTCCAACTGAATTAAAGCTAATTTGCATTTAAGTAGATCCTGAGGTGTCCAAGATCACTACTTTGTAAGGCATTGTCTTTGTTACCTTTTCTACTGTTGTGACAAAATACCCCCACAAAAGTAATTTATGGAAGTGTTTATCTCATTGTTGAAAGGTACTGTGGATCACAGCAGGAACTTGAATCACTGGCTCACATTGCATCTACAATAAGGAGGGAAAGAGCCAGGAATGCTGGGGCTCAAGTAACTGCCCCGATTTCCCAGCCCAGGGAATAGTGCTTCTTTTAGGGTCTTTCCATCTCAACATAATCAAGATAACTCCTCACACATACATGCCCAGAGCCTTGTCTCTTTAGGCATTCTAGATCCTGTCATTGTCAATACTGACCATCAGGTGAGCACATTCATGCTTATGATGACTGAAATATCACCATACAGAAAAGCAAGCCCTCCCCTTAAGGCCTGTCCAGCTTTGCATAAATGATTTGATCACAGTTTTATAGAGTCATATTAGCTCTTATTTTTAAAGAAGCGATCCAAGTTTATAGAGTTACTATGTTAGAAAGAAGTCCACAACCTTCTATTGTTTCTCATGCTCCTTAGTTACTCTATGAATTCTGCCACAACTACGGTTTGGTGTTTCACACCTTAAATGACCTCTCAGTCATTTGAGAGTGGAAAACCCTGCTCTAATGAATGGCTTCTGGAAATGTTTCTTTGACACCTTTGTTTGATTAGGCACTTTTAATGTGTTCAGTCCCAGCTGAAGAGCAGTAATAGTGATTAGTAGTTTCACAGGGTTACTAAGTACCTTTCTGCTTGTTTTGGTCAGAGTTCCTAGTCAAGAGGCAAGGAATCCTCACACAACCTTAGGTTTCTTTGCATGTTCCAAGGCTCCTTTGAAAACTAGTGTGTATTTCCTCCCTCAGGAGCACTGACCCTGAAGTCTGTCATATTGAAAATAAAACGACAGCATCTATTTCATGTTTAGGCCTGCTCTGCCTCTTATGTCCTATGCATTTCACCCTCACTGTGCATCACAGCAGGGGATTCTATTGGAGGAAGTCCCAATACCATTTTATGGTGTAGCACTAGAGAGGCTCCACAAAGGCATGCCTGACACTTTTATTCTAGGAGCTCCTGGAAATGCACTTGAATATCTGGCTCTCCAGAGTCGGCACATTATTCACAGTGGTACGCTAAGGATGAAAGAGCATAGTCAAAATCAAATAGAACTTTTCCGGAGTTTCTGCGGGGGTCACAGGAATAAAAAGAATGGTGGATTCCCTCAGACAAACCTTTTTCTCTACATGTTTTCACTAGCTTCTTAGAAGTGGATGTTGAATTTCAAGATGAATTCTCTTCCAGTCATTAAAATGTTTCAAATACCTATTTGCTAACAGTTACCATTTAAAAGTAGTATACCACTGAAATGAACTCTATTAGCCAAATATAAATATAGACAATTCTAAGAATGTTCTAACATTGGCCATATGGCATTTA
Organism: Peromyscus maniculatus bairdii; assembly: GCF_049852395.1. Taxonomy (NCBI): domain Eukaryota; kingdom Metazoa; phylum Chordata; class Mammalia; order Rodentia; family Cricetidae; genus Peromyscus; species Peromyscus maniculatus. The sequence goes on from NC_134855.1 coordinate 33,115,323, forward strand.
CTAGTAAATGGAGTTTATGACATCCAATGAGAGTTTTAAAGTAAAACATTAAGGCCTGAATTTTATTATCATCATAACCAGTAATTAAACACACAAATGATGATATATGCCATTGTATATACTGTTAGGTTTTTCCTGTTCATAAAATTAAATAAAATACAAGTATATTATGTATTGCTCACAGGAAAATGACAAAGATCATCTAAATACTGTCTAAAATTGGAAACCATATTAAATAAAAGAAGTGATCTTTGCATTTTCTTCTTCTTTTGCCAAAATTTAAATAAGCACAGTGAACATTTTTAATCATAAATATTTTCATTAGAAGAAAGAACGTTCTATTTCATAAGATCATTTTTTTTTCAGACACAACATTGCAGGAAGATCCAATATTAAAGCTGCTATGAGTCATTTTTTAGGCTGTTGATGAACATGGTTCAATTTACAATGAAATCATTCTAATCAAGAAAGCCCTGAAAATGGACGCAAATCTAAGCCCTAGGGTTACACAGGTGCACAGACAAAAGCCAGAAGAGGGGGCATGCTGGGAAGACATCCAGTTCAGTAAGCAGATGTAATATTTTCACCCTATGGATTTGCTAATAGATGGCCTTCTAGGCTGACAAGCCATGCAAAAGGGCCTAGGGTTAAATCATTCCGTGGAATGCTAAATACAGAGCAAAAGTAAGAATGCAAGTAGTGGAGTCTGCTGGAAAAATAAGGACTATCATTTATTAGTTCAGAAATAGAAACATGCAGTTGAGAAAAAGACATAATTCTCTCAGACACTGCTAAAACCCAGGCAGAGTCTCAGTAACTAGAATTCTATTTTTTCTTTTCTTTTTTAAATTTTTATTTTTTAAATTACACCCATGATATTCATTAATTACACTCATGATATTAGTCACATTTGTGGTATTCACAGATTACATTCACAGTATTCATATTATATATATATATATATATATATATATATATATATATATATACACACATATATATAGCCAAATGTCATTTATTGAAGGAGGGAGGAGGTCTTAAATACAGGCTTACAGCACAATGGGAGAACCCCATCTAAGCTGTTAACACCCATTATTCAGGATACACAGACAAGGAACTTCCCTTAAGCATTCAGGAGGGTGGAACTTGGCAGGGAATTAGCATAGGGAGGCTATCAAGGTCAAGGTCCACAAGCAAGGCAACATACAGGCTCAATCGTGTGTGAGCTGCAGAGTTAACTGCTGCCAAAGATCTCAAAGTGGCACTGGGCTTGCAATCTGTGTGTTCGGCACAAAAAAGACCAACAGAGGTCCTATCTTACCCGTAGCCAGTAGGCTAAAGACAACTGAGCCATTTCCTTCCTTAACAAGCCGAACTGTACCTTGGAGTCCTTGTAAGATAGTATCCCAAAAGCAACTGGAACTTGAGTTTATAAATTTATAATTTTCAAAGCCAATCAAGATGTATATAACTACTGAATTAAATTTATCATGCCCAATAGAATGGAAGATTAACTAACTGTGGTAGCTACTTTTGCTTCCAGGGTTTCCACTGTGCTAGCTGTAGTAACCAATTATGAAATGGTAATCCCAGAAACAGTAGCAGAGGTGGCCGCCATTGCTATAATAGCAACAGTGGCAGCAGCAATGTCAAATTCTCTTCTGGAGTGTGTGGACATCCACTGGCATGGATACAACTCCAGTAATACGAACCACCAAGGCCCATTTTTCTTGATCCCAGCACGACTTTAGCTGGCAGCTCTTCTAGAGAATCCAATCTCATGGCTACAGTTCCTAGGCTTACATTAATGCTTGCCAAATCTGGCAATATTGGGCTCTCAATCTCCATTGGCATCAGAAGGGTAGATTTTTTTTCATGAAGACCCATTAGGTCTCTGTCATGTTGGGCTTCAGCAGCAGTCACAGGGCGTGTTCATTGCTCAGGAATCCAAAGAGAAACCTCATTGTCCTGAAGAAAGACATAAACCAAACTCCCGGGCCACACCAACACTAGATCGGGTCTCCTCCACGTGCTAGTAGAAAGATCCTTCCATCGCTCCAGAGGGTGATTTGCAACAGGAGCCCTCCAGTGCTTATCTGCATCAGATACTCCAGCAGAATCCACCGATAAACTCCAGCAGAATCCACCGATAAAAAATTTAAAATATATAAAACAAGGGAAAGAATAGAATGTGGAGAGGAATGATGAGTCCCTAGTTCTCCCTTTTTTACTTTAGTAAAATGTTTGTTTAATATTTCATTTTTTTCTTTTATTTTTATTTATTTTTTATTGCTTAAAATTCATTAATTTATTTATTTTTCTATTATCAGCTTAATACAGTATGTATTCTTATCTTAATAGTGAGATGTTTCATTGAGCCTTGCTCAGTAATTGAGTAAAACCAAAATTTATTATAAGCCACAGTCGTCCTAGGGACCTCCATGCTATATATATATAGCCTCCATGGTTCTATGGGTTGTAGTCTGATTGTTCTTTATTTTATATCTAGAATCCACTTGTGAGTGAGTACATACCATGTTTATCTTTCTGGGTTTGGGTTACCTCACTCAGGATGATTTTTTCTAGTTCCATCCATTTGCCTGCAAATTTCATGCTTTCATTGTTTTTCTCTGCTGAGTAGTACTCCATTGTGTATATGTACCACATTTTCTTCATCCATTCTTTAGTTGACAGGGATCTAGGTTGTTTCCAGGTTCTGGCTATAACAAGTAGTTAACTAGAATTCTATGTAGTTACAGATCAAAGTATTCAAGTGGCGCCACTTATATCAATAAGTCATTAAAATTTAGAGCAGCAGTAAGAATGATTTAATTTTTCATCTGAAAAATATTTCTTGAACTCCTACTATACAAATGAACATAATATTTATAGAAAGTAAGAAGTGAATAGCATGAGAGTCCCCCATATCCATGTTTTTTTTTGTTTGTTTATTTGTTGTTGTTTTTTTATTTTTTTTAGGAGACAGGTAAATAAAAAGAAGGCAACCAGTAATTTATTGTAGGTTTCAGGAGAAGGAGCCAGGAATATGTTTGACAAACTTCAAGCTTGAATGACAATGGGAAACTAACATTTTCTTTTTAATTTTGGTATTTATATTTTATGTGTAGCAATGTTTTTCCTGCTTGTAGGCATGTGTACCACATGTTTGCCTAGTACCCATGGAGGTCAAAAGAGGTTGCCAGATCCCCAGGGACTTAAGTTACAGATGCTGGCTAACCAAAGTATCATGGGTGCTGGAAATCAAACCTGAGTCTTCTGCAAAAGCAAGAAATGCTGTTAAGTGCTGAGCCAATTTTCCAGCCCCTGAAACTGTTTTCTTCCCACTTTAGATGCCTCTAGATTTAATAAAGTTGCAAGAAATATATGTCATAAATGTGAATGTTTGTTGGAGATGAGTTTTGATAAAGATTTGAAGCTGGAGAGACAGTACATTTATAGTTAATGAAGGTTCAGAAATGAAGCAGTGTTCTGTATCATGAAGAACATAGATGGCATTGGAGGACTTTGAATCATGGAGTTGACTTAGAGCACTTAATTCTGATTCAGTCTATTGTTGATAAAGCTACAGAATGCCATGGTGCTATGAAGCATGAGTTTGTTATTTTGAAAGATCTCAGATTTACAAAAGTGGAAAAATTCCATATCTTTTTTGTGTCATTTCACAGAAGTTTACAGTCGGAGGCCTCTACATGAATTGGAAAAGTATATGTAATAAAGACTGGACTTATAATTTATAAGATCACTCAGTCACTTCTACACATATAGATCTTATATAAGAACATATTGATCCATGTGTCTCTGTCACAAAGAAAATATAGTTTCTAGACACTTTGACCAATAAAATAAGTGGTTTTATATATTTGCTCAGAAAGAAGAAATAAAATAACCCTATTAATCAACCACAGATTATAAAATAAGAGACTTCATTTCTTTTATTTTTCTATGAACCCATCTATTGACTAATTAGACCACCTTATAGGAAGTGTACTTATTTCATGTTAAAATTTTTAATAATTCAGTTACTCAAGGAAAAGTTTTCTTGAAGGCTTGTTTGTTGATATTTGCTAATAATATGAATAAGTTAAATGTTGCAATTTATAGAGTATAATTTTATTTAGTTGCAATATTCATTACAATATTGCAAATTCAATACAATATTCATAGTATTAAAAACACAGTTTTCATATAGCATATTGAAAACAAGTAGTCAGGATCTTTTAATAAATTAATTATTTGTGACTCATAGATGTTTAGAGATGCAACCAGTATCTCAGTCCCTACCTAATCCCAATTTCTTACACACCATTCTTTTGCTACATGCAAACAAATCATGAAATGAACAATGGGCATGACATAGTACTTTGTTTCAACTATTTCTACACTGTCTGCTCCTCATCTAGGCCAGCTTCTCTCTAGGTTAGAGTCAAGGTTCTTATCTGTTCCAATTTAATTCCTGTTGCTATGACAAAAGAGTCTGACAAATCCAGCATAGGGGAGTAAATATTTATTTTAGCTCACAATTCCAGGTTATAGTACTGTAAGATGAATTGCTAAATGGTCTTATTAATAAAAAAAAAAAAAAAAAACCCGGAGCCAGATATTTCAGATATTGAGGTTAAAACCAAGAGATGAGAAAAGCAGAACAAAGCCAGTCACATTCTCACCATTTGGAGATCCTCAGCCAAAGAGATCTATTTCCTGTATATCCATACCTATATGTCTTTCTATCCTGCCATCTCATTTTCTTTCTCTGCCCAGGTACATCACTTCCTCTTCCTGCCTAGCTCTGTCACTTCCTGTCTGTCTATACAGACCTTCAGACCTTTATGGTTAGTGCTGGGATTAAAGGCATCTTCCCAGTGTGGCCTTGAACTCACAAAGATCCAGATGGATCTCTGCCTTCTGAGTAATAGAATTAAAGGCTTGTGTTACCATTGTCTGATCTCTGTTTACTATAGTGGCTGGCTTTTTCCTCTGATCCTCAGATAAACTTTATTGGGGTACACAGATAAAATATCACCACATTTCCCCTTTTTTGTCTAATATAAAAAAATAAAAATGTTATAAGAAAACTATATACAATAAGTACAATAACTATATATAATGTATACAAGCAATAAATACTTCAACAATGTCTCTAGTCTATTAACATTTGACAAATTCAGAGAAAATATTCCATTATCTATCCTATTTTTGGGAATCCAAAGGATTGTATCTAATTTACTTTCTATCCTAATTTGCATTACCCAAACTATCTTTTGATATCTTTCAAACTTATGCGCTTTACACCTCTTAGTGAGAACTATAACTAATCTTTAACTCCCTCAGAGACCCAAAAAGGAAATAATATTAACTAAGTAAGGAAGAAGTGCAAACAAGCAACTTCCAAAAAAATTGAGAAATGACAAAAACAGCTGGCTGTCTGGACAGTCACCCAAAATTTCTCTGCAATATTGGGGCATCATCTTCGTCCTATAGGCTTCCATATCTGACTGACTCATCTGTGAAGCAGGATTTTCTAAAGAGCCTTCCTACCTTGTCGTGGCAAGGATAGGCAGTCTTTTGTGTCCTGCTTGTCCATTTTGGATAGCATGCGATCAGTAGTAATTGCAAGGGCACTTTCTTGCCCAGTGGCTAATTTTTGCCATAGTGAAAGTAAACTCCGTATGGAGATTCTTCAATGCCCATCTTCTCTGAAGTAGATTGGTGCTACCAGGAGCAGACATGTCTCATAGTTATAAAAAAAAAAAAAAAAAGAAAAGAAAAAAATCTAGGTTATTAAAACATTAAATACCATATTCTGTAAATCTCTGAAGGATTTTTGTTTTGTTTTGTTTGTTTTTTTGTTTTTGAGACAGGGTTTCGCCTTTCCTGGAACTCACTCAAGCCCAGGCTGGCCTCGAACTCACAGGGATCCACTTGGCTCTGCCTCCCAATTGCTGGGATTAAAGGTGTGAGCCACCACCACACAGCTCTCTAAAGGATTTGAAGATGACCTGTCTATCTAAAATATATCTCTGCTTGACCTTGAAAACATACCTAATATGACTAAAAGTTTGATTGTAATTACTAACTACTAACTTTCATTTCTTTATATCCTAATAGTAGGTAACAATAACTTTCAAGGATTAGTAAAATGAATTACACTGTTAAATGAACTGTATAGGTACAATATCGTGAACAAGATTAGAAATATATGTACAGTATTTTCTAACAAAATCAATCTCAAATTGGTATCAATATACATAATTTTATACAACATACAAAAATCCAATCCAATGTAAAATATTTAAAACTAATAGTTGCTTTCTAAAAGTAGATTCAATAATCTACATTTTTATCTGTGTCATATCTATATCCTCTCTTTTTTCTTTTCTGAGTAGATTCAATAATCTACCCTTTATTCTATTATTTCTGTGTCTTATTTTTTTCAGAGTAAATTCAATAATCTACTTCTTATCTATATCCTCTTTTTTTTTCAAACCAGAACCTTAAATCTAATCTCCTTTGTTTAGCCTTTTTTTTCTGATCATTAAAAATAACTTGTAACCAACCATCCTGAACAATGACAATTATCCAAAAACCATAGAATGACCAAAACCACCCACCCTACCTCTTGGGAATGTGGGCATCGTGTTCTTAAAATTACTTCCTGCTGTTTGGGGGTGAAGACATCTTTAGGGGATCCTGAAAAGAAAATTTTTAGTTAATTGTCAAAAGTCCTGGGAGAGGTGGCTGTATCATTTGTCGTCCAGTCTCTGCATAATGCAAAACTCCAGGGCTTATCTGAAGTCCTTGTTTGAGTAGTCTGTCAGGCTGGGTTATCTCAGCTAGCCATCACGAAAATATCCAGAACAGTTTGTATTCCAAAGCTGATCTTCGGGTGATGTGTGTCAGCTTAGTGGTATTATTATTGTTCGTGTGGAATTGTCATTGTGGGGCCCTATCATCTTTTTGGAGACTTCAAATTTACTGTTAGGCATGGTCATCATTCCCTGCAGAAGACTGATAAAGACTAAAACACAAAAACATGTACAGGCAGCTAAATGCAGCCTTTTTTCTAGAATTAATTAATATTGTATATGACCATTAATATCATAACAAAAGTTTAAATATATATATATATATAAAAATCTTATAAATTTTGATATAAAATTCATACCTTAAAAAATTTTAAAGAGCCAAAATAGAACCAAAGAATTGAGATTAGTGGCAATAGAATAGTCCCTTAATTTTTTTGTTTTTCTTCTGTCCCATATCAGGTGGCTCATATGACATGATACAGAGATTTGGCATTTTCCTTTTAACATACATGCTTGGGTTTAGAGAAGGAGAGAGCCATTTTCCAACTCCAAAGACTGCTTTAATTTTTAATTGAACTGGGTCTACGTAAAGACCATTTATGTTATGTGTCTGTAAAGAAGAACAGAAACAGACATTTAGGAAGACTTACAAAATTTTACATGTGATATACCAGTAGGCCAATTTATGCTTTTTCTTGGGACATTATTTTCTGGATGATTTATCCTTTTTCTTCAGTTGTCTCATTTGTCCAGTGTTCTTCAGATTCCTTAGCCTTCATTCTCCTGAAAGACAAAAACAAAAACCCTTCCCCAAGCCTCACTTTGGGGAGGTTCCTTCTTGACAAGTTATATCTGACCAAATGAAAAGCATTTGTTAGTGGTATAAGTTAATTTAAATTGTATGGTCATGCTGATTAATGAACTATAACCTCTTCTAATTAAGGGGTCTCTCTTTTTCAAATCGAACCTTTATCAGTTTTTATAGATGTAACCAACCGTTTTATTAAATAAGAAACACAGAAATAATGCAAAAGAGAAAGCCGAGAGGTCAGAGCTCAGAGCCAAAATCTCACCCTTCCGCCTGCGGTGTCCCAGCTTCCCGAATGAGCGCTCTATTTCCTGTCTCTATTTAAAGAGACAGAACAAGCCACAGCTATCTCACCTCACCAGTTCCTCAGCTGGTCCTGTTTCCTCAGACTGGAAGCTTCTGTGTCCTCATCCCAATAGCTCTCAGCTGAACTGTGTTGCTCCAAAGCCTGAAAGCTTAACCAGCCAAATGCTTCTAGTTTCTGGTCCTCACGCCTTATATATCTTTTTGCTTTCTACCACCACTCCCTGGGATTAAAGGCTGGCTTTCTGGGATTAAAGGCGTGTGCCACCACCGCCACACTCTTGCAATGGCTCTAATAGCTCTGACCCCCGGGCAACTTTATTTATTAACATACAATCAAAATCACATTTCAGTATAATTATATTACCACCACAAGTTTTGATGGTATCCACAGCTTATATTCTCCTGTAGAAACAAAAGCAAAAGCTTATCCCCAATGTTACACATATCCTGGTTTCCATTCTGAGGTCAGCACATCCTTAAAGTATACAGGCTGATTTAATTCTGTAGGTTTTTTTTTTATTATTATTATCCAATGTCTCTCTGCAGCTGTTGTTCCTTTCTCATTAGCATTGAGAAAATTCAAAGTTAATAGAGCATTATATATTCTATTTCTGGGGGTTTTTTGCTACCCTTTCTGTTTATTTAGCATATCTTTTAGAGTTCAGTTTGATCTTTCTATGACTGCTTGGCCTGTGGGATTAGGTGGTATACCTGTAATATGCTTTATATTGTAATAAGCAAGAAACTGTTTCATTTTACCAGAGGCATATGCTGGAGCATTGTCAGTTTTAATTTGTGCAGGTATACTCATGATAGCCATAACTTCTAGCAAATGTGTGATTACCGAATCAGTCTTTTCTGAACTCAGAGCAATTGCCCACTGAAATCCTGAATTGGTATCAATGGTGTGGTGTACATATTTCAATTTTCCAAATTCTGTAATGTGAAACACATCCATCTGCCAGATTTCATTCCTCTGAGTGCCTTTCGGGTTACATCCTGCTCATAGTGGAGTCTGATTGTAAAAAGAACAAGTAGGACTTTTCCTTATATTAGTGCAGGGTAGACACAGGAACAGGAGTTAGAAACAGCTACACTCAGAAACAGATAAAGAATTAATACAGGCATCTTTGTTTACTTTCTTTCTTGGGCTCAACTTGATTTCTCTACTCTTGTACAGTTCAGGAACTCCTGCCTTGGGAATGCTGCCGCCCACACTGGGCTGGGTCTTTTCATATCAATTAATTTATTAAGATAATTTCCATAAACTTGCCCACAAGAGAGCCCAGTGTAGACAGTCTCTCATTGAGATTCTCTTCTGAGCTGATGCCAGGTTGTGTCATATTGATAGTTAATGCTAATCATTAGCATCCTAAGAACTTACCTTTGCCTTGCAGGTAGATGAAACAAGGGCTAACCTCTCCACTCCACATCATCACAAAATTGAATCACACAGTATAATTAATAATAAATACCCATTTTATTGAGTTCTTGCTAATCATGTTAGACAAAGTTAACATTGCTGTCCATGTATTGACACTTTCAATTTCCCATAGTGGAAGCAGAAGAAGAAAGCTTAAACTGAATCCCAATCAGCCTGGATAGACCACTCATGTACCTACTAATATGGCATTTGCTGCCTCCTGTGGCCAATAGTATAAAACAATTATTTCCAATACTACTTACTTTAGTTTTTCAATGTCTTCCACAAGGCAGGGGTTTTCAGTGTACCTCCTTTTTTGTTACTAGTACCCTCCCTGGCTCACCTCCACCTCTGCCTACTCAGACCTTTTTAGCCCCACTCTGGTACTCAGAGAAGTTGTCAAGTCCAGCTCTGTGTAGCTGGGAGCATCTTCTCTTAGGAGCTTCTAGGTATTTTCCCTTTTATTTCCACATTCATCTCATTTATCTGGTCCTTTGAAGTCTCAGTTTGTGTGACAGTGACTTAGGAGTAGAGTACTGGCCTATGTCTCTGACTGGATCTGTTTATTTGCAGCCATAGATTAGACTCATCTGAAACATAATAATAATCCATATAATTTATTTCCTTATTTCCCTGGTCTTATTTTGAATTTATAAATAACTTTGTGTTTGCCCCTGTGTATCTGCCATTAGAATAATACAACCCAGCTTCATAGCTGTAACTGGCAGCATCTGTGGTCTCATCTCAAGCTCACCTCCCCTTACTTATAGATATATTTTAGCTTACAAAATAATTTCATTTTGCTATTGCACTTCATTCTTAGCTGAAGAACACTAAATGAAAATAAGGAGAAATGGAGACTTTTTTAAATATTTATTCATAACATGTGGATTTTTGATAGTTGAGCATTTCTATTTACATAACTTTTTTTTATAGTTCAGCATGTCATTAAATACACAGGACTTGAATTCTGTTTCTTAATTTGACCATTTTTCCCATTACACTACCACTGGTACATGTAAAGGTCACATACTATTGTAACTATACTGTATTTGCTAAATGCAGCAGGCTGTCTTTAAACTCCATCTAAGAAAGCATAGATTCCAAGGACAATGTCCTGATAGTAACATCTGGAATAGCATGAAAACTACTCAGCTTGTTATTCTCTTTTAGAATTCTACAAACTAAGGTCTTGCCTTTCCTAGCCTTGCCTGTATCACCACATCTAGTCTTATTACATTGAGTTGTATGTTCAATATGAGAAGAGATGGTGACAGTTCAAGCTGATATATAAGATACAGTATTTAATGATATATCCTTAGTGCAGGGCTAGTACTCAGCACACATGAGATAGTCAATAAGTCCTCCGCCCCGACAAGAACTAGCTAATAGATACCACATGCATAGTGGCTTTTATTATGGAAGATACTTGCCCTATATTGTTAAGTATAGGAACTTGAACCTAAAGACTCCTAAGTTCTCTTCTCTGAGATATATTCTCACAAAATTAGCTCCCACATATTGCCAGGATATTAGTTTTCTGAAAATAGATAAAATGACAAATACCTCAGTGAAAGATTGTAATTTGGACCCAATTTTATTTTTAAAATGTCAGTATATTTACTGATTTATTTTATGACTACTTTTCAGTAACACTCAAAAAATAATTCCAAAGGGTCTTGATTTTTCTTCTTAAATGCAATAAACTATTATTACATTTTAATGTAGTTCCACACTTAATTTAATATTAAATACAAAGTGTGTTTTTATGAATATCTTTTCAATAAAGATATAGTCAAAGATACTTGGGAAAGTACCACAAAAATAACACCCATATTAGTGTTTAAAGAAACTATTGGAGCTGGGCGGTGGTGGCCCACGCCTTTAATCCCAGCACTCGGGAGGCAGAGGCAGGTGGATCTTTGTGAGTTCAAGGCCAGCCTGGTCTACAGAGCGAGATCCAGGAAAGGCGCAAAGCTATACAGAGAAACCCTGTCTCGGAGAAAAAAACAGAAAAAAAAAAAAGAAAAGAAACTAGTGGACACCCCCAGCTAACTTTTGAAGATGCCATTACAAAATATAGATGATTCCTGAATCCTGATTGGAAAGTGTGGTATTTAACAAGTAAAACAGAAGTTTGATATCAGTGCCATTATCAAGAGAACTATAACAATTAATACATAATACTGAGGAAACATTTTCCATGTTGAGGGGAAAAAAGCTTTTAATGTTTGTAAAAACACATTATCGCATATTTTTTAAATGTTCCCAAGTGATATTAACTTTCTACTCTTCAATCAGTGCATAAAGTAGTGACTCTTCCTCAAAATTGCATTATAATTTTATAATTTTGATGGACCTTTGTAGATGTAATTTTGAGAATTGCATGTTCAATCATATTTTGTTAAACTGTACAATTACTCTATCACACTTGCACTTATCTAGTCCTTTATCTATTATTAAATTATGCTTTAATGCATTCATTTGGAGGAAAATTGAAAATATCAGTGCACTTCCCTTAAATACTTAAACATTCAGTGCACAAGTAGAGAAAATATTTGTAATAGAGGTTTCTTGAGGTGAAATTTGTGCATTGTAATATATAAACATGTTAAGTACATATTTGCTAAGTTTGGACAAATTCCTAGAACTATAATACCAATACATTATTCATAATAAAATTCATGACAGTATTAAAGAAGTTCCTTTTTCCTTTAACTGTCAGCTCTACCTAACTGTACATTTTCATTTTGCCACAAAAAGTACTAATGCATCATTTTGAAAAATAATAGGAATCTTATCTTTTAATAGCAAATTAAGATGTCATTACACAAGAATATAGTCTGTTTATTTATTTCAACTTTAATTTCCATCATTTTTTTACCAGGTTTTTATTAAATTTGCCACAGTGGCCTGGATAACCTAAGGAAATAAAATGTCACACCCCAAACATTTCTCTGAAAGAGAATTCTCTCAAAACTTTTAATAGAACACACCAAGTTTTTAAACATGCTTTTGCATTTGTTTACTTACTCTAGGTGTGTACATGTATGCATGTGTATGGGTCTATGTGCCCATCATGGAATACATGTAGAAATCAGAGAAAGCTGGAGTCAGCTCTCTTTTCCACCATGTGGATTCCCAGGACTGAACCAGAACCATCAGACTCATGAAGAAGCTACATCTCACTTGTCCTAAACATCAATTAATAAAATACAAGATACTTCTCAAAGGTTCAAAGTTTTATCCATTCTACATAGGAATGTCTTAAGGGACTATTTTTTGTTGACAGTTGTGATCTTTTTAATTGTAACACATTTCAGGACCATCCTCTACCAGCTCTGTACCTTGGTAATCTCTAGGACAACTTCATAGTTGACCAGGAACATAATTTTTGACTTTGTTGATGATTTTCACTATTACAATGAACCTAGAATAAAATTCTGTGTAGTCATCAAGGAAAACTGATGGGGGAATTCATTAATTTTCCATTATAGTTCTTTTTTTAAAGTGTGTGTGTGTGTGTGTGTGTGTGTGTGTGTGTGTGTGTGTGTGTGTGTGCATATGACACAGTTTACTACTGGAGTTCAGGGGACAGGTTGGGCTTGATTCTCTCTTTCTACTATTTTTATTTCTGAGAATCAAGTTCAGGTTGTTTGCTTCATAGCAAGTAGCTTCTCCCTGCCCAGGATCCAAGGTTTTCAATAGGCAGATTTAATTCTACAAAACTTCCTAGTATGTGGGATATGCTCATACTTTTGATTATTTACTACACATACCAATATTGACAAGGTGAATGTTGTTCTATTATTATACTGTCGATCATTATTTCTCTTTGAACAAATACAATATATCATGAGAAATGGATTACAACTGTGCTTGCATGGCTTAAAATGTTCCACTAGAACAAAATATTTTAGGTTGTGGTATATGATACTTCAAATGTATGTATTTGAATTGCGTTGCAATGTATCTTTAAATGCTCACACAAATGTATATATCTTTGTATGTACATTTTTCTCTACATATACACACATATGCTTATGTCCATTTCATTTGTATCAACAGAGTATATCAGTACAGTTGATATTGAGCTTATCAATAGAGTATAAAGCATACATATGGGGATAAAAGGTTGTAGAACTGTGAGCAGTGATCTTTTCTCTGTCATTATACCTGATTGTGTAACCGATGAACCCTAGTTTACTTACAAGAATCATAATAATTTCCACAGCATCCACAGATGGCTTTTAGCTTGAGAGATTGTACAACACAGCACTTTTTCATGAACTACTAAGGCAAAATTATCCACTTAATGATGTTCTAGAATGTTAGACACAATGTTCTAAGGGCAAATCATTTTTGGTAATGGACTATGAGGTCATTCTTTTCTTGTTACCATTGTACCAAGGTGGGAATTGAAATTTTCCTAGCTGCTGATAAAGTCTTGGTTGCTACATTCTTTCTCTCTGCCAGTATCTTAACTTACTGTCATTTCTTATTGGAAATAGAATTTCTCATCTGTCATTAAGGTTCCCTTGAGTTTAAAATGGCTTCAGATTTCTCAGTTCGCCTTCATACCGATCTCATATGACTACTGCATTACTTCTGGACATCATTCTAGTGATTCTCTGTGTTGATATTCTGTTTCTCTTTTTGGGATAAGCTTCTCAAAGCTGGCCTAAACTCAGTTTAGTTTTCAACAGTTGCCTGTAGATTTTCATGTAAATTTGTTTCTATCAGTTAAGTAAATTTAAATCTAATGGCTATAAAGTAGATTTTTCTTAGTCCTCTAGATTTAAAAAAAAATCGTTGATAAAATGAGTTGTAGGTCGATTATTCTGATTTTCACTTAAAAGTGTGCAAATTGCCAGTGTTCAGTTGGCAGATAATGAATTTTAGTGTGAGAAATCTAGGTAATAGAAGACAATTTTTTGTGTGTGAAAGAGGTTTATTGGAGGAGGGGGAAGAACAAAAGAATATAAAGCAGAAGGACCATTGTCCATCCAGTTCATTTTACAAGACCACACTTACACTGATACCCAAACTACATAAAATCCCATCAAAGAAAGTGAATTGCACACCAATTTCCCTTATGAACATAGATTCAAAAATTCTCATTAAGACACAAACAGAATCTGAGAACACATTAACGATCACTCACAATGATCAAGCAGGCTTCATCACAGAGAAGTAGGCATGGCTCAACATACATAAATCAATAAATGTAATCCACCATACAAACAGCCAGAAAGACAAAAACCACATGATTATTTGATTAGATTCAGAGAAGTCCTTTGAAAAAAATCCAGTACCCCTTCATGATAAAAATCCTTGACAAATTAAGGATAGAAGGATATACTTAATTTACTGGGCAACTATGGGAGTATTTTAGTTCATTTCACATTTTACATGAAATGCTCTTTTTACTGCTAGGATAACTGTACTGCCCAGGAGGTCCTATTACTGGCATATCTTTTGTTAAGTGACCAATCTCCTTATTTTTATATATTAAGTATATTTTGAGTTATCTTAAACCTTTTCCATTTTTTTAATTTTTCATTTCTCTAGTCATGTAATAATCAATATTTATTTTATTTTCATTAAGTTGATTTTATATCTTGACACAGTTTAATTGAGATTTAAGCTACAAAGCTTAAATCTGCATTTCATGTTTTTTAAAGGCACATTAGCTGTTAAGCAACAAATTAATAATCATATATTATCATTTAGCTATTATATTCTCTTCCCGATTAGCTGCTATACATATCTCTGAGTACTAAAAGCTTTTGATTCCCTTTAATAAGATCTATTTTAAAAGGTATATTTAACAATAGTTGATTTTATTGACTTGGGGATTGATTGAAATTAATTAGAAGCCTTACAACTCACTCAGTACATTGAAAATGGGCCTTGCATTAAGTGTGTAGATAGGGTAAAGATTTATTTTCTCATTGCTTTGACAGCTTCTGATGATGATGTAATTCTGGGAATCTTAAGGTTGAATAAGTTGCTTCAAATACTCATTAAATCCATACTTCACTAGTCTGTGGTCTCTTATACTTCTTTCTGGCAGAGGAAAAAAAGTGTTTTCCAGCTCTCTTAAGGCTTTATTTTAGTACTGAATCTTACAAGATTAATAACAATATCATTTGTTTATCTTTTATTAATTTCCTCCAAGCTTCATATTTCATTTAAGTTATGATTATCTAATTAGAACACAATGTCTGGCGTGAAGTCTCAAGTCAAGTCCAGGATTCTAATGTGATTACACATTAGGTCTTGAAAGCAAAGTATTACTGTCATTTATAGAATGCAAATGATTCTGTCAGCTGTCTTTAGTCTCTGATAGGAGGTTACCATAGCATTCAGTTTACTGGAGATCAGTTGGAGAAGGACCTGACTGGTACATTTCCCCTGACACTTGGCAAGCTTCCCAAGTACTCTGATCCTTCAGCTCCTCACTAGTAAAAAAAAGTACCAGTTTTCAAATACTATAGATCAAAGGATAACTGATTATTTCACAGGATGACCAAAGGAATGTCTTTCAAGACCCTTATAGGTGCTTGAAACTATAAATAATACCAAACCCTTCCTATACTATACTTGTTCCTAAACATACACAAATACATTGAAGTTTAACCATGGAATAGGAAGTTATATGTATATATTATTTCTTAAAACATCTAATTCTACTATACTCACACCCCTCCTTGAATTCATATACATGAAACAGGATAAATGAGATAGTCATTGGACCATAGGAAATTTAACTAAGCATTGTGATGTTGTTATTGATTAGCAATATCTATTTGATATTGATATCTATTTGATATAAACAATATATTAAATTAATAAAGTATATCCTAAGTGACTAACAAGTAGATAATATATACAGTGTAGATACATTAGGGAAAAATGTTATAACCCATACTCCAGTCAAATGCAGTGGGATATGCAAGGACTATTAAACATTGTTATTTATGAAATTTTTATTTAATAATTTTAAACCACAGATGATCATGGAAAGTCAATAAGACCCTAACATCAGTCACATTTAACATTCATCTGTAATGATGGAAGAAGCAGATGCATATCATTGACCTTTCATTGAGTGCCTTGTTGAGGATGAGGGATAGTTTGCTGCTTGACAATTTTAAATAAGAATTATAGCTGGGCGGTGGTGGCGCACGCCTTTAATCCCAGCACTCGGGAGGCAGAGCCAGGTGGATCTCTGTGAGTTCGAGGCCAGCCTGGACTACCAAGTGAGTCCCAGGAAAGGCGCAAAGCTACACAGAGAAACCCTGTCTCGAAAAAACCAAAAAAAAAAAAAAAAAAAAAAAAAAAAAAAAAAAAAGAATTATAAAATACACTAATTACCTAAATAATTAAAAGTAAAATTAAAGAGTTCTTGTCCTTTAAATTTAGTAAATTGGTTTTTTATTTTCTAATTTACTCATGTCAACAAAATTTAACTGTATCTGGTTTAGAGTGGACTGTGCCCTGTTAAAGTATATTTCAGTGTGAATGTAAGTATTATTAAGCTATCTGCAGAATAGATAACTTCTTGAAACCCTCTTCTAGTTTGCTCTGCCCATACATAAATGTGGTGTGTTTTTCCCTTTTGCTGTTAAAAATGCCCAGACTAAAGCAACTCAATGGAAGAAAAGTCAAGGCAGTGTGAACTTGAAGGAGCTGATGACATCTGCAGTCACAAGAGCACTATGGATGCATGTATGCTTGTGCTACCCTCACTTATTCCAGTTTATTTAGTCCAGGACCCCGAACTCAGGAAACAGTGTCACCCACGATTAAGATAAGTCATCTTGTATCAATTAAAGTAATGAAGATGATCAGTCTCCTGCAGGCATGCCATGAAGCCCATCTGCCAGGTGATTCAAGACTTCATCAAGGCTGTGATACCAACCATCACAACAAATTGACTTGATGCTCAGTTTGTGAACTTTGTAGTTGAGGAAGATGAACTCCAACAGCAAATTTTGTTGTCATGGAAATATTCAGTTGCCTCTGACATATTTCTTTGTCTTTTATTTCTTAATGAACAGTAAATCTTTCTTTAAAATTGCCATATTTTTCAACAAGGCTCCCTATTTCATATGATTATTCATATGATTATAAATACCTTTGCTGCTTACTTATTTTATTTTTGTCTTTCTCTTCACTACATGGTAATACTTTACTTTGGCTAACAACCAATAAAGAGAGATCCTTGGTCATTCTAAAGTCTGCATTCATAGCACCATGTCTACTTTAATGTAAAATTATACAATGCTTTATATTTTAAACTAACACCTATGTTCAAAATAGTTTAAAATTTCTTTCAATCTAGTGATTACTGCAAACAATTGGAAAGATACATAATACTGCAGAACAAAATCATTATTGTTCCTGTTTTCATTTTGCTTGCTTATTTTCTTCTTTTTTTCTGTTATGGAATACAAAACTGGGGAGATATCACAGTCAGTATATAAAAAACCATAGGAATAGGAAGTGTTCTTTGCCTTCTGTCCATGACAGGGAACCTACACCAATGAAATCTCAATAGCATGACTGCCTAAACAAGATCAGAACAATTCCAGAATTGGATTTGAGAAATCTCGTGTGGCTCACCCATAGACAAAGAACTATAGGTAACTAATGACTGCTGAGAAAGTGAGAATTAATCTTCCCCAAGAATGAGCCCACATTTTGTTGTATAATACCAATGGATCAGCCTTAGAAACAAGACAGTAGGATCAGGAAAAACTGGAAGGACTTGGCAGGTTGTACTTATAAGTTGTTTTATTTACATATAACAATAATGGTTAAAAAGAAATTTGGTACTGAGGTGAGTGTCAGATATAGAAAGGGAAGAAGGGAAGAAGAAAATGATCATATTATATTTTAATTAAATTTTAAAACCTATTAACCTTAATTATAAGGTTCTTAGTTCAGGCCTCAGATCACATGAAAAAACAAATCTAATGGCATATAGTCTGAGAATGAGATTGGGAGAAATAGGCAGATTTGGGGGCTGACTGATTAGTCAGCCTAACCTACTTAGAGAACTCCAGGTGCACAGCCCTTGATCAAAGCATAAGCTTGTTCTCTGCCCTACACACATAAACACACATGTGCACCAACACATGGACATGTGAGTATCCATGTACTTGCACACATACATACATGCATGTGCACAACTGTACACACTCACAAACCAATAGAGTTTTCAAAATAAGTTTGTATTTGCTAATTTGGTTCATGTGTTTTCAGGCTTCTGAATGAGACTTTGGCCAATTTTTGTGCATGATTCTAGTTTTCATATACCTAACATTACTGTGCAAATGTTTCCCATGTTTAATCTCTAACTTCTTTAGTTGACAAGCTCTATAGTGAACGAAATGTTTGTCTTTTATTTATGGTCCTGTGAATGTGTTCAGTCACTGAAAGCAGAACCTGTTTACAACTCTTCCTTATTTCAATCTGCATTCCTTATCTGAATAACTGTAATAAAACAGGACAAAACAGATTTTGATGGGCAGTTTCATTCCAGCCCATCTGTTCATCTTTGCTGGAAAGCAGAAACCTGGACTGATTTGTCCCATGCTTGTAGGGCTGCTTAAGTGTAAAGCATAATGATGAGAACAACATGGTATCTCATTTACTTTTGTTTCTACCACCGTTCTTTGGACATCTCTTCCTTCTCCCTTCATAGAGGACTATAGCCACACTGACACCTGGAGATGAGAGTCAAAATGTTGTTTGAACAGAGCAGGTCCTCTTTTCTAGGTGATTCTGAAGCACAGTGCCAATGGCATGCCTACACTATACTCCACTCTGTTTGAAATTTAAACATTAGAGAGACTGTGTTTGTGCTCCAAGTTCAAATGTCAAGGGTGAAAAATATGAAGTGAGATTGTAACTGTGAGTGAGCAGGTGGTCAGCTTAATACCAGAGCTGATCACAATTCAGGGAATAAATCTGCTGCTTGCAGCCCTGTTACTGTGAACTACAGTTCACCAATTAGTGGTTTCCTGGGATTGAAAAGCCATGCAACTGTTGACAATGACCTCAGTCTTGAGAACTGCAAGGAGGCAAAGATAAAACATAGCCATCCCTTTAATTTCCTGAAATCATTCATCAGATCTGCTTCATTTGAGTAAAATACAAAGTAAAGCAATCTTCTTGTGATCCATGGGTCATGAATTTATCCTGCAGGATGGCCTTGCACATCTTATAATATTTTATTTGAATGTAAACATAATTACTGGACAGTAAATAATGATTTTCCTTCCCCATTGATTACTTAGTGCATGTTGTGAGATACATTGATCTGTACAAACCTAGCTTAAAACAGAGCAGATGGGTATGTAAAGGTCTACTCAAAATCAATATGAATTAGATTTTTGCTCCCAAACAACATGAATTATAAGTTAGAATGACTATTTTCTTTAACTTAATGTGGTAGAATGCTGTCTAAAGCAATCTGTTATGTTGGACTGAATGAAAACATGGCCACAAATCTGAAAAAAAAAAATCTCACAAAAAGTGTTCTGAAGGAAATATATTTTGATGAGTGTAGATATAAATATCATATATAGGGACCATATTTTGTTTCTAAAAATCCTGTTAATTAAAATGAAACTCTGAGGAAACGTGAGTAATAAGAAAGGTGACTGTGTTATCTTGTGTTACTTGCTATTACAGTGGCTACTCTTCTTTCATGATGGCATGTTTGCAGAGATTTGTGTATATGCTACAGTAATTTAATTCTGCCCTCCTCTAAACACAATGGTGGTGACTGGATGACTTCAGTTAAGGGAAGATCATTAACATTTATGTCCTTGTTTATTGCTCTTGCTTACAGTGTAAAGTAAATGGCAAATGGCAGTACACGTACAGTTCATTGGTTCTATATTCAGGCTTCTGTACTTTGACATGAAAACAGTCTAGCTATTCATGTTTCTGGATATTTAGCAATAGACAGTATTTTGCCCAACACCCTTGCTAACCAGAGTTGGATGTTTGGAAAGACCAGACAGCAGAGGATATTTCTAGAAAAGATGCAATAGCTTGGATTTTACATTAAAAGGTATTATTTCATTGAAGATGTGAAAAACATTCTAAAATGATTGTGAGCATTCATCATTCAACTGAAAATTGCCATCAGATGGTTATGTTTATGATGTCATGTCCTCATGTCCATATGTACATCGATCGTGATTTGTCATGGTGTACCTATATGGCTATCAATGCCTCTCAAAAGTCCATCATAATAAATTAGAATATTTAAGAACCTTTTATTGAACTCATGTGTGCATGTGTGTGTATGTATATATGTATATATGTATATATATATATGAATGTATATATGTAGATGTGGGGTGTGTTTTCTCTTTATTTGCTTTCATCTGTTTATTTAATCTATATTTTAAAATATTTTAGCTAGGCATGATGGAATAGGTCTATAATTCCCATACTTTAAAGGCTCAAACAGATGGATTCATACTGAGATAATATCACAAGTTTATTTTTTAAAAAAGTACTCTATTTGCTTTCAGTTGCTGAGGTCAGCAGTATACCTTTAAAGTTTTGCTCCAAGAGTATATTAACTCTCCAGTCCTATGTCAGAACTTAGTTATAGTAGATCTTCATCATCTGTTTCTTCCACAAGATATAACATTGTTGAGCTATATTGAGAACATTATGCTGATTGGGCCAAGTGAGCAGGAGGGAGTAAAAACTTTGGAATCATGGGTAACACATAATGCACATCAGAGGATGGGAAACAAATCCAAACACAACTCAAGGGTCTTCTCTCTCAGTGGAATTCTTGGGAGTTCAGTGGTGTGGACCATGCAGTGTAGCTAGAGTTTTCCTACCTTGCCCATAGTCAGGACAAATCTTTGTCACCCACCAGTTCCACAGCCGCTCAGACCCAACCAAGTAAACACAGAGACTTATATTGCTTACAAACTGTATGGCTGTGGCAGGCTTCTTGCTAACTGTTATTATAGTTTAAATTAATCCATTTCCACAAATCTATACCCTGCCATGCGGCTCGTGGCTTACCGGCATATTTTCATGCTGCTTGTCAGGGTGGCAGCTGGCAGTGACTCCTTTTGCCTTCCTGATCTTTTATTTCTCCTCTCTGTTAGTCCCGTCTATACTTCCTGCCTAGCCACGGGCCAATCAGTGTTTTATTTATTGACCAAAAAGAGCAACGACATACAGACCATCCCACAGCACAGCCAAGTGCAAACCATCTCAGACACTTGTACTCAGGCCCGTGGTCCTAATCATCCTCTATTCGGACCTGCTGGGTAAAGCCACGAGGAGCCCGAGAACGGGCTCCCACAGGACATGCAGAACATCCCACAGCAATGCAGAGATAATCCTTTTAATGCAGAGGATGTTAATACACCTGGCCCCTCCCATCACCAAGGAAGAAGCACAATGTTTGGATTCTGGAGACAGCTCATTCCACATTTGGGTTTGTTACTCCAGCCCATATACCAAGTAACTCAAAAAGGTGCTGGTTTTGTGTGAAGCCTGGAGCAAGAGAAGGATTTTCAACAGGTCCAGGCTACTGTGCAGGCTGCTCTACCACTTAGACCACATGATCCAGCAGACCGTGTGGTACTTGAGGTGTTAGTGGTAGATAGGGATGCTGTTTGGAGCTTTTGGCAGGCCCCTGTAGGTGAAACACAGAAGAGACCCTTGAGATTTTGGAGCAAGGCTCTAACATCATCTGCAAGACAGTTCTTGACCTGTTAATGGGCCTTGGTGGAAAGTGAAGTTTGACAATGGGCTACTAAGTTACCATGCAACCTGAGCTGCCCATGGGAGTTGGGTGTTATCTGATCCACCAAGTCTTAAAGTAGGATGTGCATGGCAGCAATTCATTATCGAGTGGAGGTAGTATATACATGATCCAGCCTGAGCAGGTCCTGAAGAGACAAGCAAATTATATGAAGAAATTGCCCAAATGTCTATGATTTTTACTCCAGTTATATTGCCATCTGCTGCCAAGCATTACAACCCTTTTTGAGGACATCCCTGAAAGACACCAGCGAAGGGAAATTGTCACAGTGGGCAGAACTTCAGGCAGTACACACGAAAATTCATTTTCTTTGGAGGTAGAAATGGCCAGATATGCAGTTGTGCACTGATTCATGGGCTGTAGTCAATGAGTTGTCTGGATGGTCAAGGATTTGTAAAGAACATTATTGGAAAATTGGTGAGGAGGAAGTATTGGTGAATTGGTAAAGAAGTATGTGAATAGATCTTTCCAAAAGTGAAAGATGTGAAAACAATTGTGTCCCATGTAAATGCTCATCAAAAGATGACTTAAACTGAGGAGGAGTTCAATAATCAAGAAGATCAGATGACTCTTTCTGTGGGCAGTCATTGTCCTTGGGCCCATGAACCAGCATTGCCATGGTGGCAGAGATGGGGTTATATATGGGCTCAACAACATGGACTTCCACTCACCCAGGCTGTTCTGGCTACAGCTGTTTCTGAGTGCCATACCTGCCAACAGCAGAGACCAACACTGATCTCCAGATGTGGCACCACGGTAACCCCAAGGTAACCAACTAGCTACCTGGCAGCAGATTCACTACATTGGACCACATCTTCCACAGAAAAGACAATGTTTTGTTCTTACTAGAGTAGATATTGGTTCTCATTATGGATTCGTCTGTCCTGTATATAATGTTTCTGCCAAAACCACCAAACATGGACTTATAGGAGGAGCCTTATCTACCGACATGGTATTCCACAGTACTGCTTCTGACCAAGGAACACGTTTCACAGCCAGAGAAGTGCAACAGTGGGCCCCCAAACATGGAGCCCACTGCTTTTACTGTGTTCTCCATCATCTTGACACAGCTGGCATGAGAGAAAGATGGAATGGCCTTTTGCACACACAGTTACAGAGCCAATTAGGTGGCAGCAGCCTGGAGGGCAAGGGAAGGGTTCTCCAGAAGTAGGTGTCTGCTTTGAATCAACGTCCAATATATGGTATGGTTTTTCTCATAGCCAGGATATATGGTTCCAGGAATCAAGAGGTGGAAAGGGAGTAGTTCACTATCAGCTTGAGTACCCCCCCCCCATTTTCTTTTTAACTTCATGTTTCCACTATCTTAAGTTCTGCTGGCATAGAAGTTTTGGTTCCAGAGGAGAGAGTGTTCCTGCTACAAACAACAACAAATATTCCATTGAAGTGGCAACTCAGGCATCCCCCGGGGCCACTTTGGACTTCAGATGCTCTTAAGCCAATAGGCTAAGAAAAGAATAACAGTGTTAGGAGGGGTGACTGATCCAGATAACCAAGGGGAAATGGGATTGCTTCTCCACAGTGGATCTAAGAAAGTTTATATTTTGAATGCAGGAGATTCTTCATGGTTGTCAACTTGACTACATCTAGAATTAACTAAAAGCTACAAATGGAGAGCACACATGTAAGGGATTTGTGCTTAATTTGAAGCAGGAAGATCCACTTCTAATCTGGATCTTGAGGCAGGAAGACACACCTTTAATTCTGATCTTTTGATCTGGATCTTGAAGAGGGAATACTTACCTGGCAGGGGAGATACCATGACAATGAAGGTGGTTTTCCTAGGGTGAGGCTTACTATTGTACTCTGGATGTATTCTTACAGTATGCTTTTATAGCATGATATAGAATAAATTTGGTCTTCAACTTGAATAGCTTTGCATTCTCTCCACATTTCCCCTCCTTCTCTCTTCCACTCTTCCCCACTTTCTCTCCCTCTTTTCCTTTCTTTTACCATTTCTCTCTATCCCTCCCATTCTAACTTTCCTTTTTCTTCCATGTGAGCCACCTTAGCATATTGACACATGACAATGTGGAGAAGCCCTCATTTATCCCATTCTATACTGGCCAGCACCTATCAGCCTGAAAGCTCTTCTTGAACGCCAGTTGGAATTTGATAAAACAAATAAAAAGGCGGGGAGAAGTTCTTCTAAATCCCACCTAATTACTGCCCTAAAGATTTGTGCTGAAATACTTAAGTAGTTCAATACAGTCTTGGATGGTTTCTTTGTGGCAAAAACTGACTGCTACATTTAGCAATGAATAAATCATCTTTAAAATACTGTCTTCAAGTGGCCAACTAGTTATCATTGACAAAGAAAACCTATCCTTTCCTAGCATTCCATTGTCTGGTGGAGAGACCACACATTTCAGTAATTAGGATCAACATTTAAATCCCTTTATAATATTGAATTCATAAAATAAGTTTTCAGCCGGGCGGTGGTGGCACACGCCTTTAATCCCAGCACTCGGGAGGCAGAGCCAGGTGGATCTCTGTGAGTTCGAGGCCAGCCTGGGCTACCAAGTGAGTTCCAGGAAAGGCACAAAGCTACACAGAGAAACCCTGTCTCGAAAAAAAAAAATAAGTTTTCAAAAATTCAGACAGAATCCCTGGGTAAATACATCAATTCATTTTTGAGGGGCTATATTCTCTTATACAACTTTCAATGTTCTGTTGTTCTCTACTATTTTAATTTCTAATTTGCCTTGTTTAGAGTGTGTTTCACACAGTGTTATGACTCTCTGGGGTTTGCTATAATTTTTAGAAAGCCACTTCAGTTTTCTAAGTCTAGCTGCTGCTGTATAACCGCAGTTTGATTAAAACTCAATCAGCTTGTTAAGCCAGATGTGTACTTGTCCCGTCATCCCACCCCTGTTTAAAGCATAGCTCTGTAGACATTACTGTCTTCCTATTAGGGTGTAGACGTTCCCAAACTTTGGCTTATCTCCAGCCTTTTGTAATGGCACTCTGAATTATGTCTGTGACACTTGTTATGTTTTTAAGGGTAAACATCCTGTTCATTTATTCTATGGATTTCCATGAAAGACCTAGGGAATATTCTGCCAGCTATTGTTATCTCTACCAACCCATCAGCTAATTGCAGGTCTGCTTCTTTTAAAAAGACAATTTTGTTGTAATCACTGTTCTGCACACTCTGACCCATTATTTCATATTCTGACCCATTATGGTAATGAAAGAAAATTAAAACACACTCCAAAATATATAGCAAAGAGCACTGTGATAAAATGAAATGTTATATGTATAGCCTGAAATTTAAATATGGGCTAGTTCTTTGTCTAAGAAGAATTTTTATGTGAAGCTCTTTAGAAACAGATACAATAGATAAAGATGTTATTTAACCAGAAGTGTTGAAGTGACTCCCTAGCCTGTGCCTTCCACTTGTTTATGCAATTGTGTTTTTAAGTCAATGTCTTTATTCATCTGAAAATATCACCCTAGTGCTTTATCCCATCTACAAAGGAAGGACAGTCAAGCTTCACTCAGCGGTTGGCATAAATGTTTCAATCCCTGTAAAACCACCAAAAGAAACCAAAGAGACAGGGGAATGAAGGTGAGATGATCTCAATCTTCTACCTCTAAATAATTCTTTTTGATATATCAAGACCTATCATTTTTGAGCTACAAATTATATAAGCTAACAATTGTGTGGTTATTTATTAAATGAAATGCAATGAAAAATACATTAAATCAAGCAAAGATATAATAATGTATCTTTGTGGAACTCAAATTATGTCATAATATCTATTTGTAGGCAATTAAGATTGCCTTGAAAGAAAAAAATGGTTCGTAAAATATAGTAGAATATTATTTTAAGGTGTGTTACTTTTGTTTATGTTGCATCTGTATAACTCTGTGAAGCTGTGTTACTGTGCCTGTCTAAAATACCTGATGGTCTAATAAAGAACTGGCCAATAGCAAGTCAGAGAAAGGATTGGTGGGGCTGACAGGCAGAGAGAATAAATAGAGGGAGAAATCTGGGAGAAAAAAAGAAGATATGGAGGAGTGAAGAAAGATCTAATAGTCAGAGAAAGAGGAGGACTCTAGGGGTCAGCCACCAAGCTACACAGCAAGCCACGAGTAAGAGTAAGACACCGAAGTAAGAGAACGGGGAAAAAGTCCAGAGGCAAAAGATAGATGGAATAATATAAAGTTAAGAAAAGTTGGCTAGAAACTAAGCCAAGCTAAAGCTGGGCATTCATAAGTAAGAATAAGCCCCCGTGAGTGAGTTATTGGGAAGCTGGGTGGCAGGCCCCCCAAAAGTGTAAAAGACAACCAACAACAGTAAGTTATAATTATAGAAAGAGAATTTATAACTGTATCTTATAGAGTTAAAATAGAAATTAATATCCAATCAACCTTATTTTAGGAAGTATCACAGAACAAATTCCTTGTTAATCAAACTTTATAAAACATTAACATATAACACAGTATTACACTGTGTAAAAAAATTGTCAAAATCTAATGATTATGGAACATTAATTTTAGTCATTCAAGGAAGAAAGTTTCATTTCCAGAAAATTATATTAAGATTGATGACAATGAGAAAGTACAGAAAGTGAACAACCCTAAGAACAGTGTTGCATTCAGTAATATTTGTAAATCAGACCAAACTTAAAAGTTTTCCTTCTATTTTCTATGAGGGATTTTATGTTTCAGGACCATTCTGGTTTTGTATAATTTTGGATATTGCTATGCCTCAAAAAAATATTCTTTTGCTTAGGATTGTTTTTGTTAGCTGTGGACTTGTGGCTTTTATATGAGGTATAGGATTACTTCTAGTTTTATGAAGAGTTGCTGGACTTTTCATGCAGATGGCATTACATCTATACATTTCTCTTATTATGACCACATTGTCACGACATTGATTGTGCCCCACATGTGCATGACCTCTCCATGTTCTAGTTTCTCCTTCAATTGATTCAGTGTTTTAAAGATGGCATAGTCACAGAACATATGACTCTCTTGTTTATCCTCACATATATAGATAGATATAGATATATTATTCTCTCTCTCTCTCTCTCTCTCTCTCTCTCTCTCTCACACACACACACACACACACACACACACACACACACACACACACACACGTGCGCGCGCGCGTGTGTGTGTGTGTGTGTGTGTGTGTGTGTAGTGTGTGTGTATACCAATGATTGCTATGGCTCATTATTAAACTTAATGGATTTTATTCTTTATACATGAATTATAGCTTTTTATGTCATAGAGCATGGAGATTATTAGGAATGCATAAAATAGTCATAAATTTGAAATGTTTAAGACTCCCAAGGTATACTGATTCATTTATTCATTAATTTCTTTCTTTATTTTTTATTTGTTTTTTCTTTCTTTCTTTTTTTTTTTTGTTTTGTTTTTCGAGACAGAATTTCTTTGTGTAGCTTTGCGCCTTTCTTGGATCTCGCTCTGTAGACCAGGCTGGCCTTGAACTCACAAAGATCTGCCTGCCTTTGCCTCCCGAGTGCTAGGATTAAAGACATGCGCCACCACCATCTGGCTATTCCTTAATTTCAAAGAGTAATATGCCATTATTTGAAAACGCTGAGAAACTTCCTTTTTTTCCATGCTTAGTTATAATTCTAAAATGTATTACTATTGTTAAATAAAGGTACCTTTAACAAAAAAGAAAAAATTAATAAGGAGAATCAGACAAATGTAAAAATTGAAATAGAAATCAGTATAATGGTTTTTATACTAAAAATACTATCACGGGGAAAATAATAATTAAGATGGGAAAACATGTAAAATAAGGAAGTGCTGGAACAGCTTCTTCTGGGTGCCAAGGTTGGGGGCTGCCAATTGCCAGGGTTGAGTCACTGTGTCTTTTATACCATTTAGGACAGTACTGAGCCTTGACTGGGCAAGCACTAAGAGTCTGGCAGAAATGTCTACATATTAGTAGCTCTCATCTTCTGTGTTTCAAGAGTGTTTACTGGCCACACTTACCTATGCAGTCTGTGAATGAGGCATGCTTCCCATGTTTCTGAGACTCTCCAGTTTGTACACTTTTGGGTGGCTAATATTTTAATCCAGGAATATGTAGTGGATTGCATGAGAATGGCCCCATATACTTATATGTTTGAGTGCTTGGTCTCTATTTAGTAGAACTATTTGGGAAGGATTAGAGTTGTGGCCTTTTGGAGGAAGTGTGTCTCTAGGGATGAAAGTTGAGGTTTCAAAACCCATCTGCCCCCCACCTCCCTCTCTCCTTTTCTCTCCCTCTCTCCTTTTCTCTCCGCCCCCCCCCCCTCCCTACCTCTCCCTACCTGCTACCTGCAGATCAGAATGTAAAGATCTGAGCTACTGCTCCGGTGTCATGCCGGTGTGCTTCCCTGAAGATCTTGAACTAACCCTCCAAAACTGTAAGCAAACTGCCAATTAAATGTTTTCTTTTACAAGAGTTGCCTTGGTCATAGTATCTTTTAACTGCCAGTAACTAAGACAAATGCTGGTAACAGGGACACAGGTATTTCTGTGACAGGCCTGGCCTTGCTGGTGTTTGCAGGAATATTGTTGAAGATTTGGGGACGTTGGAAAGGAAAAGTGATTGAATGCTCTGTGTATGGCTTAATGGATCATCCTAGTAGGAACTGGAAGACTACTTTGCTGACAGCAATGTGAGCTCAGGGATTAATTTAAGAGGTTTCAGAGGGAAGGGATATTATCAGCTGGCCTAGAGACCATTTTTGTGACAGTTTGGCAAAGAATGTGCCTGGTTTTTGACCTGCTCTTAAAAATCTGCCAGGGGCTAAATTGAAGACTCTTGGACTGACATCATTGGCAAAGGAAATGTCAAGACAACCTAGGATTGACTGTCATGACAGATGACAGATGGTTATTAGTGATCACTTTTATGCAGATCTACAATGAAAGGAGCAAGCAGGGCAAAGAGAAATATAAAATATACAGTTTGAGGATCAAATAGGACCAAGAAATGTAACACTGCAGCCAAGTCCTGTGAGCAGATGAAAAGCTTTAAGAAAGGCCTGAAGCTGAATGGAATAAAGGGAGTGGTAGCTTCAGGGTGAGACCCTACCCAGCTAATCCTACATCCCATGAAAGGAAAAGGCATTAGAGATTCCCTAGACATAGACAAAAGTGATAAAGTTATGCAAATGTAATTCAAGGAGGGGCTCAGTTTTCAACAAGCAGAACTTGACAGCTTCATCCACATGGTTCTGGCTCTTAGAGTCAAGAAGGATACAAGAAAGGGGTTCTGGAATCTTTCTTTGCAATTAAGGAAAGCCACTGAGGCTAGGTATATGGCAGGGGAGTCCTTGAATAGAGGCCTGGAGAGACCATTGTGTCAAGCTATGAAGGTAGTGCCTGGCTTGTGTCGGAGATGCCAGGGCCAGGGGATGCTTGCCAAGGAGATCTGCAGATAGGCATGGAAGCAGTAAAAGAGAAGTATGTTATAGTCATTATAGCTGGATAGAGTGGGAGATCTGAAGAGCACATTGACATCAGACAGAGGGATGCAGAATTTGGGGGTTGTCCTGCTTTGTTTTGTTCTTGCTTTGGTCCAGCATTTCCTCACTATGCTCCCTTTTCTTCCTTTTGCAATAGTAATGCATATTCTATGCCATTGTATGGTAGAAGTATATGATGTGCTTTTTATTTTTAAGGGCATGGCAATTAGGCGATTTCCTTGAATCTCAGAAGAGACTTTGGACTTTGATACAGTATTGAGATTGAAGAACTATAGGAACTTTTGAAGTTGAACTGAATGTGTTTTGCATTATGATATGACTACAGGCCTATGGAGTTCAGGGAGTAGTAGTAGTTGATGATTTGAATAAGAATGGACTCTATCAGCTCATATATTTGAATGTTTGGTGCCCAGTTAGTAGAATTGTCTAGGAATGATAAGAGGGGCCTTGTTGGAGGAGGTAGGTATCTCTCTGGGGTGAACTTTGAAGTTTCAAAAGCCCATGCCAGGCCCAGTCTCTCCCTCCCCCACTTTTTTCCTGCTGCCTTCTGAGGATATAAAACTCACAGCTAATGCTCAGTACCATGCCCATCTGTTTCCCACCAGGAAGGTCATGGACTAACCTCTAAAACTACCAGAAAAACACCCCAATTAATTGCTTTCTTTTATGTGACTTGTCTTGGTCATGGTATGCCTACACAGTAATATAATGCTAACTAAGACAGGCTATCTTTGAGTGCTTTGAGAATAGCTGAAGCAAAATATACTCTTGTAATCTACATAGGTCTCCCTACTTTCAAAATGTGATCCTCATTAAACCTCTGGCTAGAGGAATAAGTCCATGGAAGTCAGATGCTCTACTGAAGTTCCTGAGTTCTCATTTTCTAATCCAGTGAGCCTTGTGGCAGAGGAGTGTCTTTGAGGGTGAGCCAACCATTGACCTCAATTTGGAGGTTATTAAGCTCTGCAGTTATTCTTAGGTAATGGATTAGGCTCCCAGATACTGAAGGCAGGGATACCACTCACCTTACCATGTGCTCTAAGCTTCCTGCTACCAAAATCTCTTCCCTTTCTTCTCCACAGTTGCCTTCTGCAGCTCTAAACCTAAAAGAGTAACAGTTAACAAAACATTTTGTGATTTTCAGTTGTTCCTCATTATCAGTCTTCCAGAGTAGTTGATTCTTAAAAAGGAAGTTCCATCACAAGAGAGTGCCCAAGCATAACCTTCTGAGACTATGGGGAGTATAAGAAGACATTCTCTACTGATAACCCATCATGATGGAAGATTAACTATCTCACTGAATAAGTTATCAATTAGACTTATGAGACTACAAGATTGTCCTGAGTACACTGTTGAAGGCTATCTGGTTTACCTTTCAGATAAGGCTATTGACTTTGGATTCCTGTCCTACATCCAGCTGTGGCTGGAATTATGTGCTTTGTATTTTTCCTTGTATTCTACTTTCTTATTCCCTGCATTTTTCAGCTGTTTTATCACTCTTTTTGTAGTTTCTGGTCATCTTCCAACCATCTCTCTTTGATATAAAATCTAGATTTGTAATCACGAATTTTGTTCTGCATATCACATACAAACAAGTTCTAATTTGTGTAAAAATGCTGGTTTCTCATACATTGCTTTTTAAATGAATATCTGTTCCATTTATGAAAAAAATACAACTAAATGCCATTTTACAAACCACTTGATAATCTAAATTCACACTCTTTAATTCATATATGCAATACACAACTAAATTTAGCTGGTGAGATTTCCCTTTAAATCTCAGCTGTATTCATTCGATATGTGTTTAAAAAAGAAATAAAGAAAAGAGACAAAGAAACAAAGAAAGAGCAAACTTTCTAAAGGCTCTATCATTTATTATAATCCCAAAACACTCTTAACAAATATGTTACTCCATTAGCTTCATTAGATATAATAATAGGCATATATTTTGCTTAATCAAGTCATTGTCAGTTGTTAGATATAATTTGTTTTTATATGAATCTTCCCAACCATAACCTTAAGTTTCAACAAACTATGGAATGCAGTTATACCACTAGTAAAGACTAAAGGGAAAATATTGTGCTTCATTTATAAATGGCAAAAGTTTTTAAGAGAGAATGTTTTACTTTGATCTTATGTTAAAATATACCATTTATATTACAGAAGCTCATCCACTTTACTATTAATTTTGAAATATAGATATACATAACAAGTTGATTTAAAAGAAAAGTTTTCTCAATAAAATTAAGTTTGAACTTGCAAAAATCATTTATTTCATAAAGGAAAATATGGCTTTGTGATAAAATCATTCTGTAGATGAACTAGTATATCATTTTTGACAAAAATGCTCAAAAACATCCACTGTTAGTTTTAAACAGACCTGGTGAAAATATCCACAGATACTGGATAACATTGTCTGTATTCTTTTCTAGACAGTTCTAGTGCAGTATCTGAACTGTTTTTATAAGATGATATTCCTCTTTTGTAACCACATCTTCTGTAGGATAGTTTTGATGTCAAGAACAATGAGAATTTCCCTCCAGAGAAGATTTACCTCACATCAGCCGAATGAAAGACCTAGATCTAAATCCATCGCTACTGTTCATCACTGATACTTTTATTCCTTGCAATAAAATACTTAAGAAATAGATATAATTGATGATAAAGTCAGTTGTTTTGTTCTTATAATTATTCTCAACTAATAATATTTTAAATAGGTAGGCACATATACCATTTAATATAGATTTATGCCAAAACTGCTATGAAAAAATTAGTGGTATAGTATAAACAAGGTTACTATTTCTTTATTCTCTTCAAATGTAATATTCAAGAGTGTTAAATTACAGGAATGAACTAGTCTGATACTCTTATTTAAAAAACCTAATGGTTCTCCATTTCTTCAAGTAAACTTTGGAAATATATTATTATGTAAAGTATATATTTAAAAACTAGCATATATGCATATATTTATGTATGAGTATGAGAATGTCTCTACATGTAATTAGTAATCATTTAATTTCTTCATATGAATACTTCAAGTAATACACAACATAGCCTCATGCATAAGTCAGGTCTTATTCACATCCTAAAGGAAGTTAATTGCCAGAAAATGCTAAGAAGAATTAAATCAACTGGCCTCTCTCTTTTACACTAACCTCATGAAATGAGTTAAATTGTTAATGCAAATTAAAAACAGCTCAAAGCCAGCATTAATGTGTGTGTGTGTGTGTGTGTGTGTGTGTGTGTGTGTGTATGTGTGTGTTACATGCTGAAACTTCTATACAATGCTAACCATGTGAGAATTATCACTATTGAACCAACAAGATGTGTCCATGAATATGTCAGGAATTAGTGCATAAAAGCTAATATGTAATTAAACACTAACTGATACATGAAAAGCTATGGGTGGGGGAGAAGAAGGAAAGTATAATTTTATTTTTTAAAAAGCATTTTTCAGATAGGATTATTATGAATTACTCAATCACTGGATGTCACAGAAGGTCAATCATGTGAGGAGAATAGGAATACACTGATTAGACCAGATTTTGAGGGATACAAATAGAGAAGCACAATAGAGAATTCTTTCATGCCAGGTGGAACGATGGCGTTTCATTACTTCTAACTTTAAACTTCATTCTTTAAAGATAAAATGATGAAGTGCACTTCTTTTTTAAAAAATGAAATTCCAATAATGAGTTAGAAATAGAATTTGTTGTATGAAATAAGCAATGTGTTACGTTATACAATAATTTTGCCATAAACCATGAACAAAATGATATAAGGTAAGTGGTCCAAAGTTAAGCAAGATCATTCTAAAAGTAGCTAGCAGGAAACTTTTGAGTGAGTGGAGAATACGGCCCCATCACTTCCCTCTTTTTTATGGAGACTGGTAGTAAAAACAATAATAAATAAGACCAAATACAAAGAATTAAGGAAAAATATATGTCAGCAAATCATTCATAAATGAGTCAGACAGCATTAAGTACAATGTGTTAATCACTAGTTAATAAGGGTGAGCGTGTGTGTGTGTGTGTGTGTGTGTGTGTGTGTGTGTGTGTGTTTACGTATCTGTGCCTGTGTGTATGTGTATAAATCTTCCCATAATACAATCAAAAAGCATCATGAAGTTCCTGTTAGTAATTCTAAAACAATAGCAGATCTCCTAATTTTCATTTTTCTTTAATCTTATTAATCTTTCTGTTTTAAAAGTATGAAATAATTAAATAGCTGGTTTTCCCATCCACATATTATGGACAGTTTTATGTTCTCACTTTTCTAGTGAAGGTACAAATAGAATAGTTTGACAGGGACTGAAAAATCAAGCCACTTGGAAGATAATTGATTCTATTACACTTTAAAAAATTGAGACTATAGGCCGGGCAGTGGTGGCGCATGCCTTTAATCCCAGCACTCGGGAGGCAGAGCCAGGCAGATCTCTGTGAGTTCGAGGCCAGCCTGGGCTACCAAGTGAGTTCCAGGAAAGGCGCAAAGCTACACAGAGAAACCCTGTCTCAAAAAAAAAAAAATTGAGACTATATTTATGACCTTGTCAATTACTATATTGAAACAAGAGTATGGAGAGAAGATGATCCATGGCATATTTTAAAGTTACATACATGAATTAAAGGTTGTCTAAAGAACAATTTATGAAACAAAATCAGTTAAGGATGAAAACGTTGGTTATGCAGTGGTTCTCAACTTTGCTAATGCTGTGACCCTTTAATACAGTTCCTTATGTTGTGATGACCACAAGTCATAAAATATCTTTGTTGCTACTTCATAACTTTAGTTTTACTACTACTACTATGAAATGTAATGTAAATATCTGTATTTTCTGATGATCTTAGGTGACCCCTGTGAAAGCGTCATTCAACCCCCAAAAAAGTCATGAACTACAGGTTGAGAACCACTGTTATAGAGAATGAAAACCCAGGATGAAAGCTTAGTTCAGGAGTGAAGTATGATGATCTATGATAATACTGATTCTCACAATATTTTCAAAATTTTGTTTGATTAAAAATGACTGACATTTCAGTAATTGAAAAGAAAACCATTCAATAGTTCATAAATGAAGGTAAGAAATGTTGGGACTGGTCCAAGAACAAATTTTGAGAAGTGGTGTCTTTTCTTGGAGTAAAAAGTTTTATCTTTAAATGATTCCAATGAATGCAATTTGATTACAAGAAAAATCCAGTGCATAATAAAAGGTGTGAAACATGAGAAATAACTGTGGATCAAATAAAAGACAATGTCTGAGGTGTGCTGTCATGTATTATTAATACTTCTATGTAAAGAAAAATGTACATGAATATTCCTTTTCCTTGATGTTTAGCTACGAGCTTCTTTTCATAGGAAATTAGATGGTATAAAGATGATTATTCTTTAGACAAAGTTGAACATGACACAAAAGCTCTACTACTGAAGCCTGGGACAGAGCTGAGAACCACATATAGATCAATTTTTCTGTTCAAGAGCTGTAGGTGTAGCCAGGCAGTGATGGCACATGCCTTTCATCCCAGCACTCGGGAGGCAGAGGCAGGTGGATCTCTGTGAGGTTGAGGCCAGCTTGTTCTACAGAGCAAGATCCAGGACAGGCACCAAAACTACACAGAGAAACCTTGTCTAGAAACACCCCCTCCCCCAAAAGAAGAACTGTAGGGGAAAATGTCATCAGAGGAAAGCTACTATGGATGGTATTAGATGTCTCCCTATTACTGCCATCATTATTAGTAGATTGAAATAAAATATTTATAATTCTTTTGATTTATTTTGAGATTATGATATTATATAATTCCCTCTCTCCAGGCTTTCCTATATGCCCTTCCTTGCTCTTTCAAATTCATGGCCTCTTTTATCATTAATTGATTTTGCATGTATCTATGTATATGTAGAAACATATACATTCCTAAAAATAACCTGCTCAGTCTGTATAATGCTACTTGCACTTTTTTGTATTTGATTTTAGAACTGACTAATTGTTATTGGATAGCAATTGATGTGCTCTTCTCTACAGATGACGAGTTCTCTCCCTCACAGCATTCCTTACTTGCCTGTAGTTCTTTGTCTAAGGTTGGAGCATCCTGAGCTTTTCCCCACCCACATTAGGATGATTTCTCCCATCCACAATGTCTATTGATATTGTCCTTGTTCAGCTCATGTTTGGGCTGTCATATTGATGAGACTTTATGTGTGTACCTGTGGTGATATTTTATTTGTGCTTTAACAAATAAAACTTATCTAGGGATCAGAGGCCAGCCACTGAATTAGACATAGAGGCCAGGCAGTGGTGGCACACACTTTTAATCCTGTCACTCGGGAGGCAGAGATCCTGGATCTCTGTGAGTTCAAGGCCATACTGAAAACAGAGAGAGGCATGGTGGCACATGCCTTTTATCCCAGCACTTGAGATCTCATGCCTTTGCTACCAAGTATTTGGGACGCACATACATCTTTAATCCCAGGAAGATGGCAGGGCACAGAAAGGTATATATGGCATGAGTAAATAGGAAGTCTTACTCTAGAGGCTGAAGAGTTGGTAAGGTGAGGTTGGCTGTGGCTTGTTCTGCTTTTCTGATCTTCCAGCTTTCACCCCAATATCTGGCTCCAGATTTTTTTTTATTAATAAGACCGTTTAGCAATTCAAGTTACATGTACCTTCATTACTAGAAAACAGAAGCTCATATCAAGCTTCTGGTCCTTCTGGCTCTTATAATCATTCTAACCTCATCCACATGTTTCCTGAGCTTTGGGTACAAAAGACATTTTGTGAATATATGCCCAACAGCTGTGCTTCACAATTCAACAATAAATTGTGATTAATTTATTGTTTTTCTGCAATGATTTCCTTCATCTGTTGCAACGAGAAGTTACCTTGATGAGGGGTGAGAAGTACACTTATCAATAGGTAAAAGAAAAAATATCGAGCTTTCATGGTACCAGAAGGTTCCATGCAAACTCCTAAGAGAGAGAAGCAACCAGGAACCCTACCAAGCTATGATGCCTGTGAACCAAAATAATGACCAGCATAGCACAAGTATCCTAAGGTGCTGTGCAATAATGGCACAAGTACCTTAGTAAGGTACTTGTGCCATTGGACTTAAGGCCTGCTCAACAAGAAAGAAGTCATGTCTGGCACTAGAAACCTACTCATTTACCCAAGGGTAGTGAATTCATGGATCTTGGTGGAGAATCTACAACCACCACTTTATTAAAACTAAAGTTTTTGGTGATCAGACATATTACCAGTCAGAGAAAAGAAGTTGTGTAGAGTTGGGCTGGAATGGAGATTAAGAAAACCTTAGCTTATGAAATAGATTTATCAACCTTGAATATTGTTTCTAACCATTGTTTTTTTATTTGATTACATATATTATTTGATTTAGAAGTACCTCAGTTTTCTCCTTACTAAAATGGATTTAACACTGCCTCATCATCTATTATTGGAATAGGCTCTCTAGCAGATGAAACTCTCAAGAAATGTTGCCTCTTTTAATCCCAACTTCAGTTTGACACCCTTCAGTTTCTCTGTGGATCATAAGAGATTCGAGGAGCAACAAGATACTATTAAGTCACCATTAACTTCAACTTCCTTCAGTCAGTTTTTGCCTTAGACTACAAATAATTGGTTAATATTGTCTTGTATTCTAGAATTGAAAAGCACCTGCTAGAAACCATGAGTCAGCTAAGTTCATTTTCTTGAGGTTTTTACTTAATATATTCAAGACATAAAGTTTCCTTCTGTAAATACCTGAAATGGGATTTATTTTAGCAGATATTAAATATCTCAGTGAATCACAAAAGAAATGTGAAGAGAGCATCATGGAATTTTGAATGAACGTGGGATTTAGAAAAGACTGGGGCAATCCTGCTCACTGACATGTAGGTTTGAATAACATTTATTCTTAGGAGCTGCAGTTTTCCTACTGAAATGAACAACAGCCATGATCTATCTGATCAGTATCACCACTTTATAAAGTAAGTATAAACAGACACCTCCTTTTTTCCCTTATTGCCTGATGACTAACACCATATCAACTTCAAGTCTATCCTTCAAATCCCAGGGATCTTTCATAAACAGGAGGATAGAGGATATCTGAATTTTCATTATGCATTCCAGATGTTTCTGAATCAACATACATTTATAAAGCCATGACTGTATGCCAGACACACTGCTGGAAACTTCACAGTTATCAGAGGGATGGAGTCTAGCTCTCACAGAGTTTAAATGTAGTGAGGTACATTAATAACTGAGAAATGAGAAATAAACACTAAAATTGAAAAGGCATGTAAGTGATCTTTGGAAAATAAACTAGGGTTAAAAAAAAACTACTGGAAGAAGATGGCTGTTTATGTCCAAACAGTTCAGTAAGGCTTCTTTGAGAAGGTGACATTTGCAGCATGTACGACTTTTAGAGTTTTCAAGTCATAAGATTTGGCTATGCTTGACGTTTCTGAAGAAGGAAATGGAAAGCTGTATTAAATCTCTTCATGCTACCATAACAGAGTATCATAGACTTGGTAGGCTAAACAATAGAAATTTATTCTCCAGGTTCAAGATTGGAATGATCAATATAGAATTTATTTGTAGGCATTTTCTCATGCTTATAGGCTTTCCACCATGTGCTTACATGGATTTTCTGCAGATTGTATAGTGTGTGTGTGTGTGTGTGTGTGTGTGTGTGTGTGTGTGTGTGTGTGTGTGCAATTTAAATTTGTGCTGTTTCCTGAGATGATATCTCATACTATTCAACTGATTAACAGGACTTAGAAGCCCTGACATGCATGATGCTTTTTGAAAAATGTAAAGCCAGCAGCCCAGTACTGCATTAGAGTTCTTCTAGTATGATTACATTTTACTTGACTTTCCTCCTAAAGGCCCTATTTGCAAAAATAATCATATGGGGTGGGTAATTTCAATTTCAATACATGCATTTGGAAAGGAGGCACAAATCAATCTCATAGCAGCTAGGAAAACATAATTTATGCTAGAGGGATTAATACAAAAACAGTAAACCAGAGAGAGACTCTTCATCCGAAGTCACCTAAGGTATTCTAAGGAGTTTGCTTTTTTATCCTGAGTAATCTGAATAGGTTGAAGAATTTTTAAAGGATATTAACAAAATTACAAAATTATTTCCTTAAAAACACTATGGTAACTCTGAAATATTCACTATAAAAAGTAAAAAGTAGCTATCATCCAAGGTAATAACCAGTAAGATACATGTGTAGACATGTGAAAGGTGATTTCTTAGGGATTGCCTCATACAAGTATGGTATCTGAAAAATCCCATGGCAGACTACATGATACTAACTCTGGAACACAAATTGTGTGGATCAGCTCAAGTTTACAGGCCTCAGACCTGAAAAAAGCTGAGGTGCTATTCTTAGGTTAAGGCAGGAAAATGAGCAACCAGAGGGACTGCGGATGGAGTTCTAGATGGCTAAGACAGGAGGTGAAGGGTCAGGAGAGTAGTTTACCTTCTGTATTGGTGCCTTTCTTGTCCCTATCCTATAGGATGGTGCCCACCTTTATCGAGGATGTCTATTTTGCCTACTCCACTAGATAAGCATGAGAGCCATCCCTAAATATGTCCTTAAACACACACACAAACTAGTTATTTTATAGATTTGTAGGATTTTTTTTAATGTTTCAGAATACTATGTAAAATTTATCTTTAACAGAAGTAAAGAATCCAACTGAAAGAATACCCGTTTTTTTTTTTCTTTTGGGGGGCCTGCCACCCAAGTCCTAAATAAATCACACATGGAGTCTTATTATTACTTATAAATGCACAAACTTAGTTTGGCTTGTTTCTTGCCAGCTTTTCCTAACCTTAAATTATTCCATCTACCTTTTGCCTCTGGGCTTTTTCCTTTACTTCTGTATATCTTACTTTCACTCTTACTCCATAGCTGGCTGTGTGGCTGGGTGACTGGCCCCTGTTGTCTTCCTCTCTTTGTTCTCTTGCTCTTTCTTCCTCTCCTCCCAGATTTCTACTTCTATTTATTCTCTTTGCCTACCAGCCCCACCTATAATTTCTCCTGCCTTGCTATTGGCTGTTCAGCTCTTTATTAGACCAATCAGCTGTTTTAGACAGTAACACAGTTTCAGAGTAAAATACATGCAACATAAAAGAATGCAACACATCTTTGTATCATTAAAACAAATGTTCCACAGCATAAACAAATGTAACACATCTTAAAATAATTTTCTACAACAAATACCTCACAGTCAAAAGTATAATTTGAATGAATATTACTGAGACAATGGCATACATGTGTTGGATGTGTGGTAAGACAGAGCCAGCAGGTATTGGATAATAGAGTGGCTAGAATAGAATTGTAAGGGAAACAGAATCATAAAACATGACTAAACACCGGTTTTAGTTACTGGTTGAGTGGAAGCATCATTTCCCGAAATGGAAAAGATTAATAGAAAGTCATTTTAGGTTGTGCTAAATCCAGAGTTTTGAGATGGATTTATTGCATTGCCTTCACAGATATTCAAGTAAATTATCAAATAGGCAATTAGTCTTAAATCTCCAACCAAGTGGAAATTGATGTTAACAACACAAGAGTGAGATGTTTATATATGTGAACAATATTTAGATCCAGTGAACCAAAAGTGATTATCAAGGGTTTACATTTATTTGTAAACAAAACTGGATTTCAACATTAGGCCTTTGAGCATAATATTCAGATGTCCTGCCTCAGAGGATATTCTACCAAAGTAAATCAGAGGTGGCTGTGGACATCAAAAGTGAATCAGTGGAGTGTGGTTTTATGGTAGTTGAGAAAAACTGCCAAGAAGGAAATAATGTGAGATGATGCTGTAAAGGGGAGGGAAAGAACAGCAGGTATGTCCTAGATCTGGTTACATGGAGTGTGGTAGTTTGAATAGGGATAGCCTCTGAAGACTCATGTGTTTGAATTCTTGGCCCAAAGGGAGTAGCACTATTAGGAAGTGTGGCCTTGTTGGAGAAGATGTGGCCTTGTTGGAGGAAGTGTGCCTCTTTGGTGGCAAGCTTTGAGTTCTCATATATCCTCAAGCTACACCCTGTACACAGTTGTTTCCTGTGGAATAGGATGTAGAACTCTCAGATCCTTCTCC
Source organism: Peromyscus maniculatus bairdii (assembly GCF_049852395.1). Taxonomy (NCBI): domain Eukaryota; kingdom Metazoa; phylum Chordata; class Mammalia; order Rodentia; family Cricetidae; genus Peromyscus; species Peromyscus maniculatus. The sequence continues at coordinate 33,156,098 of NC_134855.1, forward strand.
AGCACCACTTCTGCCTGCACACTGTCATGAAGACAATGGACTAAATCTTTGAAACTGTAAATCAGCCCCAACTAAATGTTTTCCTTTCTAAGAGTGGTATTGGTCTTGGTGTCTCTTCATATCAATAGAAACACTAAGAGAGAAGTTGTTACCAGGTACATGGGTATTGCTCTGATAGGTCAGACCATACTTTTTGTTTGAAAGAATGTGGGCTTTGGGACTGTGGATTAGAAAAGCAGTTGACCACTTTAAGTGGGGCTTAATGGGTCATCTTAGTAGGAACATGGAAGATAGTGATACTGAGGATGATTTGAATTGTAGGGGCCTGACTCAAGAGGTTTCAGAAGAGAAAAATGTTAGTATGTGACCTGTCTTGTGAAATTTGGGTAAAGAATTTGACTGCTTTTTGCCCTTGTCTGAAAAATCTGCCTGAGGCTAAAGTGAAGAAGTTTGGAATAATTCCACTGGCAGAGGAAATCTCAAAGCAACCTAGTATTGACTCTGTTGTGTGGTTATTAGTGTTTACTCTTATGAAGATCTATAATGAAAAGGAGCAAGCTGACCAAGGAAAAATTAGAAAGCAGTTCAAGGAGAAAAGGACACCAGGAAGTGGAATGCAGCTAAACCATCTATTCAAGGAGATAAACAGACTAAAGGAAAGCCTGATGTTAAATGGAATAAAGGGAGTGTTGATCTCAGGGCAAGATAACACCAAGCTAAGATTCCATCTTGTGAAAAAGAATTAAAGAATAGTTTAAGTCTAGGTGTGGGAGTACAAACCTTTAATCCCAGCACTGAGGAGACAGAAGGTTGTAGATCTTTCAGTTCAAGGCCAGCTCCTGGTCTACAGGTATATTTCTAGGAGAGCCAAGCTTAGATAGTGAAGAAAACCATGGAAAACTGTCAGACTGACTGACAGGTAGGACGGAGGAGGCAGGACCGGTCCAGCCCGTTTCTCCCTGGGGCTGAGTAGGATGATGAGTGTCAAAGGCCCAGATCTCCCCTGTCCACAGGAGAGAAGCACACTGAACTGGGAGTCTTGTCAAAGCAGGAACTCAGTTTATTACATCAGGGGTGGACTTATATAGGTTGGGGTGATGGGGGAATGGGGTGAGGATAGCGGGCCAATGAGATGATGCCATCTCAATAGTCACTAGGCAGAGGCCATTCTAGGTCAGGTAGAGCTGAGTCACATCCTAAGACTGATCGCCAAACTTGAGCTAGGCTTGGGAAGTTACACTGAGCCTCATGCCCGGGTCTTATGGGGCCCAACAGAAAACAGAAATCTTGTAATGATGTAATTTAAACAAGAAGGCCATATTCCAGCTCTAGCAAGTCGCAGAACTTGGCAGCTTTGGCCATATGGCTCTGGCTTTAGAGTCAAGGATAGAAAAAAAGGGTTATAGAATCTCCCTCTGTGACTAAGGAAAGCCACTGAGGCAAGGCATATGGCAGGAGTGTCCTTGCATGGAGGTCCAGAGAGGCCATTGTGTGAAACTGTGATAGTTCATTTGAGACCCAAAATGTTGGAGATGCCAGAGCCCTTGGATACCTGTTGAGGACAGCTGCTAACAGGGAGTAGAACTAGCCCAAGAGAAAGAAGTGTATGGCAGTCAGCAAAGTTGAAAGGTGTTGGAAATCTGCAGAGCACTTGACATCACACATTTAGATGCAAAATTTAATTTGCCTAGCTGGTTTTTGGTCTTGCTCTGGTCCAGTATTTCCTTACTATCCTCCTTTTCATCCATTTTGGAACAATAATATATATTCTGTGCCATTCAATGTTGCAAATATGTTACCTTTTTTCATTTTGATTTTATAGGGGATTGAATGAATCTCAGATGAGACTTTGAACTTTGGACTTTTAAACATTATTAAGACTGTGATAGACTATGGAAACTTTAGAAGTTGGACTGAAGGCATTTTGCACCATGTTATAGCTACAAGACTATGGAGGCCAGGGAATGGAATGTGGTGGTTTGAATAGGTATGGTCCCCATAGACTCATATGTTTGAAAGCTTGGCCCATAGGGAGTGGCACTACTAGGAGGTGTGGCCTTGTTGGAGTAGATGTGGCCTTGTTGAAGGAAGTATGTCACTGTGTGGGCATGATTTGAGGTCTCATGCTCAAGCTAAACTCAAGGCACAGTTGCTTCTGCTGCCTGCAGATCAAGATGTAGAACTCTCAGCTTCTTCTCCATGTACACACTGCCATGGAGATAATGGCCTAAACCTCTGAAACTAAGCCAGCCCTGGTTAAATGTTTTCCTTTATAAGAGTTGACTTGGTCATGGTGTATCTTCACAGCAATAGAAACCCTAAGTAAGAAATGGGGTTTATTGGACATTTTGTATAATGAAATTTCATTGGAGTGTGGCTATTGATTGCTTCCTTATCTGTTGACCCATCTTGGTATAGCCTGGGAAAGCATAAGAAACTACTGGTGCCTAATTCCCTAGTAATCTAATCTCACATCTTAGTCTTGTGCTGAAGTAAGGGAAGGAGCTTGGATACATTTCTGAAGATTGGGTCTTTTTAAAAATGTTCTTCAGGTGATCCCAGTATGTTAAAAACATTAAGACTCAACACTACAGAAGTTAACTCCATATATGTGAAGAAGTCTGAAGAAATATCATCTGGAAGAAAATTAGTTCTTATTTACTATTGATTAACTTTAATTGCATTTTTGTAGAAAATACTACAAAGTGTTTCTGTACTTCTGAGATAGCCAGCATAAAGAGAGAGGATCCAATGACTCAGGGTGAAGAGGAAACAAGGGCAGGAAAGGAAGTCCCTGAGGTTGGGAAGAACTTCCGCATGAGTGAGGTTTTGTGTCCTCTGTTACCATGGATGGGAATTGATATTTTCCTTCTCTGGAAGGATTATCTTGGCTGCTTTACAGTGTGATTCTAAGTGGACAAAATGAAGGTATGAAGAAAGCTCTGAAATTTCTATTAGCAATTTTTGAAAACTGTTTTCTATTTCAAATAATTTTTATATTCTAAAGATTACAAAATAATTCCTCAAACATGTTTGTGTTTTAACCAAATCTCAGTTCCCTCTAGAAACATTATGTTTGGGCCATGATAGTCCAGCATGTGGACAAAGTATCTACAGACAAGTTCAGCAATTGTTTGCTTTCCTGCATGTGAATGAAAATCAGTGAACTCCAGTTTCCCAGTTTGTGCACAACACAAGGAAACACATAGCAAACTGGAAACTTACTGCTTAGAATCTTATCACAAATCATTTATATATACTTGGAAAAAAAGACATGTTTTTGGCAACACTGGAAAATATACGTTCGTTTTTTTTTTAATAAACAGTTTATAAAACTTTTTGAAGACTATAAAGTTGATAGCATTTGAAAGGGCAAATCCTTCCTTAGATTGTAAGGAAGTTATTTGAATTCTTAGAAAGTGAAATTCAAGGCTTCCAAGATTCCATAATGTTGGTTTGAGATTTATCATTACAGTAACTTGAAATTCATCTAGTAATGCTGTTTAAGGTTGTAGGAGCAGGTTCATTTTCTCAAAAGACAGGAAAGAACTATTACCAGAAATCCTGGTGAATCCCATCACAGCCATCATTTGGTACCAGGGAAATCAGCATCCTCTCTTAGAGTTCTTAGTCTCATTAATAAAAAAAAAAAATAAGAATAAACACAAAAGGAAGCCCAGGACAAAAGGAAGTTTGTGGACAGTTTATAGGCCTTGAAAAGGAAAACCCCAAGGTAGGCAAACTGTAAATCTCAAAGCTGCAGGGAGTGGGAGATTGGAGAATGCCAACTGGCATGGAGGTCGACTGAATGATGAAAGGCAGTCACATGGCAGGGCAGGAGCTTTAGAGAAAGAGTAAGGGCATCCTCTGTGTGTGTGTGTGTGTGTGTGTGTGTGTGTGTGTGTGTGTGTGTGTGTTAGGGAGTTTAAAACCATACTTGGGCTCTGCCCAGCATCTGAAAGAAAGAGACTGAATAGAAGAAAAGGAATAGTTATGCCTTCTGAGACATAACTCAGAAAAGCTGACAAGTTCTGCAAACTCCATGGGGGCTTGTAGGGGCAGTATTGGGGGGGCGTCTATGGGAAGGGAAAACACATTATACAAAGTTGAACCTGACTTCCCATGGGTGGTAAGCTGTTCAGTTCCCTGATTCTGTCTCACTGGATTAACCCTTAAGGGAGGACACAGAGGCATGTCTCCACCTAGGGGTAGATTTCCATTCTTTACAAAGGAATCCAAGATCTAAAGTGAGCAAGCATCTGTCATTCCTTCTGCTCTGCTGATTTACCCATGTGCTTGCAAATTGATCCCTGAAGCTTTATTGAGAAAGTTTACCCGTTATTACAAAATTTGTACAAATAGTTATTCACATATGGATTCATCTGAGTGCCATTTGACATATTCTATGTGTTGAAATCTGCCAACATGAGACTGAACAGCTCAACCATTTCCATGTAATATATTATCATGTGTTCCTTAAAATGTTTGCATAGTTCACTAATAAACTGCTAAATAATTAAGAGAAAATACTTAAAACAAATGCAAATGCATTATTTGTAAATAGAAAATGAGATTTGAAAGGAATGTGGAAAATTGTCACCCATGCTTATGTCTTTACACACTGGAACTGCATGATTTTATTCCTTGTTCTTCCTTTTTTTACATACTTGAATTTTCATAGTAAAGATGTTTTGCTCCAAAATTAAAAATATATGCATTTTATGGATGTCTTACTTACTGTCCTATTTCTATAAAGAGACACTGTGGCCAAGGCTACTTATAAAAGAAAGCATTTCATTGGAGAGTGCCTTACAGTTTTAGAAGGTTACTCCATGATCATTATAGAAGGATGTCTGGCAGCAGACACAGGGCATAGCATTTGTAATGGTAGCTGGGGCCTTACATCTCATCCACAAGTTGGAGGCAGAAAAACAGAGAGAGTCTAGTCTCCCTAGACCTGGCATGAGCTTTTTAAACCACAAAGTTCACTCCCATTGACATACCTTCTCCAACAATGTATCCTAATCCTTGTGGATCAAGCTTTCAAATATATAAGGCTATGGAGGTCATTCTTATTTAAACCACTACAATGGATGAGCTCAAAATATGAAAATCTTCTATCTTCTTCCATTTACATTTTTAAAGCCATTCTAAATTTGAAACAGGTATGAATTAAAATGTGAGCTTGATTATTTCATTTAACCACTCATTAGTCTAAGATTATGTCTAAAATTATCATTAGGATATATTTTAACAATATTCCTAATAGGCAATAAGCTGAATTTTTTAAAAAGTTAACATTTTACTATGTACTTTAATTCCAAAGTCACTTGGGATGATAGGAGTTGGGAGAAGTTGGGTCCTTTGTAAGCATAAGTCAGAGTTACAGGAAACCAAAATTCTCATGGGTCCTAGTGAGTTGAAAGTTATTTCTGAGAGCAAGGAGGTTTTAAACTCTACCTACTCAATGAATTGAGGAACTGGTCAGAAAGACTTACCTTATCATCAGTTGACCACCAACCTTCTTGGTCCTTTCACTCTGTGGTCAACCAACCTCACCCCCTCTCCCCCAGCCTTATTGGAACTTTCTTAGAGGGCTGCCTGCACCAGACTTTTTCTGTGCACTTCCACTTAACCCATTGACAAATCAGAATTCTGCACCTACATTCAAATTAACCAACTAAATTAAGCAAAACTAAATGCCTAACCTACATGCTGATGCAACCATATCGACCAGTTCCCAGGGAATAAAAAGCCCTGGCTCCAAATGCTATTTGGGAACTCATTTTCAAGATTCCTCCCTGCTTCAACGATGTTTTTCCTTCTTCCTTTTTGCTTGGTTGCTCACCTTCCTCTGTCCTCACTCACCATTCTTCTCAAGTATGAGAAAACAAACCTGGGATCTGCTGACTCAGGTGATTTTGGTGGCCATTTGAATTTCTGGGATCCTAGTTCCTCAAGATAAGACCATCAAGACCCAAGAAGGGCTCTGTCATCCTCAAAGAATCCCACAACAATGAGACTGTTATAGAACCTAATAACAAACAAAATAAATTCCCCAAAACATAAACGAATGAATAAAAAAATACAAATTTTAAATTTTTTCCTACTTTTAGAGTAGATGAACATTCTAAATTTCCACTATGCATGTTTTAAATTCCTTCAATTTAGAAAATGCTTCTCACAAGGACACAAAACACATTTTGGTCATAGAATAGTGACAAGCAACTGTTTCTTTTTCTTTCTTTTCTTATTATTTTTTTTAAGATTCCCCTCTCATTCCTCTTCCAGCTACCCCCCAGCCTTCCCCCCCCAGTCCACCTCCTATCCTCTCCTCCAAAAGACTCCATGGGGAGTCAGCAAAGCCTGGTACATTCAGTTGAGGTAGGACTTGTGGTCGGATGCCTTGACTCACCCTTGATGCAAGGGCAAACAACTGTTTTTGCAACGTAGACACAAGACTTGCCTTGGATTTAGAAGTATAATAGCTTATAAGTGTGTCAAGTATATTTTATTAAGATATTTGAAGATTTCCTTTAAGTCTTGATAACAGCTATTTGGAGCTTTTCAGATGTGCTCTCTTGCTTCATTTTGTCTGTTCAAGGGAGACTTTAGCCTTGGGAATCTTGCCTTTGTTCTCCAAGGTTGGTTACAAATGTACTGTGAGTTGCTCTAACAGGTTAGATGAGTTCCTCTAGCTTTCTCTCTCAGCTCAGATGGGTAAGGAGCTACTGTGCAGAGACAACACTCTTTACCACCAGCTTTTTCTCCTCTTAACTCTTATGTGGTACAGAAATTGAGGCTGTGAGTGGGACTAAACCCTCCACTTTGAATATTGGTCATATGATTTAACTTCATTTATGAAAACCATTTAGAATTGTGGTATATTTCCAATATTCACTAATTATCATCTAAATGTACAAATCTGAGTAAATAAATATTAACAAGTCATTGTCCATAGATAGTTAAATACTGTTAATTTGGAGAGTTCAGGTGGCTGTTGGTTTTCAAATCTTAATTATTACTGACTTTGTGTCCTTAAAAGCATATGGGGGAATGGTTAAAAGAATTTTCAGTGAAATGTGATCTGATTCCTCCTGCTTTGTACAAGGGAAATGGATGAGCAGTTAGAGCAGTTAGGACCCATTACCAGAGACAAGGCTCTAAATTAAGCTTAACTATGAATTGAGAACTAATGAAAAGGGGACAAATATGCATTACATAATTATGATGTAATTCAGTGGAATCTATGTAATGTTGGTGTTGGGACTTAGCTATACAAGTGATGGAGAGCACCTTCATATTTAATTGCTTTATTTGTTCAACTTCTAAACACAGAGTCCTTTCAGCTACCCATTTTAAAGAGAAGTGCAGTTTACTCAACAAAAGATTGATTTGACACTGTTGTTCAAAATGACAAAAATACTAGCTTATTCTTCACATTGGAGAGCTCCTTAGAATTTTGACTATCCTTGTCTTAAGTATCTTTCAAAGAGACAGTGACCTAAAGAGCTAATCTAATAGATGATTAGTGATGTAATCCATTGTAATGATTAAATCTGATCAGTTATTTAGAGTACAGTCATTCATTTCCTGGACAGTCAAGGTCAGAACCAGCTCGGGGTGTTCTCAGAGGAACTATGCAAGTCTGATGAGAAGCTAATAGAGACCAGCCTGGGAACAAGAGAACAGCTGCACTCTGGGAAAAGAGGGATCAGTGAGAGTACACGCAGCAGGGCAGTCCTTGGGAGAGTCTAAATTTTGCTTTTTTGTTCACCCCGGGAGGGTCTAATTTAGGTCTTTCCCTGCTCATCCATGGTTTTCTTTCAATGAGCTATGATGGACAGAAACAGGTGTAGCCATTAACCTAGTGAATATATCACCATAAAAGGGCAAGAGCAGTATAGACACTGATGGAGGAAGACAATCTAAACCGGAGCCACCTGGAACCTGACTCCAGCAATCAATCAATATATTCTTCCTTTTCTCATTCACCTCACGGGGGTCACAACAACTTGACTTTGATAATGCAATTTTCAAACCACTTAGAAAGCAGGTAAATTGTGGGCTTTCTGAGGTGCTCTTAGGAGGGCATTTTTTTCCCCTAGCTATTTCCAGCTCCGCTATCTTGAAGGCTAGGACATCAAACCACATGCATTTGAAGCAGTTTTACTATTTCAAGGGAAAGGTTTCCATCTACTGGATTCTTTGGGTAATAAAGAGAGAAAGAGTTGACATTAGAGTTAGTGCCCATTTAAAGGGTTCATAATTCTAAATTTTGTTATATTAGAAAAATCTCATTACCAATAACATTACCATTTTTTCAAAATATAATATAAATCAAACATTACATTGCACAAATTAATAGAAAAGAATATATAATTTGCCTTTCTTTTCTCTTGCAAAAATGACATGAAGTATATGAAACAGTTAAATACTCACATAAGCTTCAACCTTTGGTAAGATAAATGGACCTATAACATTAAAGTGTTGTTTCCTGAGCAAACAATATCTTCATTGTAATTCTCATGATTTGACTTCAGACGCTGATACTTAATGATTATCTTCTCATATATATGTACTATTGTGTGATTAGATTAAAGCAGGCCTCTTCCAGGTACCTGCAAAGTAGACCTTATGACTACACACAGTGTTTCTTAAAAATGTGGGATAGTGTGCATGCACAGGAGTGCATGTGCATGCTTGTGTGTGTGTGTGTGTGTGTGTGTGTGTGTGTGTGTGTGTGTGTACAAAACTGAATGCTTAAAATGTAATACTTGGGCTTTTATTATAAATCCACTTAACAGAATTATAAGAGTACATATACTCTTTTATAAATTCTTAAATTGATTATTCTAATTATAATACTATGAAATGAAGCAATAACTAATACAGAATGAAAACTTACTCATTTAAAAAACAATTTTCCCCCTCTCCCAATTCCTCCCAGATACTCCCCTCTTTTACTATCTACCCAATTTTATGTTCTCCCTCTCTTGAAAAAATAAAAATCCCAGAAAAATGAAAATCATAATGAAGATATACAAGACAAACACAACAAAAATGCCAAAGTGTAACAAAAATTCCACCAAAAAAAAAAACCCCACAAACCACACGTTGAATTTATTTTGTGTTGATCAACTGTTCCTGGGCATGTTTATTAGTGGTTCAAAATAATGACTTTCAATGTGATGTTCCCATATGTGTACAATACCTACTTTGATCATGTTTACTCACTGCTGCATTCTCTAGGACCCTCTACCTCTCTCCCCAGGCCACCTCTTCCTCCATCTACCTCATATATATTTGTCTTTAACTAGATTTCATATATGGGAGAAAACACTGTTGGAATCTGTTTTATTTGACTAAGCATAATGATAACCAATTCCATCAATTTTCTAGCAAATACCTTGATTTAGATTTTTTGTGGTCAAATACACACACAGACACACACACCAGACCATACACACAATACACACACTCACACACACTCACTCACTCACTCTGAAGGGAACATATAGTGACCCCATAACCTGCATTGTGTTGTGACAAACCCTGATAGGAAGCTATCTCTATTGTATGCTGACTTTGATGTGTTGGGTATAGTCCCAGAGTATATCACATTTTAAAAATCTAATCCTCTTCTCATGCACACTTTAACTTGAATATTGTGTACAATGTTGATGTGAACCTAAAGTAGAAATGAATTGATTTTATTTATCTATCCAACAATATCCGTTATCTTGTTTAGTAGACTATTTTTAAATCTGGAGAAAGCTGTCTTTAATAATGGCTGAACTAATTTATAGCTCAGATGTTCAAGAGGGTCCTCTTTCTCTGCACTCCCACCAACACATTATGTGATTTTTTTTCATAATTGACATTTTAGCTGGAATGACATGACTCTCATTGTGGTCCTGTTTGGAATTTTCATGGTAACTGGTGATGCTAGACATGTTTCTCAGTTGCTCATTAGCTGGTTGTACATGTTTATTTGAAAAGAGCCTATTCTAGCTTATTGCTGACTTTTGTTCTGGTTTATTTTTTCTTACTGCTGAGCTATTTTAGTGCCTTCATATTTCAGTTATTAACATCTTATGAAATGAATAGTATGTATTTACCTTTTCCTCCTCTCCAGGGTGTCTTTTCACTTTGGTGACTGTCTCATTTGAGTTGGACAGAATCTTTATTTCATGTGTCAGCTTTTACAATTGCTGCCCAGCTCTTAGGGTCATACCCAAAGCCTCACTACCCAGCCCAAAGTCAACCTTCTGTACTTTATTCTCTCAGTGCCATAGCATTTGTTGTGTGTGCTGTTATTATTGTGGCTCTTGTTCTTCAGGCCTCAGACTTGGTGTTTACCAAAGGCTGAACTTGCACTTTATTTTCCTTTACAGCTGAATAGTATTCCATACTGTAGTTCATTATCTTTTCTGAGTTGAAGGACATTTATGTTGTGTCCATTTACTAGCTATTGTGAATAGAGCAGCAATGAACATGGCAGAGACAATATCTGTGGAGTAGAATGCACACTCTTTTGGTCACATCCCATATAGTAGATTTTTAGCTCTTTGAGAATTTTCTACACTTTTTTTCCAGAGTGTCTGAACCAGTTTGTAATACAGTGAATACAGTAATACAGTAAACCAGTTTGTAACACAGTAATACAGTGAATGGGGGTCTCCTTTCTCCCCAAATCCTCTCATTTTTTCCAGCTGTTTTGTTGAAATTAGTCATTATTGCTGGAGCAAAATAAAACTTCAAAATTATTTTGATTTATATTTTCCTAATTTCTAGGGATAGTGAACATTATTTTTTAGTTAATTCTTAGCCACTTTTACTTTTTCTTGGAGAACTCTGTGTTAAGATTCCAAGCTCATTTTTACATAGGACATTTGATTGGTGGGTTTTTTTTTGTTTTGTTCTTTGAGTTATTTATAGATTCTAGACATTAGTCCTCTGACAGATGAATAACTAGTAATGATTCTTTTCCATTTGTGTGGGCTGGGCTTCCTCTTCAATGGATTGGTTCCTTTTTTTTTTCTTTTTTAACTGTGCAGAAGCATTTTAGTGTTATGAGGTCCTACTACTCAATTGCTGACCTTAATTATTGGATATATGAATCATTGTGGAACCAGAAGGAGGAGGAAAGAGAAGGGAATATCAGGGTAAATGTTATCTAAAAAGCATAAATGGGAAAAAAGGAGGGAGCAGGGCAAAATAATAATAAAGATACAGAGATACACAAGGAATTATACTATTAACTATCTACCTAAAGACATCTATGATACATGTAATTCTGTATATATGTATCTGTGGATAGTTTAAATGAATTTTCCCATCTAGACTGACCTTGTTCCCCCAAGAGTCTTAGACTACCTAATATAAACACAAAAACAGAGTTTGAGAAACCCCCTTTCAAGTTGCTCAAGTGTTCAAGAGACCTCCAGAACACTGCAAGCTTTTGTTGTTGCTCTTAGTTTTCCTTCTCAGAAATGAAAGCTATGTCTCTATTGCTAAAGCACAATTAACTTCAAATATGAGACCCAGAGAAGCTAAGCTTGATATGACCTTAAAATATGCTTTGTGAGGACTAGCTTCCATGGTATCAGAAGGTACCATGTAAGCTACCTAAAAATGGAAGCAACCAAAAGTTCCACCCAACTATGATGCCTATAAAAGATAACAACAGCCAGCATGGCACAATAATATTAAGGGTACAATATGTACCTTATGGTAACTAACAACTCTTTGGACTTAAGACCTGTTCAGTAGGAGGGTAATCATGCCTATGCTAACTATCCAGGGCTAGTAAAATAATGGCTCTGTAAGGAAAACCTACAACTGCTACTTATCTAAACCAGCATAATTTCTATGTTCTTAATATTTATCATCATACCCACAGATAAGTGTACTTCCCACTGCTTACTGAGGAAATTTCTCTTTGTCACAGAGAGAGAAAATTACAGAAAACCACAACTGATCAAAATACAGAGTTGTGAAGCCTAGTCCCAGCTGATATAACTGCCACACAATTCCTGCTCATAAAACTCAGGGATCATTGCAAAATTTGATGTGAACAAGGGTGATACCAACAGACATGCTAATATGAAAAGAATGATTAAGTATAAGGAATGTTGAGAGCAGTAAAACTCGTGTTCCCTTGGGAAAGAACACCAGTTGATAATCCAGTACAAAATGATCAATCCTGAAAGCATACATAGAAGTAATAGTATTACAGACTGAGCAGATTCTGTGTGTGTATTCACACACACACACACACACACACACACACACACACACACACACAAACACACACCATATATAATGTACATATACATATATATGCTTGTATATATCCATGTAACAATGATTAATGAGAAAAGAGGCCATGAATTTGAAAAAGAGAAGGGAGGAATATACAGGCAGGTTTTGAAGGAGAAACGGGTAGGGGGAAATGATATAATTATGTTAAAATATCAAAAAAAGCATCCACCAAAATCAAGTTGGCTTTACCTCAGAGATTCATGGATGACTCGATAAATATAATACATGTACTTGAAGACAAAACTTTCATGACCATCTCAATAGTTGCAGAAAACTACTTTCACAAAAATCAAACATGCCTTCATGTCCCAGAGACAATAAGACTAGAGGGCATATACCTCAATATATATATATATATATATATATATATATATATATATATATATATATATATGTGTGTGTGTGTGTGTGTGTGTGTGTGTGTGTGTGTTTGTGTGTGTGTGTGTATAACATGTGTGTGTGTTTGAAAACTTCAGCTAACATCCTACTTAACAGAGAAAAATGAGGCGATCCCATCAAAAATAGGAATAAGATTGTACTGTCTACTATCCCAACTTCTTTTCAATATAGTGCTTGAAACATTAGCCAGAGCAGAAAGTATGAACAGGAAACTAAATGGATATAAATTGAAAAACAAGAAGTCAAATTATCCTCATTTATAGATGACATATCATACATAAAAGTTGCCAAGAGCTCCACTAGTAAACATACAAAAATTATTAACTCTTTCAGCAACATGGCAGAATCCAAAAGCAACTTATGAAAAATTGGTATCTCTTCTAAATATTAATGACTACAATGCTAAGAAAGAGATCATGGAAACAGTTCCATTCACAATAGCCCCCCAAAATATTGAAGTGTTTAAGATAAACCTAACTAAAGAGACAAAGTATTTCTTCAATGGAAAGTTTACTAAATCTCGTTAAAAATGATTTAGAAAGACACTAGAAGGTAGAAAGATTTTACATGCTTATTGGTATATTGAATATTGTGAAAATTACCATCCTACCAAAAGCAATTCACAGGTTCACTACAATTCCACTCACAATTGTCATGATCTATTTAGAAATCCTTCCCAAAATTAATTTGTAAGCACAAAAAGTCCCTAAATAAACAAAGCAATTGTAAACAAAAGAGCAGTGATGGAAATACTACTATACTAGACTTCGAGCAATATGCTAGTGCTGTCATAATAAAACAACATAGTACTACAACAAAACAAAACAACAAAAAAGGCATGTAGATTGATGGAACAAAACAGACTCAGATATCAATACATGTAATGGCAGACACCTGATATTTGACAAAGATACTAAAACACTATCCTCAGCAAATAGTGCTGCAAACATTCTGTGTCCATCTGCACAAGAATGAAATTAAACTCATATTGTCAACCTGAACAAAAACCAACACCAAATGTATCAAAGACCTCAATGTGCAACCTGAAATGCTAGAACTGCTAGAAGAAACATAAGGAGTTTACTATGAGAAATAAGTGCAAAAAGTGATTTTTCTGAACAGAACTTCACTTGCTCAGGAATTAAGTATAGTAATTGACAAACGGGAATGTCATGAACTGAAAGCCTGCTGTAGACAAAAATAAATAATCAAGTGAAGAGGAAGCCTAATCTCTGCCAGCCATACATTGCATAAAAGATTGATATCCAGAAAATACAAAACTGAAAAAAAAATGAGGAATTAGTTAAACAAATGACCCAGTTCAAACCTGTGCTATAGATGTGAAAAGAGAGTTCTTAATAAATAAATAAAAATATCTAAGAAATATCTTTAAAAGTGTTCAACATTCTTAACAATTAGTGAAATGCAAGTTGAAAGTTCTTTGAGTTTTTTTTTTCATACTCCGTTCAGAGTGACTAAGATGAAGAAAACAATTGGCTACAAATGCAGACAGCAATGCAAGGAAAGAGGAACACTCATTCATGTTGGGGAGAGTACAACCTAGTGTAGCCACTATAGAAATCAGTATGGAGACTTGCCCAAAATACTAAAATTAGATCTACCATATGACCCAGTTATATCAACACTTGACATATGCCCAAAGGACTCAATAGAGTGCTGTGGCAATACTCAGCCACATTTATTGTCTGTTCATTGCAGCTTGAAAATGGAAACCACCTAAATGTCATCAAACTAATAAATGGATAACAAAAAAATATGCTACATATATACAATGTAATGTTAGTGTTACAAAGTAAAATGATAGCATGAAATTTGCAGGTAAAGGGATAGATTCAGGAAGACAAAGAGCATATTGTCTCTTATTTGTGGATCCTAGCTCCAAATCTCCAGATTTGAATATGTAACTTACAAAAGAGCAGAAGTGAGGAAAGCAGAAAAGACCACGGGGAGACTGGGGAAGAAGGAGCTCTAGAGAACAGAGAAGGCAGCCATAGATGCTATGAACTCAAAAATGGAAAAATGAGGTGGGTATTGTAACTGGGAAATCAGGAAGGAGAGCAATCCAGAGGGAAACACAGAGAAGGCAGACATAGATGCTGTGAAGGGAGAAATGGAAAAATGAGGTGGGTATTGTAACTGGGGAATCGGGAGGGAGAGCAATCCAGAGGGAAAGGATTAAGAAGAAATTTAAAAACTATAAGGCTGTTTGAAAATTACAGCATAACATACTGTTTTATACGTGGAGTAAAATGCATATAATGTATGTCTGTATATAAATGTAAAGTTTAAGTGGATTTATGATATATTGGTTAATAATGTTCCCCTTAAGAGGGATAAACTATCTGACAAAACAACCAGTGCTAGGAATGGGAAACCTCTCCCCAGTTATGAGTCAGTGAAGTCCAAGAGACTCTGAAATCAGTATAGGTTATTGCCATTGCCCTTGATTGCCTTCCAGAGCTTGAGGGTGAGACCTATTGCTAAAGACTTTGGACACAGGACATCAGTGAGTGGAGTTGGAACTGACCTGCAAGCCTTTTCCTAAGAACTAGCTCTCTTAAAAGTGCAATGCAAACTGCCAAAGGAGAAAAGGTATCAATAGCCATACACAGGGAAATAGATACAGAGACCCACAGCCTAACAAAAGCTATTGGGGTCTAACCCATTGATAACCTGTTCCCAGGGTCTGTGGAAAAATCTGCATCCAGCTGATAATCTAATCTTAATGATATCAAATGAATATATGTACATGAAACTCTTTAGTCCATTCACTTTATTCTTTTGAGTTGGTTCTCTCTATATACAGATTCTATTCTGTTCTCTTACTTAGCTCCTTTCTTGCCTGATTTCTCTCTTTCTCTCCTTTCTTTATTCTTCTAAGTTCTCTCTCTCTCTCTCTCTCTCTCTCTCTCTCTCTCTCTCTCTCTCTCTCTCTCTCTCTCTCTCTCTTTCATTCTTCCCCATCTAGTTCTTTCCCATCTCCTTAGTTTTTCTCATCTTATTCTTTCCCATCTAGACCTCTTCCACATGGTTCTTCCTCCTCTAGTTCTTCCCCATATTCCATGCTGTTCTTCTAGTACTCTAGTCCTAAGGTCTCTGAGGTTTCCAGGTATATACCCATGCAATAACAATGCTCTGGCTATAGCAAGGTCACCAGGATTCAATTCCTTCTGGGTCAAAGGAGTGGCAATAAGGTCCCCACAAAGAGCAGTAATTGTCAGCTATCATTGGGGAATAGAATCAACTGAGGATCAAATTAGGTTAATATCTAAGCAAAGGGGACTTTTTGTGCTCAAACTATATTCTTACAAGTGGTTTGGTAAGGTGTTAGGAGTCTGTCAGTGATGAGTGAAAATAAAACTGCCTTAATATCCTTTGGCCAGCTGGTATCTGAAGACAAACAGAAGAGGAGGAGTGGATAGTAGGGAAAGGTGGAAGGGAGGAACTGGGAGGAGAGAAGGGAGAGGAAACTTTGGTTGTGATATAAAAACTAACTAACTAAATAAATAAACATATAAATACATAAATAAATAGCCATACACAGCTAAAATCCAACAAACCACAATAACCAGCAAGTCCAGCATGATGGCCCCAATGGTGCAATGGTGGCACTTTTATTCTGTAGGTAACCAAAGCTGTCTAGTTTACCATAAGTTCTGCTCAAATGGGACTGAATTTATCCCTGATACTGTAAATGTCACTGATTACTGATAGTTTTGATTGGTCACAGACCTTAGAGAAGAACCGACTACTACTGTTTTTTGCAACCAATATAATTTTTAACTGTATTCTAAATTGCAATGAATAAAGGAAATTTCATAGGGTCTAACTACTTGATGATGAGTTATGGGCAATAAATGGATGCTTAGAAAGGGAGAATCCATTTTGTCCAAGGCTAAGTTCCCTAGTAGGTTAGCCAATCCCAAGAGGTCATTTGTAAATACATGTATCAACACTAACCAGGCTCAGTAAATTAAAAATTTGAGTGTGTGTGTGTGTGTGTGTGTGTGTGTGTGTGTGTGTGTGTGTGTGTGTGATAACAACAAATAGAAGAGGTCATGAATTTTAGAAGTAGTTGGGGGTACATGGAAGGATTTGGAGAGCATAGAAGGAAGGATGGAGATGACATAAGTACAGTACTCATGTGTAAATTTCTCAAAATATTTAAAAATGATTTTTTGAAATCAATAAATAATCTTAAAAATTCTAAGAGGGAGGCATGGTAGTAAGAATGACTCATTCCAAGGTATAAAAATCTAGTAGATGCTGCTGCAGCTCACATGTCATAGAGCAGGATTCATCAGATGCCAGGGCTGGCATGATATCAAAATGCCCAACTTGGTCATCTACTTCCTCTTGTGAGGCCCCAGATTCTAAAAGCTTGACAGTCCCACAGAAGAAACACAAGCAGGACTAAACACTGTGAGCATGAGCTGTGGTGGATGTCCCAGAGTCAAACTGTAACAATGACTTTGCAATGAAGTTTTAAGCATCTTAATCTATGACTAAATTCACTGAAAATCAGTTTAAACTTTTCCTAATCTAGTAAAAAGAATGTAATGAAACTGAAAATGATTTTCATTTGCACTGAAAATACCAGTTAAGTGCAAACCATAGTGAAGTCCCTTATTAGAGATTGTTTGATTAATCTGTGTGGGTAACTAAAAAGAGGCAATTGCAGATTTTTGCAATGGTATATGTTAAGATTTTTTTGTTTTCTTTCTGATAGAGGCACTCTGAGAATGTAATTTTATTTATAACCTTATGATACCATGAAATAGTTAAGTATGACATTAAGTGTAAAAATAATTTCAAAATTCAAATGACTGACTTATGATAGATCTGTGTTGCATGAATGTAATTTATAACAAACTGCTCTGCTTCTCCCTGCTTCTGCTTAAAATTTTTCAGATCTTAGTATAACTTTTAGGGAGAAAGTTGTATAATACCTATTTTTAAATTTTTAATGTCAATTATTTCCAGATTTGCAACTTTAAACCTTTAAAATATATGTTAAAATTAAATCTTTATCTAAAAACTTTGTAATTTTCTTCTGATAATATTTCTTTAGTTTTCTCTAGAATTGAATAACATGATGAAAGACTTACTGCTATCAATGTCAATTGAAGTAATTCACAATCAGAAATGATGCAGTTTAGTACCATATTAGTTGTCTACTGGTGTTCAGTAAAGAGCTACAAAGTTGGTACCTTAAAAGCATGAATGCTTATCATCTAATTTTCTTTGAGTCTGGAGTACAGGGATAGCTTACATAGGTTCAAAGAACAGAGTTCTCAGTGTCTGTAATGAACATGGCTCTTGGTTTAGTGGGTGTCTAACTGGGCTACCTGGGTGTATTAGTCATGGTTCCTTAGAGGAAAAGAACTGGTAGAAAAAAATATGTGTATATAGAATGCATAACATTCATACATATATAATACATATATAATGAATGAACTAAGAGAGAGAGAGAGAGAGAGAGAGAGAGAGAGAGAGAGAGAGAGAGAGAGAGAGAGAGTTATTACAAGGGCTTCTTTCAACAATGGCTGTCTCCCAAGAGAAAGTTGAGAATCCAGTAATTGTTTGGTCTATGATGCTGGCTGGATGTCTCAGCTGGTCTTCAGCATATGTTGGAATCTTGAAGAAGTAGGTTCTAATGCCAGTGAAGGATGTGTCAGAGAGTTAGGTTAGTCAGGCTGAGTACATACACATCTTTCTTCCATGTACTTTTACCAGGGCTGCCACCCAAAGATGTAGGTCTTCCCACCTCAGATGAGCCAATTAAGGAAAATCCCTCATAGGTGTGCCCACATGTTTGGGTTTTAGTTGATTCCAGATTCAGTTAAGTTGACAAATGAGACTGCCTATAATAGTAGGGAAGGGTTATGCTCACAGTGTTATGCAAATATTGTTGAATCTTGTTCTTTGCAGACGTTATTACTGACAGAAGTCTTTAGTGTCAGAGGGCCATGAGATGAATGCCTTGCCAAGTATATTTGTCCTAGTGGAAATAATAGGCAAATAGGTATAAAGAAATATAACTTTCTTGGTAATAGCCAAAGAAACACTGCTTTCCTTAATCAACATTTTTCTTATAGATTATAAATAGGTTGTATCAATTCACCCCACTCCCTCCATCTCATTCTATATGCTTCAGATAACCCTTCTTAGAAAAATGTTGGTCTACCTCTCCCTAACAATCAGTTACAGATTCTATGCTCAGTGCACTCTGTACACTTACCAAAACCTTCTATAGTTTCACACATGTTCATTTTCATTAGTGTTGGTAAATTGATTATCCAAGTAAACATTCACTTGATTGGGGCTACAAAGTATACACAGTTGTTGTTCAATATCCAGTCCCCTGTCATCCAGAATGGTTTATAACAGAATAAGAAGCACCAAGAATGTATGAGAAGGAAGAAACACACAAAATTCTTTCCTAGAACCAGGAGTCACAGGTACTTTCATATGCACTTTCATCTCCGAAGCCTTAAATCTTTCATCTGTAAAAGGTCACTAATAACACAAATAATTAGAATTTCAATGCAATTTGTGATTTAATAATGACTCTAATGATCGACTTTTACTGCATTGAAATTTTCTAGCACCTGCCCTTTTCATCTTTTGACCAGTGATTTGATATATTAACCTTTTGCAACAGGCAATGCCAGAGGACAGGAGAAATCATGAAAGAAGGTGAAAAACAACACTTTAAATTCATAAATTTAAAGAACACTCTCGGTGCTCTACAGCGTCTATATATTTAGATATCCCAGCTATGTTATCATTCTAAATGTTTTCATCTCCTCTAGGCAAATCAAGCCTTACCTGAACAAAGACAACACTATACACATGTATTTCCTTTCAAAATGTTGGCATCCTGCCTTTCCCTTCAACTGCCCAAATACCCTCTTTGTAAACAAAGGGCTTCTTCAATTACATGGAAGTCTAGTCCTAGACCAATGACATTATAAGAAAATTATTTAGCTCTTTTAAGAAAAAGAAATTCCATGGGATAGAGAATTAGATTATTATGTAGGGAGTAATTTTTCATCACAGTGGTGCACCTGACACAATTGGACTTTTTTCAACCCAACTGGATATTGACTTTATTTAGGAATTGCTGAGATATTGTCTTACCAAGCAGTGTTGAGTCTGATTTGAGAACTGCATCTGATGTACACAATAAATAAACTTTGCTTTGATATCTGCATCAATTTTTTAGCAGTGTTAGAAAAAGGCAAACTCTGTATGGAAAACCCAAGAGCAAAATGTCACTCTACCCTTCACAGAAAGGATAAGTCAAGCTTATGCTTATTGAAATTGTTGTCACTGATTATACTATAGCAGCAGTGTACAGGGTCCCCGGGGGTGACTAATGATTCTTCTGTAGCCTTTTCCAGCGCATTCATTTATAACAGCTTATGACAGATGGGGAAAACTGGTTGACAATAGAGGCAAGAATAAATTTTACAATTGTTTGCTTAGAGCACAATCAACATGTTCTTTGTGAGCAGTTATAGATAAAAAAAAAATCTTATTCCTGATGTTCATAGTGTGGTATTTTAATTGAGATTGTGATTATGCAATTTGTGTTCTTCTTTGTTAAAAGTGGCACATGTGCCAAAAACCTCTCCACTGCACAGTGTGGGCAGGAGAACACAAGGAGTGGAGCTTCAGCTTCCTTTCTAGTAGTATTTGGGAGTTAGAGAAAACCCTTGTATTGAGACTTCAAAGGATGCCTGCAGGAATACAACTCAGAGATGTCTGGAAGTGATGTACGATATACTGCTCACTGAAAAGGCATCTGGACCAAAGGAAGGGTTGATTTCCCACACCATTCATCTGATATACCACAGCCGTACACAGACTCAGTGCAATAAGTTCACTTTGCTGTTGGAAATGATATGCCTCTTGACGTTCACATGCATGTTAAAATAGTAATCCTAAGTGGTAAGAATTAGTGCATATTTGCATCATGCATTGTTTTACATCATTCCCTCAGAAATAATCACAATACCCAGAAGAACAGGCTAGTTTCATGTGACTTAATAGAGTTGGAATCAAAGACTTTTGATGTTATGTGACTTGCCCAGTAAAAGACAGATCAAGATAAATCCTTAAACAAATTAACTAGTTTCTAAATAAACCATTATATTGCTTATTCAGAATTATATTTATTTATTAAATTTTTCCATGGTTGCATAAAATTTCTAAATATTATTATTTCTATTGCAAAATCTCTACTACATCTTGTCAGGACAGTCAAGAATTAACAATGTATAGTTTCCTTTATTTGATTTGCATTATTATATCAAATAACACAAATCAGTTATTCCATAGTAAAAATAGCACAACAGACTTACTGTAGTCTTTCTGAATATTTTCCTAATAACATATAATTCAAAATCAATAAGACTTCTTTATTGGCTTAGCAGAAATGAATAGTTTTTAAATATAGAATTAATGGAATTTTTAAAAAAGTATTTGGAATTTCTGTTAGGTCCTTTGTTAATAAGATTAACTAATACTTTTGAGCCAAATTTATGTAAACTTATTTCTTTTAAAATACTTTTGCTTTTATATATATATGCATATACATTACAGATAACATAAATATATACATCCATTACTCTTACCTATCATAAATATTAAGCATGTATTCTAAGTCATTAATTAAAATATTTATTGACAGACAGGATTCATACACACATGCATGCATGAAAATGAGAAAGAGTGAAATCAAGAATAAAAGGCACCATTGCCCCAGCAAACCTTGTAGGCACGACAGGTTGTAGGTTGAATATTTTGTGAATGAGTTGGTGTCCCAGTCCCACCATGGGAAGCCTAGCCTGGTTACAGAAGATAGCTGGTTCAGGATCCATTACTAGGAGTCCTTGCTAGGGTAACCCTCATAAGTTCCAGGAAGTTTCCACTTCATGAGATCTCTACATCATCCCATAAATGCCCACCTATTCCAATTGTCTCTCTCTGTACTCTCTGCCTCTTCCCCCACCTGATCCTTCTTATTCCCATTCCTACCCACCCACAGTCCACACACAAAATATATTCTAATTTTCCTTCCTAAGGAGGTCCATGCATCCCCCTAGACCTCTTCTATTTATCTAAATCCCCTGGGACTATGGAATGTAGTGTGATTGTCATTTACTTAACAGCTTATGTCCAATTATAAGTACATGCCATGTTTTTCTTTCTGGATCTGAATTGCCTCATATAGAATGATTTTTTTTTCTAGTTCCATCTATTTACCTACAAATTTCATGATGTCATTTTTTTTTCTAAAGGCTAAGCAATACTCCATTGTGTAAGTGTACCACATTTTCCTTATCCATTCTTCAGTTGAGGGACATTTAGGTTGTTTCCAGTTTCTGGCTACTATTAATAGAGCTGCTATGAACATAGTTGAGCAAGTGTCCTTGTGGTAGGATGGGGTGTCTTTTAGTATATTCTCAAGAGTGGTATAGTTGGATCTTGTGGTAGATCAATTCCCAATATTCTGAGAAACTGCCGTATTGATTTGCATAGTGGCTGTATGACTTTGCACTCCCATCAGCAATGAGGGAGTGTTCCCTTATTCCACATCCTTGTCAGCATGAGCTGTAAGTTGTGTTATGGACTTTAGGCATTTTGACAGGTACAAGATGGAATCACAAATAAATTTGATTTACATTACCCTGGTGGCTAAGGATGTTGAACATTTCTTTAAGTGTGCCTCAGCTATTTGGGATACCTCAATTGAGAATTCACTGTTTACATCTGTGCTCCATTTTTAAGTCAAATTATTTCATTTGTTGATTTCTTGTTTCTTGAGTTCTTTATGTAGTTTGGATATTAGCCCTCTTTTGAATATGGAGTTGGCTATTGAATAGACAACCATTCTGTAGGCTGATATTTTGTTTTATTAATTGTGTCCTTATCCCTAAGGAAGCTTTTCAATTTCATGAGGTCCCATTTATTAATTGTAGATCTTAGTACCTGCATAATTGTTGTTTTGATCAGGAAGTTGTCTCCTGTGCCAATGTATTCAAAGCTATTCCCTACTTTCTCTTCTCTCAGGTTTATTGTGTCTGGTTTTATGTTGAGGTCTTGGATCTGCTTGTACTTGAGCTTTGTGCAGGTTGATAAATATTGATCTGTTTACATTCTTCTACATGCAGACACCCAGTTAGAACAGTACCATTTGTTAAAAATGCTTTCTATTTTCCATCATGTATTTCTGGTTTCTTTATAAAAAAATCAGGTATCCATAGTTTATAGATTTATATTTGGGTCTTTGATTCATTTCCATTGATCAACATGTCTGTTTTATGTGAATATCCTTAGATTTTTATTATTATAAAAATAAATAAATTTCATGCTATATAGTACACCATGAAATCAGGAATGTTGATACCTCCAGAAGTTATTTTTTTGTTCAGGATTGGTTTAGCTATTTTGGGTTTTCATTTTTCCATTTGAAATTGAGTATTGTCCTTTCAAGGTCTGTAAAGAATTGTGTTAGAATTTTGATGGGAATTTCATCAAATCTGTAGGTTGCTTTTGGCAGGGATGTCTGGTCTAACTTGAAGCCCAAGCCGGGAGAGGGAGCCCATGCCCAACACTGCCTGGATGGCCAGGATCCAGAAGCTAGATGGCTCAGGAACCTAGGGGCAAAAAAAAGTCAGTGAAATGATTCCTAATGATATTCTGCTTTCCTCATAGATTGGTGACTAGCCCAGTTATCATTAGAGTAGTTTCCTCCAGCAGCTAATGGGAGCAGATACGAAGACTCATAACCAAACATTAGATGGAGCTCAGGGAACCCCACAGAAGAGGGGGAGGAAGGATTATAGAAGCCAAGGGGTTCAGGACTCCAGGAGAACAAGACACAGAGAATCAATAAACAGGGCTAATAGGGGCTCACAGAGATTGAAGCATTAGTCATGGAGCCTGCAGGGGTATGCACTAGGCTCTGTGCATAAATGTTATGGTTTTTAAGCTTGGGGTTTTTGTGGACTCCTAACAGTGAGAGTAGGAGTGTCTCCGACTCTTTTGCCTGCTTGTGGAACTCTTTTCCTCCTACTGGGTTGCTTCATCCAGCCATGATATGAGGGTGTGTTCCTAGTCTTACTGCATCTTGTTATGCTCTGTTCAGTTGATATCCCTGGAGGTCAGCTCTTTTCTGAAGGGAAATGGAGGAACAGTGGATCTTGGGGCAGCGGAGAGGAAGGTAGGGGTTACTGAGAGGAGAGGAGTGAGGACAGGCTATGGTCAGGATGCATTGTAGGAGAAAAGAATAAAAAAGAAAGAAAACAAAATAATAACAATTGTCAAAATACTTCAATTAAACACTGTTCAAGGATCTCAATGGAAATAGACTCATTGTCAATAACTATGTTTTTTTCTGACATTCTCTGATATTAAAATGGGAGAAACCTGATAATGGAAAAAAATTGAAAATATTAAAATGTTAAAAGTTTTCCTCGAGGCAAGGCTGTCTGCTCTCCCCATACTTATTCAATATAGTACTTGAAGTTCTAGCCAGAGAAATAAGACAACATAAGGAGATTAAGGGGATACAAATTGGAAAGGAAGAAGTCAAGCTTTCCCTATTTGCAGATGACATGATAGTATACTTGAGTGACTCCAAAAATTCCACCAAGGAACTGATAAAGCTTATAAATACCTTCAGCAACATACCAGGATACAAGATCAACTCAAAAAAAAATCAGCAGCCCTCTTATATACAATGGACAAAGAAGCTGAGCAGGGAATCAGAGATACATCACCCTTTACAATAGCCACAAATGATATAAAATACCTTGCGGTAACACTAACCAAGCAAGTGAAGGACATATATGTCAAGAACTTTAAGTCGCTGAAAAAAGAAATTGAAGAAGATGTCAGAAAATGGAAAGATCTCCCATGCTCATGGATAGGCAGGACCAACATAGTAAAAATTGCAATTTTACCAAAAGTAATCTACAGATTCAATGCAATCCCCAACAAAATACCAACACAATTCTTCACAGACCTGGAAAGAATAATACTCAACTTCATATGGAAAAACAAAAAACCTGGGATAGCCAAAAGAATCCTGTACAATAAAACAACCTCTGGAGGCAACACGATCCCTGACTTCAAACTCTACTATAGAGCTACAGTAATAAAAACAACTTGGTATTGGCATAAAAACCGACATGTGGACCAATAGAATCGAATTGAAGACCCTGATATTAACCCACACACCTATGAACATATAATTTTTGACAAAGAAGCCAAAAGTGTACAATGGAAAAAAGAAAGCATCTTCAACAAATGGTGCTGGCATAACTGTACAACAACGTGTAGAAGGCTGCAAATAGATCCATATCTGTCACCGTGCACAAAACTTAAGTCCAAATGGATCAAGGACCTAAACATAAATCCAGCTACTCTGAACCTGCTAGAAGAGAAAGTAGGAAGTAGTCTTGAACGCATTGGCATAGGAGATCACTTCTTAAATATAACACCAGTAGCACAGACACTGACAGAAACAATCAATCAATGGGACCTCTTGAAATTGAGAAGCTTTTGTAGAGCAAAGGATACAGTCAACAAGGCAAAGCGACAGCCTACAGAATGGGAAAAGGTCTTCACCAACCCCACATCTGACAGAGGACTGATATCCAGAATATATAAGGAACTCAAGAAATTAGACATCAAAACGACCAACAGTCCAATTGAGAAATAGGCTTTAGAACTAAACAGAGAATTCTCAACAGAGGAAACTCAAATGGCTGAAAGACATTTAAGGAATTGCTCAACATCCCTAATCATCAGGGAAATGCAAATCAAAACAACTCTGAGATACCACCTTATGCCTGTCAGAATGGCTAAGATCAAAAACACTGAAGACACTTTATGCTGGAGAGGATGTGGAACTAGGGGAACTCTCCTCCACTTCTGGTGGGAATGCAAGCTTGTACAACCACTTTGGAAATCAATATAGCACTTTCTTAGAAAATTGGGAATCAATCTCCCCCAAGATCCAGCTATACCACTCTTGGGCATATACCCAAGAAATGCTCAATCATACCACAAGAGCACTTGCTCAGCTATGTTCATATCAGCATTGTTTGTAATAGCCAAAACCTGAAAACAACCTAGATGCCCTTCAACTGAAGAATGGATAAATAAAATGTGGCACATATACACAATGGAATACTACTCAGCAGAGAAAAACAATGACATCACCTTGGATGAATGTATGAATGGTTGTTTTATTTGAAAGTTCTTTGAAATAGTCTCCTAATTCTTATCCTGTAAGCTGTAATCAATAGATGATAGAGGGACACTTCTTTAGTTACACAACATTATACCAAATAAAGCATTCACCGTAACAGGATTTTGGAACAATACAAAATGCTGACCCAATGACCAGTCCAGAGTAGCTACTTTTTGTTGAAATCAAATAAAAACATTATCACAGTGATAAATCTTTTTTCAGATATCAAAGACATGGAAGTGGCATCTAAATATACAGCTATATCATCCTTGGTTGATTCTGGATAAACTGTAGAGCACACACAGGCAGTTCAAGTTGTAATGTGCAATAGTATTTTCAGCTAAAGCATACTGAGCCAGGCGTTGGGGAGCAGACCTGTGGCCCCAGGTCAGGATTGCTGAGTCAAGAAGGTATCCTATACAACACAGCAAAATCTGACATAAAACTAAAAACCACATAATCAAAATGAATTGACATATCTGAGTCATGTTATTATCTGTACAAACAAAATAGTAAAAGCCAAGAGAAGCATAGCTGGTAAAACATGAAAATAAATTTCAGGTAACCAATTAATATCAAGAAAATATAAGGTGAAACATTTTAAATGATAAAAGGTACACTTAGGCAGTTTTGATATCTCAAGGTTTTACAAGTTTTTGTAAGCATGATGTGAAGGGCAGAAAACATGAAAAGAAAGAGTGCATGCAAGTACTACTGCACGTGTCTCCACTCACAGAGAACTACCTGGGAGTCAGTTCTCTTCTTACACCAAGCGGATTTGAGGAATCAAAGGATCAAACTCAGGTTCTTGGGCTTGGAAGCAATCATCTGAACTTTCTTAGCCATATGAAAGTCCATCATTATTTCAAATATATGTTGTTATTTTAAAGTATGGGAATTTAAAATAATGACATGCAACCCAACTCTGTCACATAAAAGTGATAAGTTAAAGAATAAAATTAAAATAGTTTATGTTTTCAAGGAAAATTGTCTTCTATAGTGCTGAAAAATATATCAATTTTCACATATTTCTGGAGTGCAGGTGCATATGCAGTCTTACCATGGTGTCTCTGAGGGCAGATTCTGAAGCTTTCTACAGATATCAAACTGCATATGCTCATGTTCTTGACATGAAACAACACAGAGCCATCATATAATTGAAAGTATTTTTTCATACCCATTTAATGATCTCTAAATTACTCATAATTCTAATATAAATGCAGTGTAATTAAGGTTGTACTTCAGGGAAGAATCACAAAAGTACTGTACATGTTCAGCATGGAGTGTCTTTTTCCAATAATCTTTATGGTTTATTGAAGCTTCAAGTGTCAGATCCTACAGATCCTACAGCCTAAAGTCAGTACATGAACTATAATATTTTCTTTCTAGAAATTATTCTTCTGAAATAATCAAGGATATTATAAAAACTGTACAAATTTCTTGATTATAAAATATAAAATTGGAAATATTTTTAATGTTCAATTATAAGTGTCTTAGTCAATGTTCTATTGCTGTGAAGACATACCATGACCATGAAAACTCTTATAAATGAAAGCATTTAATGGAGCTTGTCTACAGAGGTTTTGTCCATTATCAGCATGGCAGGAAGCACGGTGGCACACAGGCAGACATGGTGCTGGAGGAGGAGCCAAGAGTCTACTTCTGGATCAACAAGCAGCAGTAAGAGAGAGAGAGAGACTGGGCCTGGCTTGAGTATTTGAGACCTCATAGCCCACTCATGGGTATTATTTGAAATTAATATGAAACTTATAACTTATTTTAAAAAACTTTGGAAAATTAATGCATAATATATATGCAAATTATAACAACACAACGAAGCCCAGAGAGTTCCCAGGTAGATTAATATTGTGACCAGCATGCCAGTATGCACTCTGTGTTTTTGGTGATGACTGGGGAACCCTGTCTTGAAGCTGAGGACAGAAACTATATCTAGAGACAGCATAATTTATAGTCCATTTGTTTCAACTGATATCAAAATGATCTTTGGTTAAAAAAGCTACTGTACACATCTATGTTTTAATTTTTCATCAATTTACTGACTATGATATCTTTATTAATAAAATGAACTGATGTATGAGGTGATGACCTAGAAAATTCAGCCTCAAGACCTTCTCTAATTTTTATGTATGAATATGAGCCAGAGTTAAATACATTGAACCATTATTTGATAGTTGGATATTGTTTATCTACAGACACTGTAAAGTTTATTATGATCACTAGACTAAAATTATGGTAATAGCAGGAAATATGAATTAAACATATAATTACAGCATTATAGCTGAGACAATTAACATGCTATTATAGATGTGTCCTGTGACATCCTGAGTGTTCAGAACTCTGAGTCATTTTCATATACATAATGAAAGGATAAATTCAGAGTGGATTAAGTGAGAAGCTTTGAATTAAAACAACCATAATTCAAAGCAAACTTCTGATGTATAGTACTAAGTAATATAAGATAGGATAATCATTAATAGGCCTTAAAATATCTTTTACTGTTATTATTTCACTTAAGAAAAAAGTGCAAATCTCTATTCATAATGCTTTGAGTGTAATTTCTCAAAGTAAATAACAAAATAAAAGGTTGTTTTCTGTTCATTCTAAAGTTATCAAACATCAAAAATAAATTCTTCACCTAAACATTAACTGCTTTACTCCTTGCATAGGCAAATACATAGTTAATATGACATTACTTCATACAACTCTGATTGGCTACATAGTCTCGACTGTTGGGCATAGAGAGGAATGGGGATATAGCTCTTGTATCATATATTTTAAGTCAGTTTTTGGTGTTTCATGTATTTTATTTTAATTAGTTGTAATAACACTAGTGTATGTGGGGCTATACCTTATTAACATTTTCATAGTCTCACATGATAATTTTAATTTGTAAATTGTATTTTGCCAATTAGAGCACTAATGATTTACTTAAACATTCTGTACTCAAGAAAAACAACTTCTTTTTCCTCCACTCT
This sequence comes from Peromyscus maniculatus bairdii, assembly GCF_049852395.1. NCBI lineage: Eukaryota > Metazoa > Chordata > Mammalia > Rodentia > Cricetidae > Peromyscus > Peromyscus maniculatus. The sequence goes on from NC_134855.1 coordinate 33,185,111, forward strand.
AGTGATTTTGCAAAATACATTCACATGTTTAACATTCCAAGGTTTAACATGGAATTAAGACATTCTGTCCTCCTGTCTTCTGCAAAAGAGGGAACCCAATCTCTAACACTTATTAACTATCCACTGGGGAAGAACTTAACTGAGATATTTATGATTTTCAATCTAACACCTGTTTAAAAATTTGAACCACAATTGCTCAAAGTATATGAATTTGATGTTACTAAACAACACATTTAGAAATAATGAAGGGCAGGTTATTAATAAAATCTATTAACCGGTTCTAATAAAGCTGCCCCAAGATCCACAGGCTAAAATTCTAATGTTAGGTATGAGAAGCCCCCTTTAGTGTTCTTGGTCAGGGGAAGTCCAAGAGACTCCCAGGACATAAGCTAATGGTGTGGCCCTCGATTGCTTCACAGAGGTTGAAGGTATATCCCTACTGCTGAAGAAACAGTGAGCTTCAGACACATGAAATGGAAGCGCAAGCTGGATCTGACCTGAAAGTCTCCTTCCGAGAGACTAGCTTTTATGGTACCAGAGGTACCATTGGAATTTCTGAGGGAAAAAAAAATCCAATAGTCCTAGCTATCTATAATGTCTGTGAAGTACAATGACCGACGCGGATGCATTAATGGTATAAATATCCTAGTGGTGTAACCAGCTCTCTAGTTGGATACTGGGGCCAGTCAACAAGAGGTAAATCGTGCCTCATACCGGAAAACGAGCTAACTGGGGCCAGAAGGTTATAGAATTGGAGGAGAACCTACAACCACAATTTTACTAAAGTAACATAATTTTTAACTGCATTTCGTATCCACAAGTTAGTGTAGCTTTCCTCCCTCATCAAGAAATGTCTCTTTGCAACATAGGAAAACCATTACAGAAAACCACAGCCAATCAAAATTCAGGAAACAATTAATTGGGCCAGGTCCAGCATCAACTGATACACACATTCCTTCCTGCAGAGAAGTTCCTTAAATATGAAGGAAAACAACTCAAAATAGCTTCAGGAAACTCCTAAAACTGATCAGATTCAGTAGGCTGCTCCCTGCCAGAGTAAACAACAATGGTGAGAGTCCTTCTCAGATAAGCAATCTGCAAAAGCAACTCAGACAAGTCAAACTGCAAAGAAGATTCAGAGAGCAGACCAGGTGGCGGGAAGAAGCAGAAACCAGCTGAGCTCCCTGGAAGAGGTTTAGACAAACTGAGTCATGTAGAAATAACACCCTGGAACCTGTTGGGCTAAGTGCATGCCATGCAGTGTGCTCCAGGTTCCCAGTTTTGTGAACTGTTACCCCTGCTGGGGTGGGCTTTGAGTCATTTCTGTTCTAGTAAGGAACTCCTTATTCATGTTCCTGTAAGTAACCCCAGAACATCATTGATTCACCAAGTTGTATCCATACTTTGGTTTGTTGCTGGCTCACATTTTGGAGTAACTTGGTGTATGTATAGCATCTCACTAGGTAACGTTTTATCACATAAAAACAATCCACACAACTCCTGTATCTAAAACTCAGGAAACATTATGAAATAGAAGGTAGAAAGATTTTAAAAGTTGGAGGAGCAAGAAGTTTGTGGTCTGCTGTGAGACAGTGTCTCATACAAATGTCAGGAAAGGTATACCCATAAAGCCTCAAGAACATTGCCACTCAAGCAAGACCTGAATAAAGACAAACAACAGACATGCTAACTGGGAAGTGGGAAATCTCATGGGTCACCAACCTGCAACAAAGAACTATAGATAACTTAGGAATGATGAGAGTGGGAGAAATTATCTTCTTTCCCTGGAAAAAGTCCTCTAATTGGTTATCCAATACCACATCATCAGACCTGAAATTATCTATATACAAGTAACATTATAAGAACTGAACAGGTTGTATTTATATATCTGGGAGTGAGTATGTGTGTGAACATACATTTGAGGAATGCAAGGAAGGTACATGGCAGGGGTTAGAGGAAGGAAAAGGAAGGGGAAATAAAGGAAGGAATATAATTATAAAATAATTCCAAAAACTAAAAAGTTAAATGCCTACCTATGTGATATCATTTACTTATTAATCAAGTATGCAAACATCTCAATAATTTAAATAGCTCTTTAACTCAATTTTAACCTCATTGTCAAATCCTTCCCAGAGTTCCTGAAAACCTCATTGGAAGATGTGCCATAAAACCTGGAAAGTTTTTTAAGTTTCTTTGAAAAGTACTAATTCATTAAGACATAATCAGTACCAATTTCTCACCCTTGTATTAGTCTATTTAGCTAAATTTCACTACAGTGTGTTTCTTTCTTCCCTTGCTATTTTCTTCATATCTTTTCTGGCAAAATGTAATCAAAGGTAGTGTGACTTCCTTCCCTTCTCCTCTCCTCCTCTTCCTTCCCTTCCTTTATCTCCCTTCCCCCTTGTATTTCCTGTGTGTGTGTGTGTGTGTGTGTGTGTGTGTGTGTGTGTGTGTGTGTGTTTATGGAGACTAGATAGATATATTGTGGAGGTGTGTGTTGATTTTTCTTATTCCTACATGGATGTTATTGTCTGAGACCCACTTACACAACAGCTTCTGAATCTTCAGGATAAACTCCTCTATACATTTACTGGTACAGAGAAAATAGAACTTCAACTTCCTAGTAGTTGGCGCAACTTTTCTCAGAGTATGCTTCTTTCCTTTTCTATTCATCTGTTTAGGTAGTTAGTTTTGTTTGAGTGCTTCAGAGGCCCTTTACTGAGCTAATGAAGATTGGGTTGTATGCAAGTTTGAATAATAGTATGTCTTGATTGCCTTAAGTGCCACTTAAATTCTGGCCTGAAAAACATGCCCTGGGAGCTTGTAAGAAATGCAAACTCCAAGGTATGAACTGGACTAACAACATTTTAAACAATATTCTCTGGTGATATAATTTTAGTCTGTGTCTCTATATGAAGTTAAAAGGGCATGGAGAGAAAGGAGTTTTGTCTCACACAAATTGAAAATCAAGGAGGAATAGTTTCTCAAAGAAAACTCATGTTTATGATAGAGGACAGCTTGGATGTTAAACATGAAAAAGACACTAATATTTTTAGCTTTCTGTATTACATAGTAAGTATTGCTGTATGTTGGTTACTGTATTAGGCATTTTCCAGGAAATATTTAGTATTCATAGTATCCTGTAACATATTAATAATGAGGCACTTTAGGCTTCAACAGATGAAATAGTGTATCACAGATTCTTAATGGCAATGATCAAATTAAACAGTATTATAATAAGTCCTAATGAGTATAATGGAGGAAAGCTGAGCAAGTGAGGGATATAGAACATGGACAAGAGGAAGTGATCCATTTAGAAAAGTGCATGAAGGTGAACCTGGAAAAGCAAAGTTTGAGAAAAGACATACACCAGGTAGAGGACAACTCAAAAGTCCCAGATCAATGTTCCAGACAGAAAGAAAGATAATTGTAAAGCTTTTGGCTGGGAGTGAGCTAGACACTTCTGAAGAGAAGCAATGACAAAAAACCAATGCAGTATACCACTAATGAGACATTTCATGATGATTTTCAGGTGATGATCAGAGATGTCCAATTATTATGATGGAAAATCCCTGAAATCTTTTGAGTTGGGAAATGGTATTCGATTAGTTCGTTAAGTATATTATCTTGAGTGCATGCAGTAGTGAACAAATGATCAATAAAAGTATCTCAGATATTAGGAATGGGTTAAGAGGTAACTGTAATGGTAGGTCTAAGATGGAAGCCATAAAAGGCAGAAAATATGCCATGAATGTAAAACAATAAATAATTACTTCTAATAGTTTGCCATGAGAAATTGGTAGATATTTGTGTTAATCAAGGAAATTGAGAGCCTAGGCAGTAAAGCAATTAGAGAGGTCAGCTTTGGTCTTTGTGAGTTTGAAATGCCTAATAAAAATCACAGTGACATTGCTGGAGAAACCATTGAGTGAACGACTTTGGAGAGGTTTGGTTCAGAGATACAAGTTTGGGGAAAAAGTGAGTTGATGATTCAAACCACAGTACTCAGAATATTCTCATCCAGGTTCTATATCACAGTCACTGATATAGTCAGACAATCATGAAGACATGAAAAAGTCCTGCTACCTTGTCATTTCACCAGTGAATACTAGGCCACTACTACCCCTGCAGTAGAGGAATGCAGAGCTGGAGAAGTTTATAGCCACTCTTCAGTCTTTATGACCACGAGGAATGCATTTCCCTAACTCCAATGGTTTATTGATCAGACCCAGTCAAACGTCCCAACCTAACTGGAAGACTCTCAGAATGTGAAGTTGTAGCATCTGCTGGATCCTAGTGGTTTCTATGTAGTATTTCATTTCTAAGTAGAAAAGTAAGGCTGTAGAACAGTGGTTCTCAACTTTCCTAATGCTTGTAGTGACCCCACCCATAAATTTATTTCCACTGCTATTTCATAACTGTAATTTTGCTACTGTTATGAATCATAATGTAAATATGTTTTTGAGATAGAGGTCTGGTAAAGGGGTCATGATCCACAGGTTGAGAAGTGCTGTAGAGAGGGAAATAACTTACCAAATTATTGAGATAAGCTACAGTAATATGCATTTCTGAAGTTACTTTAACATAATTATGTAAGACAAAACCAAATTCAAAAGCAGGTGTTTTTTCTAAATAATCTTTTGGGTTTTTTTTTACTCCTTATCCAATCCATTGAGAGTATTTGTACTGTTTCTGATCTATTCTAAGTTGATATGCAAATAAATCTTCAAATATAACATTTATTCAGAAAACCACTAATGAAACCTTTTTTTTTTTTTTTTTGGAAAATAAATCCTGAAGTCAGTACTACTCAATCATAATTCTGAAAAATGAGAGTGTGGATATTAAATAAATCATTTCAGTTAGCTTTATCTACCACAAAAATGAACCCAGACCACTAAAGTTGCTACAGAATGAAAGCCAGGGAGGGTTGAGTGCTTTCTTTCTAGACTTGATAGCACCCCTTTATAATCTTGAAGGCTACGTTTCATCTAATTTTAACCACTGTAACTCTTACTACAATATGCCATTCTTTCCCTTATCATTTTTTTTCAATATGTGACATTTTTGAGTTTCATTATTTCAAGGCTACATCATGTTAGAATTTATGGATAAAAAGATTTTAAGACAGACATTGTTTCTTAAAAAAATCGAAACAAAACAATGATGTTTTCTTTACAGAGACCAGTTTAAATAATCAATATTTCTTTTACAAGGAATTGGTTTTACTGCTGAAGTGTCATCAGAATGCTCTACAGCAATACTTTGGCATTTAATTTTGAAATCAGAAAGATTCTCAAGAGATAAAGGATGTACAGCCAGTGGATAATAGGCTTTGGAGTGGAGTTGCTTTTGAAAGCTGTGACCTGATGATGGGGCTTGTCACAGAAACCGGGTGTCTAAGCAATTGTTGCTTACTTTACAGTGGCTCACAGGCTTTGCTTCTTTGTTGGGATACAATAGTTTAAATACTAGATTTGTGTGTGTGTGTGTGTGTGTGTGTGTGTGTGTGTGTGTGTGTTAGCTTCTGATAGTCACTGACCTTAAATAAGTAAATTAATTATTGAGATATTTACAAAATAATGTAATAAATAATTGCTATCCTGACACAGTTATTTAATCATTTCAGTAAAATGCTGTTTTTAATATGAAAAATAATGAGCAAATCAAGTTATATTGTATGGCCTATATAGAAATTCATAGTATTATTGTTTTTGTTTCTGAAAGAAAACATCTTTCTATGACCACCAGTGAGATAGTTACTTTAATTCAAATGGTATGTTGATATTTGAAATAAAGTTATATGATTAAAAAAATAGAGCAGAATAGATAAATATACTCCTTTCCATTGTTTATGCTAGTTTCTTAATGTTTACTTATTTAGTAATTTTTCCAAGGCCTTGAGGTGATGTTTGATGGCTCGTAAAATCAATAAATAATAAACACAGTCTATAGTAAGCTTAGATAGAAGTACAAGAAGAAAAATAGAGCATATGTATGGTCCATTATGAAGAACATATTTACATAAATTTCCCATAAACTCTTCTGATGGAGAATAAATCACTCTATAGGGAAAATATGAGCATTAACAAAGCAATGAAGTTTTCATTAGGTAAAAACAGAGGCATTATATAGTTAAGCTTTGCCTATTAGATACTAAATTAACACCAGTTTATATTTAGCTGATGATTTTTTCAATCTAAGAATTACAAGTTCTTTGCAACAAACATTTGCATTTCAAAAGTCATAAGCAATAAAGTAACCATTTTTCTATATCTGTTTGGTGTACTAATTGGATGGTAGTGAGAAAGCCAGCTAGTGGCAACTGTACATGTGTTTGAGTTTTGTGGAACTCTAAAGAAAACTGATAGCTTAGTAAACAGATTGAAATAGTACTAAAATAGCACAAACTGATTTGTATTTTTCTGAAACATTCCAGGTGTTGTCAAAGTGGATTATGGAGATGTGTCAGTCAGAAAAACACTAAGGGAAAATCTGAAGTGTAAGCCTTTTTCTTGGTACCTAGAAAACATCTATCCGGACTCCCAGATCCCAAGACGTTATTACTCACTTGGTGAGGTATGAATTATTTATTTTGCTTAAGTTATAAATATATTTTGCAAATGGAGCAATTTATAAGGAGCTCAATATTTTTTCATGTTATGAATAATATACTATAAGGGTTTTTAAATGGATCTATTTTAAATGACTCTCTCTCTCTTTCTCTCTCTCTCTCTCTCTCTCTCTCTCTCTCTCTCTCTCTCTCTTTCTCTCTCTCTCTCTCTCTCTCCCTCTTTTCTCAAGGACCATGAAGGTCTTCAATTTAGGAAACTCTAAAGAAAGAGGAAGTTAAAGATTGAGCAAACAGTATTTCCTTGTTTCTTCACTAACATACTGTGATTTGGCCAATTAAACTTATTCTCTTAATTGTTTTCTGTGAACTCCCAAAAGCTTTTGCTTCTGAATGTTAGAACCACTAGTATTATCTGGATTGAAAGCAAAACTGAGTAAACCACTATGTAGCCACAAATTTTGATACAATAATATATTTGAACAATAAAATGTATTTCCAAAACAAGATATGAGATTGAAAAGTTTGTCATCAGTTATATTTTTTAATTAATTAATTAAAATTCATTAATATTTATTTTACATCTTGACTGGACTTTCCCCTCCCTCCTCTCCTTCCATTCTTTCTCCCTACCTCCCTTCTCCCCAACTCCCCCATCCACTACTCCTGTTTCTGTTCAGAAAGGGGCAGGCCTCCCATGGATATAAACATATAGCATATCAATTTGCTGTAAAACTAAGCACTTCCCCTTGTATTAAGGCTGGACAAGGCTATCTTGTAGCTGGAATTTTCTCTCCAGGTCCCACCAAGTCCCGGCAGTCCCTTAGCCCACTTATAAAATAAACATACAGACGCTTATATTATTTAAACTGCTTGGCCATTAGCTCAGGCCTGCCATTGTCTAGCTCTTACTCCTATATTCAGCCCATTTCTATTAGTCTATACTTTGCCACGTGGCTTGTGGCTTACTGGTACCTTACATCTTCCTTGTCCTGGCGGCGGCTGCAGGGAGTCTCTCCCTCTGCCTTCCTGTTTCCTCAATTTTTCTCTCTGTTAGTCCCGCCAATACTTCCTGTCTGGCTATTGGCCAATCAGTGTTTTATTTATACAGAGCGATATCCACAGCACTTCCCCTTTTCTTCTTTTTTAAAAAGGAAGGTTTTAACTTTAACATAGTAAAATTACATATAACAAAACAATTATCGAGCAAGAATTACAGTTACAATATTAAAGAAGATATCCTATCTATTTTATATTTGTGATTTCAAGGTTTTATATCTAACTTATCTTTTATCATAACTAAGGAAAATTGTAACTATCTAGCTTCAACTACATCAAAGACCTCAGAAGGATATAATATTACCTGAGAAATGGGAGAAGGATGAAAGCAACTTTCGGGAGTCTTGCAGGGTAGACAGAGACAGATGACAGCCTGGACAGTCACCTAATGTTCCTTTGTAAAGTTGGGGCATCTGTCTTCAGCCCACAGGGCTAGAGTCTCTCGGTCATTTTTCTCAGTGTCCTGTAGAATGTCTGGCAGTTTTCTCTGTGAAGCAGGAACCTGAAGGACGATTTTGTCATGCAAAGTTTAGTGGTCATCTTTTTATGGGTCCTGCATGTCCAGTCAATCAAGCAGTCCAGGCAAGAACAGTTTCTTGCCCAAAGGGCTATTTTTGCCAAGGTGAAGATGAACTCCATATGGAGTTTCTTCAATGCCCATCCTCCTCTCTGAAGTAAATCAGTGGTGCCAGGAGCAGACATGTCTTACTGTCCAGAAAGTCTGAAGTTTTAAAAATATTTTAAATGTCATATTCTGTAGATCTTTGAAGTGTTTGAAGATTACCTATCTATCTGAAATATATCTATGTATACCTAGAAGACTTAACTAATATGGCTACAAGTATGATTATCATAGATGACTAATTATTAATCTCTTTTTAAATTATCCATTACAATTTTAAATGAGCTGTACAAACATAACACCTTAAACAAGAGTAGAAATATACACCCAGTATAACAAAATTAACTTTATGTTTGTATCAATAAACTAAAATCTATACAAATGTAAAACATTTTACACAAGTTGTTGCTCTTTAAAATAGGTTCAGCAATTTACCTTTTTATCCTATCATATCTATATCATATCCCCTTTTCTTCTTTAGAAAGAGATTGTATTTATAATCAACCTGTCTTAAATAAAAATATTGGTTTTTCTCTGTCCCAGAGGGCTCTTCTGATTTGGGACATAAGAATCTCTTAACCTTATTTTTTTTAAGCAATATGTCTGGGTTTAGAGAGGGAGTGAGCCAATTCCATTCCATCTCCAAAGCTACCTTGGTATATTTGGGAATTTGGGCATAGCTTCTCTTACTACTTCCTGATGGAAGGGAGCGCTGTATCTTATGGGGACACAAAGAAAATTTTAGAATTATGGAGTAGTCTGTGAAGGTGTATCGTCTGAGCCAGTTGCCTTGAAACGGTTGCAGTGTAGGTTTTCAAGAGCCATTGAAGCATTAAGGACAGCTTCTGTTCCTATTGGTGGAGTCCCACAAGTAGATCAAGCTACACAACTGTCACATGTATTTAGAGGGCCTGTGTTGGTCCCATGCAAGCTCCCTGGTTGTTGGTTCAGACTCTGTGAGTTCCTACGAGACAGATTAGTTGTTTCTGTGGGTTTTCTTGTGATGTCCTTAACCCCTCTGGTGCCTACAAACCTTCCTCCCCCTCTTCAGCAGGATTTCCCAAGCTTGCCCCAGTGTCTGGCAGTGGGTCTCTGCGTCTATTTCCATCTGTTACTGGATGAAGGCTCTCTGATTTTTTATAAATTACTTTAAATATCTGGATCAATAGAGATATATGGATTCCTTCAACTGTTCCAATAGTCAATCTGTTTCAGTAAGACACAATAAATGTCAATATCCTTGGAAAATTTTGCACAGAAAAGTGAAACATGTAAGTTGGATCTTAGTGTTATAAAATGGATTTGATATTGATAGGAGTGTACCATTCACATTTATAAAATACTTAATTACTCAATGTACATAATTGGCTTCATAATTACACATATATACATAAGAATCAACTGCTCAAATTATGATTTATTTCCTTTATGATATATGCTCCCTATTTGTAGTTTCCTGCTTACTACTGAACACATTTCTGATTCAAAACTAATTTAATATTGATTATGATAAAATCATTTGACCACAAATAATTCATTTAGGAAATATTCAATAAATGAGTTTAGTTTTTAATGATCATTTTGTAGATCATAATAGTAAAATATATAATAACTAACCAGGTTCAATCTAGTATATTTGGTGGTCATACTTTATAGAAAGAAGACAATGAAAGAAAATTTTGCTCAAATTGAGTGGAGGTGAGTTGTTTTTAATGACTAATGTGAAGAGCCTTCCCATTGCTCTGTTGGCCAAATTTCTGTCTTGTGCAGAATCCAAGTTTCCATGTATTTACCTTGGATTGTGTAAATGAAAATATTTTGTATAGTAATACAAATTTTGACATGGGTGATTTCAGTCACTCGTTAGTTCTGCTTTGTTTTTCAGGGGAGGATATTGTAGCTGTTCCTTTCTAATGTGTAATATATGCAAGTTAACATTGATTTCACAGAGATTTATGCTCAGAATGTATGAAAATGCATTTTAAACTAGGACACTCCTCCCACACAAGCTATGATAATCCACTGATAATCTCTATAAAAATGTGTAATATTCTCATCTCTTTATTGAAAAATCTAATTAATCATGAAATTCGATCTAACATTTAAAAAGAGTGGTATTTCTTTTCTAGATATAGACTATTATTCCCACTTTCTCAATGACACATTATAAGAAATCACTGTCTCCCTTTTAGTCATGTTGGTGGAGACAATCAAGGAGAACTTTTGGAAAACTCACTGGGGCCACCAAATTACTCCTGAAAAGATGAGAAGTTTATTTGATTAAACAAAACCAGATGTTTACATCAAAATTAAAAATTCAGTTGTAGGCTTTGTGCATGTCAAGGAAATCTAATTGACTTCCTTTTAAAGTAAAATTCAGTATAGGCAAATTCCTCTCAGTAGTGTGGTGAGTTTGAATTATTTATCTTCTGTAGTAAATCAAGTACCTAAACTTGATATAAAAATATTCTCAAAAAAATCAGTGATTGATTTGAGGTCTTTGCAATGTACATAGAATAAGTAGCATTGTGGATTAAGAAAAGTCCCAAGACCTCAAGTCAGTCAAGGGAAGGCTCACATCCCTTAAAGCTGATTTGTCACTGTTCTAACACTACTCTAGTGGCTTCCATTAATTTTACTCTTTTCAAATGACAATATTTTACTCAATCTAGGTAGGGCATTTTGTTGTTGTTGTTGCTGTTGTTTTTAGTTAATGAAGAAATAGTTACATAGAAATTAGTGTGATTGGTCTAAAGATCATTTAGCAAGTTAATTATTGAAGTCAGGATTCAAATGCCTGTTAGTCTAGCACCATACCTTATACTTTTCTTATAATCATACATAAAAGAAAATAACTGCATTTGATTCACTACAATATTTTTATTAAATAAAATCTGAGTCTTTTTTTTTTAATTTTTCAATACAGGGTTTCTCTGTGAAACAGATCTGGCTGTCCTGGATCTCACTCTGTAGACCAGGTTAACTTTAAGCTCACAAAGATCTTCCTGCCTCTGCCTCCAAAGTGCTGAGATTAAAGGCGTGCATTACCACCAACCAGCCTGAGTCCTGTTTCTTGTGCTAAGAACGCAAAGCTAAATTAAAAAGAAATGGACAAATCCAAATCCCTTCACTCTAGAGCTATTCTACTGAAACAGAGAGGATGCAGGGGTGGGAAGAGGCAATCAAACAGAACAAGGAAATCAGTGGGATTCAAAAGTGCCCCACATGAGCTACATAGCATGCCATGGTCTTACTCAAACACCCAATAAGTTTAAAACTTCTTTGAGATGTAATAAGTTTTGAGCTTCCTGAGATATTAATGTACTGTAGTTTTCCATTTTAAAACCAAGTTCCAAAGAAATCCAACACAGCATCTGTATCCATGGAAACAGAAAGGCTAATTCAGCAAGCTCTCCTCAATTCAATTTCACTTAACCATGTATACATAATTTAAGATGGGCATCTTGATAATGAGGTAGTGTTAAACTGCTAATGAGCAAAAGTCATGATTTGAGGCTTTTTCTTTCTTACCCCCTGTCATATCTTTCATTCTACATGAGGGACTTTCTCTCTAATAGCATTCCAAAGCGTCCGATGTAGAAGCTATTTGTTATCAAATTATTTTTTAATCTAATCATGTACTTCTCCCTTAACTTCTAGTGACCTTTTAACCATTTAACATTTTGTATAGTTTCAGTTTTGTAAAAGGTCCATATGTTTAATGTTGTTCTATGTTGATAAAAGCAAACATTTCCCCATCAATCAATTTTTCTTTATAGCTTTCTTCATTCTTTTGATGATTATCATATGTCAACACCAGAATCAACATGAGTAAACTTATTGATGTTAGACATTATTATCTTACTGTCTTATGTTTATATCTTACTCAGATAATTGAAATATTACTTTACTCAGCTCACAAATTATGTGCAATTGACAATCAGATGTTAAAAGCTGTGCAATTGCTTTGAACTCAAACCTTTAAGTAACTTAATGCAGCATGTGCCTTTTAGACTCAGTAAGCAGATCATAATGGAATAAGGAGGTTGAGCCCTTTGCAGCATTAAATTCTCTCTTAAGTAGCTCTTTAGCTTATGTAGATTTAACATGACAGGTTCAGACATTCTAAATATAAGGACTAATTCCTATACAAGATTAAAATAAATAACCTTCTAAAACAGTATGTTGGCCCAAACTTTTGAGCTTTGACAGGGTGGCATTCTATATCTATTGTGAGATATTTGGAACAAAGGACTATCTGAAGTTAAAAGCAGGATTTCTGGAGCCAAGTGACTTAACCCTTGGTACTTAAAATTTCCATCTGCATGCTGCCTGGACACGTTTGGGCATTGGTCTGTGTATTTTGAATTGTGCCATTGACCTCAGCACTTTTCCTCTTAGGTCCTTTAACCACATCAGCTAGTTAATGTCCTTATATGCATGGTATTATATTTCTTAAATATTTTTGAAGAGCAAACCTAAATAGATAAAAATAGACATCTATAAAGCTCTGAGGCTGCAGGGATTATGGCTAAATTCAGTTACTAACAAGTGTGGAAGCTAAAATGCTTAAAGCCTTACCATCCTTGGTAATCAGATTTATTTATAGATTCACAGTGTTCTTGACCCTTTAATAAGATAACCCAGTAAAATAACATCCCATTCTAGGTCAGACACACAAATGTGGGTATTCTCTAGCCATACTTTAATTCTAAAATCTTTGGGACCCAGAAGCTAATTTTCATTTAGAATAAATGAGTACATACATCTGTAGGTGAAATATTTCATATTTCTGAGAATTTAGAGCTACAATAAACTATATACAGTTTGGGATGTGAGCAATGTAAATTTGGGCTTGTAAAATACATAAACTCTTTGTGTATCCTTCTGATCCAATAAATTTATCATTATATATTATATTACAATTAATATATATGCAACAAAGCACTTATAAGATTAACATTACAATACAGAGTCGGTATAAGTATTTAATATGTGTTAAGTAATGATAAGTTAGATTATGCCCAATTAAAGGATAAATGTGTTGTGATTTATATTTTCTAAAGTTCTTATTCAAGTGTAAGTGATGTTATCCTTTATTTTTAGAATGGAGATTTTAAATGTAAAGATTGATTGGTGGGATGGGGACAATCCCTCCATGTTTAGATTAACTCTCCTCTTGGCAATCCAGCTGAGGGAATAAAAGCTAATTACTGCTAAGAGGGCTTCTGTGTGCACAAGAAACTGTGTAATGGCTTGCTGACTTCCAGCATCAGCAATAAAGTGACAAAACAATACTCTCATTTTTATCCTTAGGAATTACTTCCAAGCAATAAAAGATTATGTGTAAACAAAGAAACCACAAAGCAGACAACCAATTAAAATGAGGTGTGCCTTGGTCTTATGCTATGCCATCAAAGCATAGTTTGACATATCACAGCATAGAAAATAAGTCAAAGAAATACTACACCTCCAAACTCCACAGTACTTTGGTTATTTTGATGTAGAGCATATAACACACATATAAGGGATTCTTAATGGATAAAGTTCCTTACTGGTTGATTGCCATTTCTTAAGACTAACATCAGTGACAGGTTAGGACCTTGTCCAATTCTTTCCCAGTGATTCCCTTTAGAAGCACACACTTGACTGTGTACCAAGTTGTTTGTGGGTCTCTGTTTTTACAATCACATACAGTACAGTATGTCTATGTAAATTAAAGTAAAACTTCTAAGAGTCTATTGTCTTCTACCAAGTAAGTTCCAGTGATAGAAGCTAGGTCTTCAGGGTTGGAAGCAAATGCCTTTACCTGCTGAGCCATCTTACTGGCTGTTCTTTTAGTCTACATAACTGGTTTCCAAACTCTATTTCTAAATGATTTATGACAATTATAATTATTATATAATTATAATTATTGTCTTTCATTGCCTCTGATCAATAATAGCTCTTTTCTTGTCTGTGCAGGTCTCCTTAATAATACTCACTTATTGGAAAGTCAAGACTGGCACTTGCCAACTTCACTATAATTACTATATTCATTACTTGTGAAAATACTAGTTCAATGTTTGTCATTTCATTGGCATAATGGTAGATAATTTTTGATTTTAAACTTGATTAGATTTAAAAGCTCCCAGGAGGTTAATGAAGCACACCGTTGGGTTTGTCTGTACATTTTATTTCTACAAAGAGTAAGGTAGAAAGCAACGTCTTCCTAAATGTGGACTGCACCAGCCACAGGCTGGGGATAGAAGATGAAATGAAAGAGAAAAAAGGGCAAGTGAGCAGTGTAGGTGATCTCTCTGCTTCTTGGCTGCCATGTTCGAGCTTCTCTGCTCATCCACACTGGCTCCACCACGATGGAAGAAAATCCCTGAAACCATCAGTGAAAACCATCTTTTCTCCTCTGTGTCACTTTGTTTAGGTATTTTTGACAAAGTGACAAAGGCAGAAGGGAAAAATTAACACAGCATGTAATAGGTAGGCACACATAAGTAAGTGACTTCTATTATGGTAGAGATGGGTTGGCTTTACAAACCAATATAAAGGCTTAGCTTCAGCTTCTCTAAGTGTGCACAGATTGCAGACTGATTTGTCCCTGCAAACATTAATCTAAGTTCATTCTGACAAGTTTTCTAAACCAGCCATCCATATCTATTTCTATTCTCCCAGCTTGACAGACTTCACTCTATTTCAGATACAATAACCACTTTGTGCTACATTTGGAAGGACAAGTGATACTACTTGCACATAAATTAAGAAGCCAAAAGCATGGTTGTAACTTCAAAAATAGGACAGGCTTCTACTAATAAAAATAGAACTGTTCTGGAATTCTTTTGAAATGACATCATCTGACTTAAACAAGAAGATCACCAGGACAAGGCTAAAAATAAAAACTCGAAAGAAAAACAAAAAGAAAAGATAACATGGTATGAATTAGACAACAAAATGAAGCAATGAGGTAGATTCACAGACTCCAAAATAGGAGGCGCCACATTCATCACTGGCATGACATTGTCATCTTTGCAGACCAGGAGGAGAAATGAGGGGCCAGACAGAAATTAGGCCAGGATAATTCCAAACTCCAGCAGTTTCTGAGGAGTAATTATTTCCCACTAATTTAAAAATAGTAGCTGAACCTGGGAAGGGCCTTTCACATACAGGTGAGTTCTCCACTTTATAATCTGAAGGGTCTCAGCATTGTGTCACCTGTGGATTCTTGAAACTCTCTCCCTGCAGTCCCCCTTTTAAGAGAAACCAAAGAACAAAGCCAAAATCTAGGAGGAAAGGACAAAAGGGAAAGTAAAACGAGAGGTTCAGACAAAAAAATTAAAAATATGAAATGAAGCATGATCCTAATTAGTCTTATTAATAAAAACCAGGAGTCAGAGATTTGGGTAAAAGCTGAAAGATCAGGGAAGCAGAGCAGCAGCAACTAGCGACTTCTTACCTCTCTGAATCCTCAAACCAAAAGTGCTGAGATCCTGTTTCCACCCCCACTCTATCACTTCTCTCTGCCAAGCCTTATCACTTCCTGTTTCCTCTCTGTACAGACCTCCAGACCTCTATGGTTACCTAGTAGCTAGCTCTATCCTCTAATCTCCAGAGAAGCTTTATTTGTCAGAACACAAACAAAATATCACACATCAATGAAAGGTTAAAAAAAAACAACTAAAATATTAAAATAACAGTAGAGGCTTTAAATAGACAATCTTTAAAAGTACAGAGAAGACAAATCTCCAGATGAAGTATGAAATGACTCCCGATCAACCTTCCCACTTAAAAGTTAAGGAAAATAGAATTGAGGCAAAGCAAGAAAAAAATAACTTGAAAAAATTACACAAAAGAGTGAATGCTAAACAACTCTATAATCAGCAGCATATATCATTATAGATACTGCAAACAGGTTGAAATTTTAGATGCAACCTAATTATTCAGAAGTAACTAAAACATAAAGTAAGTGTTGTAAACTGTGATATAGAAAAGAACAATAACATCCAAATTCAGCAAACCTCTAAGATACATCACTAAAATATAGGAAATTATAGAAATTAAAGAACAAATAATCTCTGAAGTAAGTGCTTAACAACTAAGAACACAATATCCATAGCCTTAACAGAAAAATTCATTATAGTTTTAAGGGTAGAAAAGGAGGAAAATTTAAATGACAAAGAAAATTTAACTTTGATAAAATTTGTTAGACATAGAAGATAATAAATAATACCCAAAGCAACATTTCGTAAATGTAAAAATCACCCTAGTGAAGAAAACTGAGCATTATTAAATGTAATTCAAGGAGCCAGTCCTGAAAATTGAATCTTTATTGTGAAAAGGAATAGTATACACAGTATTTTCCATAGTATGAAATACCAAGATATTTTGAGGCAAAAACATCTATTAGACTTTCAGGCAGTAAAGACAATTTGATGTCTAGGAATATTCATTCTTGTAAAATTGATAAGGAGCAAACCAGATTGTCACTGGACCTTTCAAAAGTAACCCTTTATCCTGGAAGTAAGTAGACCAGCATTTTGTATAACCTCAAAACCATATGTTGCCAGGCAAGGACTTCTGATTCACCAAAGTCATTTTCAAGTACAGAGACCACAAGATTGCCTTGCACATATATGAACTCAGAATATTGTTTTGAGTAATTAAGGACATCTTTTGTCCATTTCTGTGGATCCAAACTGGAGATATTTTGTAATGTCTGTTGTTTTTTGTTTCCTAGCTCATATACAAGCTACTTGAAATCTCTTCTGGATTCATCTGAAAAGAAAAAGTGTTCCAAAATTTACTTCCTGATCCCTGTTACCCTTTAGCCCAGTCACATCTCTCAACATACTTGTTTTCTGGCTTCCTGAACTGTCTCTAACCCACTTTCAGCAACCACGGGAAGATATTACTGTGCACGGGTGTACTGAGAACACAGGGTTGCTGACATTATTTAGTCTTGGACACTTGTGTAGCCTGCTCCTTGCTCCCTGCCCCAGGCCACAGCTGCTAATCTGTTATTCCGGTATTCTGTAACTGCAGGGGCACCTGTCTGCTATCCTCCTGTCTGGGTTGCTCTTGCACAGATGGGATTAGGATTGCTATCTCAGAAAACTAAAATGGTCTTTCCCAGTTCCCTTGTAAACAGACACCTACATCACTGTCTACTCTTCCTGTGCTTTGTGTTTTTATGAGGCCTTTTAAATTAATGTTTTAAAGTAAAATATAATTTATTACTTTCACCTTCCACTTCCCTCCTCTAGCTCCACCTATCTCTCCCTCAGTCCCTCTCGGATTGATGGGCTCTTTTGCTTTGGTTATTATTATCACACACATATGAAAAATTATATGCATACAGCATAGTGAATCTGTTTACTGTGGCTTATGTGTATATGACTTCAGGGCTGATCATTTTGTATTGAATAACTAATTAGGGGATTCATCCTTAGGAAAGGCTAATTCTCCCTCTCCCATGAGACATATTAATATTCTGACATATTGTGAATATGTTTTTATTGCTTTCTTTCATACTTAAATGTAAACTCCACAGTGAAAGAAATTATGTTTCCTTTGTTCATTTCTGTATTATCCTACACCAAGCAGTGCTTTATATAAGATGTGAATTTTCTTAATATTTTGATTTAATCATTGAATTCATAAAAGATTACAAAGAACAGAAATCAAATTTCTATATCATAGATAGTAGATCAATAATAAATTGTTATTAAGGACAATATATTTTGGGCATTCTTCTTTTAAAAAAGTCATTTTATTGTAATGAGTTCACAAATAAAAACATAACTAAATTAGAGTAGACAATTAAACACTTTCTCAGTCCCAAACTTGGAGGTTTTTTAAAATTCTGTACTTAATTTATCAGAATCAAATGTCACGTGCCTATTTACTGTATTTAATGTTCCTTTAAAATGCTACCGTCAGATTATATACTGGGAAAGATATGCTTTGAAATTTTTATTGTCAAACAGAGATACAAAACCTTACAAGTGACTTTACATATGACACTGTAACTTATATCTCTTCAAGTGCCATGAATCTTGTATGTCTTTTATGACAAATTTACAAGAGATATGATATTAGAACTCAACCATATAATGTATGATTTATTAGACTATGTGAATTGCACACAGACCTATTTACCTATCAATTATTACCTTTCTAATTATTGTGCATGTGCTGATCTTGAAAATGATCTGCTTATTGGCTCAGTTTTCAAAAACCTTAATCAGCTTGAAAATACAATCGAACCTATTTGGGTGTACTTTTGGAAGTACTTTCAGTAGAACAATCACAGTGTGTTCTTCTCTGTCCTTTGGGTTGCTGCTCAGATTTCTTGATGGAAGTGTCTGTAATTCTGAACCAAATTTCCACCCATTGAAAGAGGGCTTGAGAATCTTAGCCACTTCCAAATCTTACCCAATGTGATCATTGAGGTCTTCCTGCTAATCAAAGGATTTTTTTGCACCCCCAGGAAGCATTAACAATAATGTTCACAAAATAGGAAAATTTAATTATATATATATATATATATATATATATATATCCTCTATTTTCTGTAAAATTATATCAAACATCTCTAATTTTATTAATTGGAAAAAATGAAAAAAATTGTAACCAATGCATAATAACCTTGTAGAAAAACAATATCTAGGTAATTACAGAGTATACAATAAAGATATGTATATCTTTACATGACACAGAGGTACAGAAATCTCAGAATCAGGGTAGATAAATATCTACCCTGGGTGGTGAATATCTACCCTGGGTGGTGAATAAAGAAATATCTACCCTGGATGGTGAATAAAGAATTTTTTTTTCTTTTTTATATTAAGAAAATTTCTGTTCATTTTTTTTATATCAACCACAGGTGCCCCTCTCCTCCCTCTTCCTGATCCCCAGCCTCTCCTACAACCCATCTCTCATTCCCATCTCCTCCAAGGCAAGGACTCCCATGGGGAGTCTGCAGAACCTGGCACATTCAGTTGAGGCAAGTCCAAGCCCCTCCCCCTGAACCAAGGCTGTGTAAGGTCTCCGTTCATAGGCACTGGGCTCCAAAAAGCCCGTTCATGCAGCAGGAATGGATCCTGATCCCACTACCATGTGCCCCTTAAGCAGGTCAGTCTACATAACTGTCTCACCTATGCAGAGGGCCTAGTCCAGTTCCATGGAAGCTCCACAGCTATTTGGTCCATAGTTCATGAGTTCCCACTAGTTTGGTTTGGTTGTCTCTGCACATTTTCCCATCATGATCTTGACGCCTCTTGCTCATAAAATCCCTCTTCTCTCTCTTCGAATGCACTCCTGGAGCTCGACCTGTTGTTTGACTGTGGATCTCTGCATTGTTTCCATCAGTTACTGGATGAAGGCTCTATAATAACAGTTAGGGTATTCACCAATCTGATTACCAGAGTAGGCCAGTTAAGGCACCTTCTTCACTATTGCTAAAAGTCTAAAGTGGGGTCATCCTTGTGGATTCCTAGGAACTTCCCTAGCACCCTGTTTCTCACTGTTCTCTTGATGTCTCCCTCTATCATGGTATTTCTTTCCTTACTCTTCCACTCTGTCCCTGTTCCGGCTCAACCATCCCGCTCCCATATATTCTCATCCCCCATCCCCTACCCTCCATTGCCCCTTCTCACCCTCAGTTTTCTCATGGAGATCTCATGTATTTCCCCTTCCCAGGGCAATCCATGTGTCCTTCTTAGGGTTCTCCTTGTTAGCTGGCTTCTCTGGAGCTGTGGGTTGTAGTCTGGTTATCCTTTGTTTTACATCTAGTATCCACTTATGAGTGAGTACATACTATGTCCTTCTGTGTCTGGGTTACCTCACACAGGATCATATTTTCTAGTTCCATCCAAAGAAAATGATTTTTAAATACTTCATTTATTTAACACAGGTATTCTTTCCCCCCTCCACCACTTCTTTTATAACAATTTATGCTTGATTTAAAAATCTCAGCATCTTTAATACTAAGAAATGACTTTAATATTCATTCAGTTCAAATGTGTAATAACATTATGTTGATTACAGGACTAATGCAATGTTTGATTATAAACCAGTAACATATGTTTATACTTGCCAGCTTAATCTTGCTTTTGAGGTATTTGCAATATGAAATGGCATTTAGCTTGTAACAGTGGTTTGTAGGGTTAAAAACTTTGTATTAAGTTTAGCACTAGGTATAAAGAAAAATGTACAAATCCGTCTTAGTCACAGAAAAAAAGCAATGTAATTATTTTTTTATTATTTAACAAGATGGAACATATAATACAGAAATCTAAAAATATAAACTCAAGTACAAATCCAATTTATTTTCCTTTTTTTAAAAAATGTGATTCTATAGGAGTTTAAGAATCAATTAGTTATTTGGATGGAATTTCAGAATATTCTAATGTTTAAAAGACTTTGATAACATATAGAGAGAGCTTCCTTCATTGTTTGATTAGATGCTAATCTCAAAACCAACATTGTTCCAGTTCTAGCTAGGAAAAGTTTAGGAAGATGTTTAAGCCTAATCATAGGTAGAAAAAGATAAAGTGATATTTAAAACACATTCTTAAAATAATTTTCTTACAAACTTTTATTATTTAGCTAACACTCCGTAATTCATGATTATCAGAATGACTTTATGGCTTAAGTATTTGAATTTGTTTGACCCTCTCGTTTTGTGTGTGTTCTCTTTAGATAAGAAATGTTGAAACCAATCAATGCTTAGACAACATGGGCCGCAAAGAAAATGAAAAAGTGGGTATATTCAACTGCCATGGCATGGGAGGTAACCAGGTACACAGTCTTTTGTTTTCGGCTCCTTACTTGGGGTAGGAGAGGAGGGATACTGTTAAAACAATCAGTGTATGCTCTGGTTTACATGTCAATAATAAATGAACTGGCATTCCAACCAACAACTAATTATGCCTATCTCACTGTCCCAAGTATCTTAAGACCAAAACGCAGATTGAATGAAAAAAGCAAAACTTAAAATAAGCCTATATTAAATGAAGACAGTCAGTATACTTAAACATCTCATTTTATCATGATATGTTTAAATGTGCTTTGCCATTAACTGAGTAAGAAAACAATGTTTCTACAACTGCAGTGTTTTCCCAGTGGTGATTTTCTGTAATTGGTTTGTTAATTTCTATGTGTATAAGAATTCCTAAGAGTTTTTGAATTTCAAAAAAAAAATTAAAGTGGATGAGTCAGCACAGTGACAGATAGAAATCTAGTATGAATTTCCTACCAGAGCACAAGGAAGAATCTTCTGTTTTCCTTGAGCACTGAAAAGTTTCTCTGGGAGAGACACCAGAAGACCACTTGTTTGTGAGTCACTGTATTGCAGCAGTTCTGATGCGTAGCCACTTTAGGAAGCCACATTTAATTTTCCTGGGAACTGCAATCACAATGCTGAATCTGAGATAGCAGATAGTCAATAAACAAACTGACTACAGGAATGGATGGAGACAACAGCAAAAAGTTCTGTGCCAGTGGGAACATTTGTGGGCAAAGCGAATTGAGGTTGCAACAGCTATTCTGTCCAGCATGTGTCAACATTCTCTACAGTGACACATGTTGACTTTGGTACTATGAATCAAGAAGAAAATGAGTCCAGTTGACTGGGGGAGCTTGCTTCACAGAGAGCTTGCATGATACACTAAAGAAATGTGAAAAGGAGCTTTCTCCATTAAGAACAAAACAAAAATATTAAAATCCTAACTAATGTGTTTCCAAGTTTCAGTTCTAGTAAGAAGATATTTAAAATCAAGTTTATAATTTATTGCATTTGGGAAAAGGGAATTATTTAAGATAATATAAAAGCAATTTAGGGAAAAATGATTGTTAAAAACTGTACAAAATATGTTATTCTATAATCTCTGCATTATAAACTTAATAAACTAGAAATCAAACAAATATAGTTCTCCTTACATAAGTATTTAGTAATGTTCATAAATATACATATATACTTATTTCAGAGCCTTTTAATCTAAAAAGCAATCAATACAAATAACCAACTAAGTTTTGATGTTTTATTACTTACACAATAAGGAAAATTATTTCATTCAATTTTTTTTCTAAAGATACATGATTCATAATCCAACTCAAGTGTCATGGTGCATACAGAATGTGCAGTTCATTCTGGCCTGCTGACATTATCTTGATCATTATTTCTAAGTATGTTTTCAAATAACCAATTCAGATCAGCTCTAAAAATATGTATTTACAAGTCTTATTATTCAGAGTGGGCAGGTTGTATTCACATACTTAGAAATATATATAAACTTAGATACACTTATATGTCTATGTATATACAAACACACATATATGTAACACACATACACACAAAAATATGTGTAATAACATTTAAAGAAGAAAGAGAGCAAGGGGAGATATGAGGGCTTGGATGGAGGAAAACAAAAGGGGAAATGATGTTATTATATAATAATCCCAAAAAATAATTTAAAGACTTGAAAAACAACTGTCACACTCATGCAGAGTGCCTAGGTCAGTCCCATGCAGGCTTCCTAGCTTTCTGTCCAGAGTTTGTGAGCTCCCAGAAGCTCAGGTTAGCTGTCTCTGTGTGTTCTATCATGGACCTCGACACCCCTGGCTCTTATTATCTCTAGTCCCTCTCTTCAAGAGGATTCCTGACACTTGACCCAGCATAGTGCTTGCCTCTGGATATCTGCATCTGCTTCCCATCAGTTACCTGATGAAGGCTCTCTAATGACAATTAGGGTAGTCACCCAGCTGATAAGACCAGTTCAGGCACCCTTTCCACTGCTGTTAGGAGTTTTAGCTGGGGTCACTGGGCTCCCAGCAGTGGGATCAGGACCTGTTCCTGGCACTTGAGCTGGCTTTTGGGAACCTATTCCCCATGCTGAGTTGCCTTGCCCAGCCTAGATGCAGATGCAGCGGGAGGAGCTTGGTCCTGCCTCAATTTGATGTGCCATGCTTTGTTGTTGACTCCTATTGGAGGCCTGCCCCTTCCTGAAGGAGACAGAGAAGGAATGGATACGGGAGGGGATATATAAGAGGTGGGGGTAGAGAATGGGAGGAGAAGAGGGGAGGAAACTGTGGTTGGTATGCAAAATAAATGAAAAAATTAATAAAAAGAGCTGGAAAAACAAAGCATCATTCAGAGGCTTATGCTCAATAAGAAAAAGATGCTGGGCATCCTTTAGCATTACATGGTTAGCAGAAATTTCTCTTTTATTCTAAAAACTGAATAGTATAAGAGAGATAAACCATGTATAAAACTCTATTATGATGATTTTTGCTTTGATGAAACTCAGTATTTCTAAGTTATTTAATAGAGATGTGCTTACATTTTTCAGTTCCTTACTTTAGGAAAGGAACATATTTTAGGCTGTTATTCTGGGTTATCTTTTCTGTTTTTATGTTTTATTCTCTTATGTTGCTATGGAAACATCAATTTTTTATAGTTATCTGCTTATGAATTTTTACAAGTAGCCTCTAGCCAATATAAGTATTCATACTCCCCATCCTGCTTTTACACAAAAGTCATAACAAACCCAAATATTTTTACTTCATTTGCATTTCTACAGAATTTGCTTATTGGTTTGTTTTTAAGAGGTCTCATGTAGCCCAGGTTGGCCTTGAGCTTCCCATGGAGCTAAGGCTGGCCTTGAAATCCTGGTCTTCCTGCCTACATCTCTTATGTGTTGGTTTTACAGGCTTGAGCCACCCTCACTCAGCTGCATTTCTGAAACTAGCTGCACCTCTTTTCTCAAGAATGTTGATGCTTGAACTTACTTTACATTTTTAAGTGATTGCACAAAGTATTGGGATTTGCTATGACATTTTTAATCATTTTCACATTAGCCATTATACTTCGCTCTTTTTTGCAAGCCTGCTGTTCTCTCACCCCTCTCCTACTCTGACTAGTCCTATTCCCACCCCAAACATTCCTGCTGTTTCATGTCCTTTATCTTCCCCTGGAGTTTCTTGTTCCTTCCTTCCCTCTCCTTTTAGAACTCTTTTCACTATTAGTAGATGCCATTCTAATTCATGTCTTACATCTAATTCATATCTTAAATCACATACCACATATGAGATAAAATCTGTAGTATTGAATATATGAGTTGAATTATTCTGCTGCTCATAGTGATATTCACCTCCATATTCCTATAAATAACATAATTTCATCCCATATTACAGATAAGTAAAAATTCCATTGTACATATGTACACATTTGCTTTAGCAATTAATCTATTGGTAAACTTCTGACTGGTTCTATATCTTAGCTATTGTGAATAATGCAGCAGATTATGAGATCTCTTTGAAAAGGCTACTTGGACTCCTTCAGATTTATACCTAGGAGTGTTGTAGCTAGATCACAGGGTAAATCTACTTTTTCAAATATTTTGGTGGATCACCATATATATTTCTATAATGACTGTACATGTTCTTGTCTTAGGGTTTCTATTGCTGTGAAGAGACACCATAACCACAGCAACTTTTATAAACAAAAACAGTTCATTGAGGTGACAGCTTATAATTTCAGAAGTTTAGTCCATTATCATCATGGTGGGACATGGTGAAGTGCATGAAGACATGGTGTTGAGAGGTGGCTGAGAGTCCTACATCTTGCAGGCAACAGGAAGTGAACTGAGACACTGGATGTGGCTTGAGCATATATGAGAGAGACCTCAAAGCCTATCCCTACAGTGATACACTTCCTTTAACAAGGCCATACTTCCTAAGACTGAAACTCCTTTTGCAGGCCATTTTCTTTCAAACCACCACATACTTCTATTCCCACCATCAATGTATAAAGACTCCTCTTTTTCAACACCCTCAATAACACTGAATAACAGTCATGCTAATTGGGATTAGATGGAATCTTAATGTAGGTTAATTTGCTTTTCTCTGATAATTATATCAAATAAAATGCAGAACACATTCAAATATTTAAATGGATATTTTTATGTCTTTGGGGACTCTGTATTCATCAGCTCATTTTTCTACTGGATAATTTGTTTGTTGGTGTTTAATTCTTCTGTATTTCTATATATTAATGTCTAGAAGAAGAAAATTGGTAAAGATTTTTCTCTCATTGTGTAGATTCTTTTCATGCTTCTGAGTACGTAGAAGATTTCTTTTAATTACAACATTTATTTATGTAAGGGGCATATGCCACAGCATGTATGTGGAGGCCAGGTGTGATTTTGGAAAAGAAATAGGTTATCTTCTTCTATGTGGGTCCTGGGATCAAACTCAGATTAACAGTCTTGGAAGCAAGTGCCATTACCCACAGAAACAACTCTTCAGTTCAATTTTTTTTTTAATTTTATGAAATCCTACTTGTCATTTTGGGGGATTATTCCCTGTGCTATTAAAGCCATTTTCAGAAAGGTCTTGATGGCATCTTCATCTTCAAGACCTTTGCCCTAGCAGTTCCCATTTTAAGTCTTTTTGTTTGTTTGATTGATTTTTGTTTTTGTTTTTGTTTTTCAAGACAGTATTTTCCTGTATAGCTTTGTGCCTTTCCTGGAACTCACTCTGTAGCCCACCCTGGCCTCGAATTCACAGAGATCCACTTGCCTCTGCCTCCTGAGTGCTGGAATTAAAGGCATGCAAAACCACCACCCAGCTAAGTTTTAAGTCTTAATTAAGATCCTTAATCCATTTTAATTGATTTTGTGCAGATTGAGAAATATGGTCCTTTTTATTGCTTCACATATGCCCATCCAGTTTTGCTAACACAGTTTGTTGAAAAGCCTATCTTTTCTCCAATGTGTGTTTTTGACAACTTTGTCAGAGATTCCATCACTATAGTAAGGGTGTTTATTTCTCTAGTTTAGTCTGTCAATTTATTTGGCTGTGGTAATTATTTTGCTATGATATTTTTATTACTATAGCTCCATAGTACAGTTTGAGACCAGGTATTGTGATGCTTCTATAGTTGCTGTTTCTGCTGTTGTGTATCTGAAGTTTTTGGTGCTTCTCTATGAATTTCAGTGTGGGTTTAAGTAATTCTCTGAAGGATATCGCTGGAATTTTGATGAATAGTGTGTTGAGTGTGTAGAATTTGTTTTTGGTAGCATAGGTGCTATCATAACCTATACTATGCCAATCCATGAGCATTGGAAATCTTTCCATTGTCAAGTATCATTTTCTGTGTAGAGATCTTTCATCTCTTTATTAAAATGTAAATATTTCACTATATAAGCTATTGATAATGGAATAATTTTTCTGTTATTAGGTTCCATATAACCCATCGAATGGCCTTTGGTTTTAGCTGTCCCTCCTCCTATTTCCCCTGTTCCCTCCTTCTCTTATTTGATCCTCTTGTTCCATCACTAACTCTCTGTTCTATTTTCCCATCCTAGGGTGATCCAATCCTCCCTCTTAGTCAAATGTTAAAATTTTTGGCTACTTGATATCAGGCATGTCTTGTGAGTTCATGTGGGCATCAGCCATGCTGTGTCTAAAACATAAATTTTCCTAGCTTCCTCCCTTTCTTCTCATCCTTATGTTTTTTCTGCTACCCTTTCTATCATGGTACTTGAACCCTGGACAGACAGTGTATGATATAGAATGTCCAGTTTAGGGTTGAACCCTCCACAGCCTCATATTATCCATACTTTGAACAATTGTGAGTCTCTAATTAACATATGCTACAAACACAAGTTCCTCTCATGAGGACTGAGAGCTGCACTAATCTAGGGTTAGTTATAAAGGTAAGTATTTAGTGGCAGTTCAATACTATGTCTATTCAGGATAGATTCCACCCTAAGGCTTCTGTTCTACCTGCCACAAGTTCTCAGCCCAGCCAACAGTAGCACACAGGAGCTCTATATTCTAAATTGAGCCTTAAATCTAATAAGAAAGTTGTTAGTTATTCCCAACACAGTTTTGCTACTATTACACAAATGAGAATAATTATTCCAGGGTAGTCATCTTTGTAGTTTTCACGGTTCATAAGCCACATAAGACTACTGATTGCGTTTTTTCCAGTAACATGCCTTGTACTTTCTGACACCGTGAAAGCTAGCCAGTAGCCCTCATGACTGGAAACTGTCCTCTTAGAATTGCTTTAGTGATATCCCAAAGTTCTGGTTAGCTATGGTTTCATTTACATCTTCTTCTAGAAAATTTTAAATCCTCCTTATTTCTCCAGTCAGTTCAAGAGTATATTTTTTCATTCTCCAGGGGCCTCTGAAATTTCATTAGTTTGTATTCGTATTGATTTTTTTACTCGCATTTTGCTATTTTCTGGGAAGATATAGGAAATTATTTAAAGGTTTTTGTATTATGGAAATTTGTATTGTGGTCTACAGGGTAATCTATTTTAGAGATGGCTGCATGTTATGGTAAGAAGAATGTATATTATGTGTGTTTCAGCTAGAATATTCTGTGGCTGTGAGTCCTTTTAATGCATGATATTGATTTTTTAAATTCAAGTTTCTTTATTTAATTTAGTTTAAACGATATACCTAGTGGTTTATAGAAATCACTCTCTGTTACTGTATCAAGAGCTGTCTAAATTTTATGCCCATTAGCATTTGATCTATAAAATTAAAAGCCCTAAAAATTGATGCATATATATTTTTTCAATTGCTACATCTTCCTAAATTATCACTTGTATTAATATGTAGTGGTCTTCTTCATCTCTTCTGCCTAATTTTCCTTCACAATCTACTGTATCAAATACTAGAATAGCTATCCAAGCTTTGTTTTGGCTTTCATTTGTTTGATACATGCACTTCCATCTTCTCATTGTCAATGGATCTAGTTTTTAAATCTTATCAGTTACTGTTTGTCTTTTATTGAGTGATAGAAGACATTCTATATTAAAGTTATTACTGGGAGATGTTTCCTAATTCCTATGATTACTTTTGTGGTTGACTGAATTATTGTTATTTTTTACCTCACTTCTTGGAGTCAAGGCTCTTCTGAATTACTGTGATGAATTTCTCCCTAGTTCTCCTTTGTTCATCTAGTTCTATTGTGAAATATTTTCTTCCTGTGCCCCAGTGGTTGAAATTGTATTTTAAAATCCTCAGCCGGGCGGTGGTGGCGCACGCCTTTAATCCCAGCACTTGGGAGGCAGAGCCAGGTGGATCTCTGTGAGTTCGAGGCCAGCCTGTTCTCCAAAGTGAGTTCCAGGAAAGGCACAAAGCTACACAGAGAAACCCTGTCTCGAAAAACCAAAAAAAAAAAAAAATCCTCAGTTATAGTATTGCTTTCAGTATCTTCTACAGGGAGGGCTTGGTGGTCATGAGCTGCCAAAATTTATGACTGTCTTAAAATGTCCTTATCTGTAGGTTGGTTTTAAAAGATGGTTTTTCTAGATATTGCAATCTCAGTTGTCAAATATTTAGTTTCAGGGTTTGAAACTTACTATTCTATGCATCATTGGCTTTTAATGTTTTTGATGATAGATCTCAAAGTATTCTGATGGATTTACCTTTGAGGTGAGCTGATATTTTTTCTATTACAGCTTTTGATAGTCTTTTTCTTGTAGTTTTTTTTTTTACTTTGTGTTTTGATATCTTGACTCTAACATTTTCCAAAAACTAAAACATTGTGAACTTGATATAATTTTTATAAATGAAAGAACTTATAAATTATCCCAGAGTATCCAGGGAGCAGTTCAATGAAATACTAGCATGTCTATACCCTCCGATAGGCTGTGGGATATATGGTCATTTAATTCCTGTGAATTTTCATCTTTTTACAAACTCACACTCTCATTCAAAATTGAGATCTAACATAGAAACTCCTTAAGTAGTATATGCCGTAGACACCTTGCATTTTCATGTCTATATAAATGTCTCTTTTATCCTACTTCATAGTCCCCTCACATCCAGGACTATGTATCCTCTTTCACCCACATATTAAATAAACCTCATGGTTTCCCTGACTACAGCATTCATGCTATATTAGATTTCAAACCTTAATAAAATCTTCATCAGTCTTTCACTGCTCCAAGAATAAAGTCCAAATTGCTTTGGATGATACACTCAGCTAACTCTTATACTATTCCTGTAGGCTCTTCTGCTTGCCATATTCTGATGTCCCAGTTATTTCTTTTGCTCGGGTATCAATATGATAATTCCCCGCTCCCTGCACATGCCACATTATCTTCAATATTTCCACGGTATATTTGCTATGTTCTGCTTTTATATACTTGGCTACTCTGCTCTAATCATAAATTTCCAAATAATTTAGTTTGTCTTCTATCAGATATCCTTTTACTAACATAATCTAAACCTGCACTAGATATATATTAATGCATGAACTGTAATTTAATTTGATCTCCCAGGGTTTAACATTTAACATTATTTGCACAATTTTCTTGTCTTAGAAGAGATTCTATATCAATGGTTCTCAACCTTCTGCATGCTGAAGCTCTTTAATTGTTTTTCATATTGTGGTGACCTCCAACCATAAAATTATTTTAATTGCTACTTGATAACTTTAATTTTCTTACTGTTATGAATCTGATTTCTTGTATCTGATATGTGATCCCTGTGAAAGGGTCCTTTAGCTCCTAGGTTGAGACCACTGCTCTATGTCCTTTTACCTGAAAATTGATAAGTATCCATACTTCCTGCTCTGGATATAGACTTAAAAATAAATTTTTAATATCAAGTGTTAAACAACATTAGAAGTATGAATAAAGAGAAACTCATTTTCAAATGTTTATGAGTTTAATCGGAGTAAAGACTGAGCAAGACAAGTCATCATGGTACAACTTTAATGGGAATAGTGTGATTCCATCCAAAATTTACCTTTATTGTGCTTGCACTAATTT
Organism: Peromyscus maniculatus bairdii; assembly: GCF_049852395.1. Classification (NCBI taxonomy): domain Eukaryota; kingdom Metazoa; phylum Chordata; class Mammalia; order Rodentia; family Cricetidae; genus Peromyscus; species Peromyscus maniculatus. The sequence continues at coordinate 33,215,153 of NC_134855.1, forward strand.
TCATCATACTCCTTAGAGTTGTGGGGGTGTGATCACAGTGGTTGATCCTGAGAGTTCATAGTTTTGATTATGTGTGTATGAGGTTTGAGAAGGGTGATTTTCTCTTCTCATTTGGAAGTATACTGCAGGACATAGTTATTACCTTGTGTCAGAAGTGTAGCAAGTATTTTTATGATTGCCATTTACTTAATATTTTCATGTATAGACTTGAAATAACATGCATTCAAATGTTTTGCCTTTATCCTTTCTTATTGGTTCAGAGACACTTTTTTAACATTTATTTACTGTGTTGTGTGTGTGTACATGGAAAGATTCATAGGTGCTTAGCAGATGACCGTAGTGGGTATTTGTTCTTGCCTTCCATTGTATGGGTTCCAGGAAACAAATTCAGGTTTTTCACATTGGCAGCAAGCACCTGAACCAGCTTGTTGTACTGTACTGCTATTTTTTTTAATGATGAGCTTTTAAATTATAATATTACCATCTTAAAGAAGTCAGCATAATAGTTGGCAATTGAGTTTCAGTAATGTTGGATATGTATCTCCACTTAAATATTGATAACTAAATGTTACTTAAAATTTTCATAAATTATAATTTAGCTAGGTACAAACAAAATGAAGATAGAATTTATAAAATTACCATTTTACTTTTAAAACAGCATTAATAAAATAATTTAATATTAACGTTTACCTTTGAATTATGATATATTTAGTGAAAATGGAAAAATTAACCAGTCCCCATACATACCAACCTCTTCTTTGTAAAGAAAAGCTTGGAGAGTGATAAGAAATATTCATAGTTTATAAAATCCATTTTTATTTCTTTTCTCCCTAGAGCCACCCAGTTAGGGACCTCTAGAATGCATGTGTAAGCATTCCGAGTTACTAATTATGGTGAATATTTCTGAACCATCAGGGAAGTGTAAACACCTCTTAAAACCCCATTTTGTCACCAAGTAAAGGACAAGATTTTCAAATATTATCTACACTTATACAAATATTTTCTCCTCCCTGAATTTTGATTCTGTTTCAGAATACCTGATTTTAGGGCAGGTGTATTACATTTTGTGAGAGTGAAGAAATACTTTCTTTCGTTATAGACCAGAATTCTCTCAGAAAAAGCTTAAATACTTGAGTAATGTGTTCTAATGTACTTTCAGATCATAATCAATACAGTAACTCAGTAGGTATGTTTTTCTAGTAAAACTTTTGTTTCCGAACCCACCATAATTACCTAGAAGCATTTGAAAAGTACTTGCCTCCTTTGAAAGACTTCAAAGAGTGTAATGAAAGTTACAAGTGATTTCACAAAGTAAACTTGCGAGTGAATTAAATGGCTTCTAAGCAAGGACAGAGCATCTACTACTAATTAAAAGCTTAAATGAGTTGGATGTGCACAAGATAAAGAAAAGCAGACTTATCATTGTTATAAAAGAGAAACTTACCCAATAGACTTTTATTCTCTAGTGCTTGGCAGGCAAGAGAAAAACCTGTGGCTGGGGTTTTGGCTGTATGGAGCTTGTTTGGCTTCTAGGATATTCGTCTTGCTTGGGTGGCTTATGATCAGCAGAGATTTGCCACTTATTCTGCAGGAGGGGAAACCCAAAGAAAAGACATCAGCTTTTTCTCTGATTCACAGGTTTACCACTTTGCCCATCTTTATACATGTTGGATGGGAAATAGCCAGATCCCCGGGATCTGTTATATGAGGGTACTTGTTCTACTAATGATAACAGAGTTCTCATGACATAACCACTTCCTAAGGATGCCATTTTCTAATACTATAACACTGAGGATTATATCAGAACATATAAGTTAAGGAGGTAGAAACACAAATATTCATTCCACAACATACTAACTTGTCTCAATCATTTGTCCTTGAGATACATAGTCATCAAGCTGATTGTATACAGTCTAGATAATAAATGGCATCTGTAAAGAAAAGTCATTTCACTTTGGCCTGGATATTCTGGGTTCTATATAGCCATGTATTCTTAAGTTTTCAAAGCAAGAATTCTTTTCATCTCTAGTAAACATCAGAAGGACCAGCTGTAACAGCATCAACAATGCCTTAGATAGGTCTTTACTCAGTGAGTCTATCACTATCATGTTACAGTGGTGACTTTTAAGTCTTCACATTTTTTTCCAGGAACTTGATTCTCTTAAGGGGACTACAGCATCTTACCCATTCCTGGGGGTCCACCAATTCATGAAGCCTGACTAATGGATATTTCTATTGGAAAGAACAAAAGTAACCTCATACTAACTGTGCCTATAATTGCCTCACCCTTTATTCCAAGTCTTTTGTCCTATAATCTCCCTATTCTTATCTTTCCTTTTGCATCTTGCATTGTCCCTGACTACCCCAACTTAGAGAGCAAGCCCCTTAAATTCTTCATACTACTTTTTCTATTTATTTTTTTCTTTTTCTCATTAATAATTCTACTTTCAAGTCCAGGCCTTGGTAGTCTCACCTTCAAATTATTACAATAGTTTTCATTGTGATTCCAGTGTTCCTCCAGGTAATGAAATGGTGAGTGCTTGCAACACTACCAAAACTTTGAAAAAATATACAGAATAAGTAATAAAATAACTTCAAAGGTTCCCCAGGCATTAATTATCTGAACGCTGAAGCTCTGTATAGTGTGGCCTATTCTTCCTTCATTTTATAATGTTATTATCTATTGCACAGATTCACACAATCTTCACACTATCAACTATTTACAAGGAATACACTTAAAAAAAAAGATGTCATTGTTAATTGTTTCAAGATAATCTTGGCTCTTTATATATCCATTTGAGAATCTTTCTCAGCTTTCCCCTCCTGCAAATTCTATTTCTTTGGCCATGGTTGAAACCTACTCTTCCTATCCAGTATTATATTTTTTACTGCTTTTTAGAATATATAGAATCCCTCACCATTTGAACTCAGAGTAGCAACTTTTTTTATGTTTTTTTTTTCTTAGCAATATATAGTTCCCTCAGCATCTTTAACCATTTTGTTGTCATCCAATTGTGGATGTCTATTTATCTTATCTCCAGAAATAACATATTTTTAAAAGATGTAATGTCTTCTTGAAAGGAAAGATTAGCTTATCTTTAAAAAATTAGCTCATTGAAAGTCTGAGCAAGTAGACTAATTGAAACAGAAATTTCAAAGCTACTCCAGAGCCTATTAGTGTTTAAGAGAAGGCTTCAAAACTTCAGGCAAAACATATAAAGAAAATTCATCCCTTCTAGATGATAAAACTGATGCTCTGAAAATACTTACACAAGGGTTCTTTGGTTATGCTAAAGGATACTCTCAAACATGCACATACTTTCTGAAATCCATGATTGTTGTGTGGTCAAAACTACCTTGCAGACTTGGGTGAATGTGGCAAGAATCTCAAAGTGGACACACTACCCAGGTTATTTGGTTGGTCAAAACCAAATGATGATTGTGGTTTTCCTGTTCACAGGAGGACAAGGCTTTGTAACCATGAAGGCAGACCTTGCTGTGCCATGGTCACCACACACCTTTCTATTCCTTACATTGCTAATGTTGAAATACTAGCTTTAAGAAAGTTCAACTACGCCTGATGTTTAAATCCCAAAAAATCACTTATGGATTTTTTGATATGGACAGTAGTGTATGGGTGTCAGAAGCTAGGAAAAGCAAACCAAGATTCTCCCTTTGCAGCCTCAGGAGAGCTGTGCTCCTACAAAGGCCTCAGTTTCCACCTAGGTAAACACACTTGAGGCTGTGAAGTCTCCTTTTTAAAACGTGAGAGCATATATGATATGGTTTTAACATGTCAAGTTCCAAGTTTATTTTAGCTGATCTAGGAAACTAATATAGGAATTAAGAAGGGAAACACCAGAAACCATTGTGTGTGGGGGGAGTGTTCATAAACATCCCATTACTTTAGAAGAAAGGTCTAAGACACTAAGTCTTTGTCAATGGTAGAAACATCATTTATCCATCATTTCAAAAATGTTGCTCATGATATTTTATTATTTCTGCATACTGGCAGTCATTCTCAGTGACAAATGTTTGTATTTTAAGTGGTTTCATTATCTACCCATTTTATACACCTATTTTATTGTATGTTTGATAGACATTTTGTTGTTTTAAATATAAAAACTAGAAATATAAATATATCAAATCAGTGATTATATCCCATTGCTTTCTATCATATATAATTAAATTGTGTGAATATGTTGTTAAATTATATATATATATATATATATATATATATAATTATAATAAACTATAATATATATAAATATAGTTTGAATCTTATTATAAGCCAGATAGCAAAAAATAGATTTTATCTAAGCATTTCTTAAATGAATAAAATATGAGATATGTAGACTCAGCATAAGTGATGTCTTACCTACCTATATTTTGGTAGGGAAGAACATAGAAAGAAAAGGGGCATTCAGAACCCGGTTTGACTAAGTTCATTGTCTAAGAGATTTCACAAAGTAGCAAACAAGAAAAGAATAGAGCATAGGAAACAACAGCAGAGTAACTGCCATGATCTGAATTGCAGGTCTTGAGCTGGACAGTGGAAAGTTGAGTTTATAAATAGAGAGACTATTTGTAATGAAATATAAATGTCAGGAAGGGAAATTTCACTTAAAGGTACAAAACAGAAAAAGGCTAGAGTAGAAAGATGGTGGAATGATAACTTGCAAACTATTTGTAATAATCCTCACACAAACACTTGGACATGCACTTTTGTTATTAAAAAATTACATGGTGAATACAGCCCAAATGAAAAAGGCTTTTTTATTCTTGGTGCTTGGTGCCCAAGTACAATTTCACAGCAAGCAGGGACAGAACACAGAACATTTTTTTCAGTTCATTTCTTTTATTCTGTTATCAAAAGGTTTGATCCAATACAAAGCAAGAAACTACATGTGGTATGTACAGAAATGATATCTTTCCAGTATAGGAAAAAGGCTTGGGTGAGTTACCATGGGAACTGCCTAGAGTCTATTATAATGGAAATTCTTAATCTTCTAATGAAAGTCTACTGGTTAGATGCAGATCCACTGCAACCTTCCAGTTGCAATTCCCTAAGAAGATTTGTGATGTTTATTTTATCTGAAAAGATAAAATGCATACTTATAGTTGTACCATTCCAAAGTGATTTTGTTTTATTTTATTACAAAAAATCAGGGCTACATCTTAGAGTCATTGTAACCATGGAATGATCAAAAGAATTTTGAGAAGTTGCCATGCCAGTGAGTTCAGTCTGTTGTCTCCACATTATTAGCAGTAGATGCTCTGCCATTTCTGGGTGGCAGAAATTGTCATGGTCTAATCAAACTACCAAAGATATAAAAACTTTCTATTCATTTAGTGAGTCAAGACACTAAATCAGAAACTGAAATTTTCAAATATAGGGATCTTGTTATATTATAATATTAGAATGACTCTGAACTTCAGACTTTTGATTATCTTTTCTCCATCCCTTGACAACTGATGCTCCAGGTGTCCATCACCATGCCCTGTGTGTTGGTAGATGCTAGAGATTGTTTCCAGGGACTCCTACATGCTAAGCAAGTAGTCTACCAACTGACACACTCGGGGTTGCAATATTCAATATAGTTTAAATTACAACTGTAAACTTGATTAGAGTCTAGTACACAGATGCACATTCAAATGCTGTTTATTTTCTCATATTCCACTGCATTCCAGCTCAGCATCAGAATGCCAACTCCTTTGCTCCATTGGCTAAGTGTTTTTAGTACCAGAGGTCACTTTGCTAACCTAGGCACACCTAGGAAAATATTCAATTCTATTCCCCTCAACTACACAGATAAGCACATACACCAAATAAATTTAAGACAGATGGATTGAGCTTATACACCCTGAGGCGACCTTTCTACACTAGTTGAGGATACTCCCAGCAGGACTATACATCGTCTGATGCTTTGATAATGTGCCATTTATTGGCTGCTGACTTTTCCTAATCCAGTACTGATCTTTCTTGGGATCATCTCTCTGATCAACTGCTTACATATGGAGGAATCTAGAGGTGAAGAAATGTTCTCTTTGTATCCAACAATGCTGAATGGCATAAGTAAATCAGAAATCTTTAAGCTTGGAACTACCAAGAAAAAATTAGTATTTTTTTTACCTGAAGAAATAATGAGTTGAGTTAAGAAGTTAACAGTTTAAATTGTGTCTAAAGTGTAGTCTGCCTTTACAGGTGTGAGGTAGGTGTAAATAATAAATAGCAAGTAATGTATTTATATCATATAAGTATTATAATTTGACTTTTGAGACTTTCCATATTTAGTAATTTATCTAATTATATGTCAGATAATCATTTGAGGAAATGATCTTATGATCATGAGTGAAATTCTTTAAAGATAAATGTTACAAAAATAGCAATTAAATAATCTTCATAAAACATAGATTTGCTTATCATTAATTTTTTATCATTAAACAGACAATTTACATAGATACACATACATACCAAGTACTTTTATGTTAATATGATACTAGCTAAAGTCATTTTGAAGGAAGGAAGCTCAAAAGAGAAAATGACTGGTCAAAATGCCCTGTGGGCAAGTCTGTGGTACATTTTCTTGATTGATGGTTGATGTAGGAGGGCCTGAATCACTGTGGGCGGTGCTTCTCCTGAGCTAGTGGTCCTGGGTGCTATGACAAAGGCAAGCAAGTGAATAGCATTCCTGCATGGCCTCTGAATCATTTCCTACATCCAGGTTCCTGCCATGCTTGAACTTCTGCCCTGATTTACCTGTGTTAGTCCATGATGAGCAAGTGTAAGTTAAAATAAACTCATTTCTCCCAAGTTGCTTTGCTTTTGGTCATGGTGTTTTATCACAGCAATTGAATATATATATATATATATATATATATATATATATATATATATATATGGACTTTAAAGGTTATATATCTGCTAATCTGCTAGAACATATCCTGTGCCTTTAGGCCTTGTCCTATAGCCTGAATGAGGTCATACCTCTCTGCATCTAGCTAGTGCTCTCTCCATAGTTAAGCAGTCTGTGATATGACTTACAGCTCTAACTTTATGGAGTTGGTTTTTCCACACCCCTGTCACATACACTATTCTGAACTAAATCATATGATAGGAAATTTCCTGCTATCCTTAAAAGTTTATAAAAAGACAGACCTTTTCTTCTGTCTTAGTCAGTGTCCTATTACTGTGAAGAGACACCATGACCATGAAAACTCTTATAAAGGAAAACATTTAATTGAGGCTGGCTTATAGTTTTGGAGGTTTAGTTAATTATCATGGTGAGAAGCATGACTGAATGCAGGCAAACACGGTGCTGAAGAGGTAGTTGAAAATTCTACATCTGGATCCCCAGTCAACAGGAATAGAAGAGAGAGTCATTTGGCTTCTGAAACTCCAAAGCCCCCACCAGTGACACACTTCCTCCAAGGCCACACCTTCTAATGTTTCTCAAGTAGTGCTACTCCCTAAAGACCAAGTATTCAAATATTTGAGCCTATGAGGACCATTCCTGTTCAAACCACCACACCTTTTTATGAGAATAGTCCAAGACTCCTCTGAGGGAATGCTAAAGGGTATCCTTAAGATGAAGGGTGGCTGGTCTCTGAAATTACTCCTCTGGCCTCCTGTTCTCACCTCCATTCTTCTGATAGGAGCTAATATATCTGTTTAACTGTCTGTCTATCTATCTATCTATCTATCTATCTATCTATCTATCATCTATCTATCTATCTATCTATCTATCATCCTTCTACTTCTTTCATTTGTGATTAAATCTCCATAAATATCATTGTTTCTGTATGATGTATGATGTTTTTACTCCACATGGAGGCCCAGCCATGGCCTTGAATTACATTCATTCTAATAACATTATTAAAGGGAAAGGTGCATCACCTTCCTTTGTGGAGCATCTGCTTTTCTTTTTTTATGACATGCTTTGCCATGGCCCTAACCAATGACAGAAATGACAGAGTCCTAAGAGGAGAGAGACAGACAGAGAGAGAGAGAGAGAGAGAGAGAGAGAGAGAGAGAGAGAGAGAATTGCTGCCCATGAGTAAACACTATTCTACCCATGGGTTTACTCTTCTTCTTCTGCAAATAATACTTAAGAAATAATAGAACTTTGAAAAAATTAGAAAACATAGCATCAAGAAAATAATTTGACCATCCTGGTCTACATAGCAAATCCAGGCAGCCAGGAAGGCATAGAAAGACCATGTTTCAAAAAATTACTTTAGTAGTAGTGATGCTAATTTATTACAGAAGTTTTATACAACAAATACACAGAAAACAGTTGGAGGCAGCTTAAATAGAGGGAAAGTTTTCATTCATACACGCCTATGTGATGAATTCAGCTATTAACAAACGCATAAATGGTTTGTCTAAAATCTGACACAATTCTGAAATTTTAAAATTCAGGTGCCTGAATTGGCTCTAAGTCTCACATATCTATAGTCAGGATTTTGAGGGAAGCTATGGAAGCTGTTGATTACTTTCTAGGCTTTCTATTTATTGTCAAAAATCAATCTCTTGTAAGCATAGGACTGACCTCATCTTTTTCCTCTGTTTTGAAGCTTCCTGCCAGTAAGTCTCTCCACAGAGAGAGCCTACCTTCAGCTCTTTGCCACATGGGCTTCTTTCAAACAGTCAAATCATCCACAAGCAGTAGAATCTACACTGCTGTCTAGTTTGAGCTCTTTTATAACATCTTACATAACACCACCCTAGAGTGGCTTCTCTGTCATAGTCACAACCTCATACTCAAGGGAAGGAGTTTATGTAGGACAGTACACCAGAGCATAAGAACCTTGTGCCATCTGTACATTGTACTACAATCACAATCAAGCAACATCTGCAAATACAAGGAGACCTCATTGGAAATAGTTTGGAAAAGATTCTCATTTGGACTTAACTTTGTTACTTACATTCATTAATTATGAAGTAACAAAATATGGATATTTTTAAACCATTTATGGGGGAATACAAAAGTAAGAATACATAGATTTTATATCAATATTATTTTAAATGGGAGACTTTAATAGTTACCTAGAGTGGAAACATAAAAATCATAGTTTTATTGGTTTAATGTGTGCTGCCTATTATGCTATCTTATATTCGTGTTCTGTTTTCTACAAAGTGAAGTCAGAGATTTCAAAGACAGATGGTTTTCACCCCAGTGTAGTCAGAAATTATTGGACTAGTAGCAGCTTCTTCTTAGAAGTTTCTAAAGAGATCGGCACAGTCTTGGTACTGTCATTGGGAGAGTAAGGTTTTGTATAATAAACGTAGCATTTTAATGGAAATTTTAAGATAGGATGCAACCAAATATTTTGCTTGACTGTACCACAGATGATCACTACTATTCAGATATTTCTTGAAGTCTTCTTGTTTTTATACCTTATATGGGTGAATTTCCTTATCTGATCTTGAATACAGCCGCCAAACATAAGGCATCCCTATCACTTGTTAAGAAACCAAGGCTTTTCAGTCCTGATATCTAGTTCTAGAAAGTAATGCATCTCAAAGCCCATTTTCCAAAGCCCTTTATTTCCACATTTCCAATACCAAAGTATACAGAGATGATATCTATCTATCTGTGGCACATTGAAGATAAGCTGTCCAGTAAAGCATGTTCATATAGACTCAATGGAAAAAAAAAATAAAGGAATGTTGGTCTCCATTTTCCTTGGCAAAATGGAGTGGGAAGATTCCATACACAGTGTATCAGGAAAGATGAATAAGATGATTTGCTAGGCGTACAAAAAAGAACAACATGTTATATAAAGTTACACAGAGAAGAAAGGAGCAGGCATTAAGATTTTACCAGTGATGCTGAAGACAAGATGAGGTCATTGCATTAGTGCACACATCCACATCCTGTTTTTGTGTGTGCACAGGACTGTATGTATATGCAAGTATGTGCATATCTGTGTGCGCATGCAGACCCATGCTTCTGGATGCTAGAGATCAACCATTGACATCATTATTCCTGAGGAGCCATCCACCTTGATTTTTGAAACAGGGTCTCTCCCTGACACCTGGGCTTCTTCACTTAAGCTAGAGTGGGTGGCTAGTGAGCCCCAGGGAACTGCCTGTCTTCTCCCTAGCAATGATGTTACAATTATCCATCACCACACTTGGCTTTGTATGCAGATACTGGGGCTCAAACTCAGTCCTACATGCTGACACATCAAGTACCTTACAGATGGACCCACCCACCCCATCCTGTTTTTAGTGATAGAATTTCAGAGCATTAAAGTTGTAATGCACCGTAGGTATTATCTAAATATGTAAGGCTCCCATAACGAGTACAGTTGGGAGTGAAAGATATTATGCTCCTCTGAAGCCACTGAGCTAACAGTCTACACATGAAGCTTGAGTTAATTAGGGCTTAGGAAAAGGCATCACCTGGGGAAATCTTTCCTGAACAGCTTCACCGAGGAGCTACAGTCCATCTGTGCTTACTTCAAGATAGCCAAAAATCACACACACACACACACACACACACACAGAGAGAGAGAGAGAGAGAGACAGACAGACAGACAGACAGACAGACAGACAGACAGACAGACAGAGACATACAGAGAGAGACAGAGATGAGAGACAGAGACACACATACAGAGCCACAGAGGAAGACAGAGAGAGAGAATGTTTTAAGAAATAAATTGTATCTTCTGAAAAGCCTAATTTTTTACTACACAATATTCTCTCTTTTTTATTTGAGTACATTTTTTTCTACATAGGTGTTTTATCTTATACTTTATTTTTCTGGATGTTTATTGACTGATTTCAAATACTACCTGCACTCAAAATATCTAAAGAGAGCCACCAGAGTGTGTGAAGTCTAGCTAACTAAACTGTGATTCAGATAGATATAGGGGGCAGTGTGATAACTGGGAAGAATGGTAGCCGAGAGCTAAGGATGGGCTTATTGTGTTTTAATTCTGTCACATTTGTGCCTTTGTGTTTTTCATCTAGAAAGTGAAGCAACCGGCATATAATACATGAACAACCCTCAAGCTGAGAAATTCTATAATAAACACCACTCCAAAGACTGCAACAGGAAGCATTTTATAAAATAGAAACTAAATACGGGGAAATCACAACTTATATAATAAAGCTAATTCCTATATACTGTAGACTGTTTGAATACATACTGAATGTTTTGTGTTTATTCAAAATTTATTTGTCAAGTCCAAAGTTATCAAAATCGATGGATAAAACAAAATCAATATCTGTTTATCTAATGTTCATCTAAGAATAAGAGAGAGGAAAGAAAAAAAAAAAAAAAACTACAACTCTGGCAATTCAAAACCAGCAGAGGGCGCCCAGCTCCCAAACTGTTTGCTGAAGGCATTGTGTAGGAATTAACAAATCTCCTTTGGAGCTTGTGATGTTAGTACCAAGTTTAACTTCAGCCTCTTAAGCTAGAGATTTAAGATTAAAAACGACAGTAAAGGGTATAAATTAAAAAGAGTGAAATACATACATACATGTATGTGTGTATATGTATATATCAGGATTTTAAACGTTATTTCAAAAATAGGAACTCAGTATTTCATACTGTGAAATAAAAGCATTAAGATAATAAAGAACAGATCATTTTTATAACTCACTCAAATTAGAACAAATGATATATTTATATGAAGTAATAAAAATTTGCTTACCTTCTCTGAAATAAATGTCTTGAGAATGAAGAGAATTGAGGTTTGAATGAACTGCCATACTATGTGTATTTTATTCCTTTAAGGACATCACTTCAGGCACAGGAGGCCATCTGACCTCAGTAAAAAATATCCTAATGTCAGGTAATGTACCTAGTCACAGCAAAAACAAACCACCTTCTGAAGAAGAATCTCAACAGAAAATGATGACGACGCTGGTGACACGATGCTTTGGGAAAATATAACTACCAGCTGTTAACTATTTTTAGTTGATTCAACTCATTTAAACTCTAAATCTCATGCTTCATACTAGGAATGTGGCTTGGCTATACAATATTTGCCTAGTACAGTGGTTCTTAACCTTCCTAATGCTGTGACCCTTTAATACAATTCCTCATGTTGTGGTGACCCCCAACCATAAGATTATTTTTGTTGCTACTTCATAACTGTAATTTTGCTACTGTTATGAATCATAATATAGATAATTTTTTTAGAGATAGAGATTTGCCAATGTGTTTGTGATCCACAGGCTGAGAGCCACTGGCCTAATATGTGAAGGGACTTAGCTTCAATTTTTAGTACCATAAGAAATGAAGGATGTATGTATGTATGTATGGATGGATGGATGGATAAACTCAGATTTCTATGTAAATTGTTGAAGAACAGTTTGGAAAACTGATGGCCGTTACGATCCTTTAGCCCACATCAGGATCATAAGATCTGCTAGTTTTTTAGGACTGCTGTAACAAATTGTTACAACACACTGTCTTAAAACAACAGAAGATTGTTATTCTGGAGGCTGAAATCAAGGTGTCAAAAATGCCTCTGCCTCAGAAACCTTCCTGAGAATCATTCCTTCCCTTAGCCATTTGCCTAGATTGAGTCCTGGGTGTTCTGTGGTTTTAAAACATTTCACCCGTCTGTTAACTTTTCCTAAGAGATACAAACAAATGCCCAGTCACCCCAGAGGGCACCAATTTACTGAGCAAAATGTGACTGCAATAAATCCAACTTGGTGAGATCAATTACTTTTATAGGACTTTCTTACAGAACACAGGCAAGGGGTTGTAACAGGAGCACTGGTGCCCCCCCAACAACTATTTTACCATAAAGTCCTGTAGGTGTAACCAATCGTCTTATTAAAATAAGAAACACAGAGCTAATGTAAAAGAGAAATCAGAGAGGTCAGAGCTCAGAGCTAAAATCTTACCTCCTGCAGTGCTCCTAGCTTCCCCAAGAGAGAGCTTCTTCCTGTTTGTCTGTCTTTAAATACTCTTTCTGTTCTGCCTTCTCATTGGTTGTAAACCCAACCACATGACTGCCTTGTCACTGCCTGTATGTACCGCCCTCCAGGTCTTAAAGGCGTATGTCTCCAATACTGGCTGTTTCCCTGAATACACAGAAATCTACCTAGCTCTTCTAACCACCACGCTCTTGCTATGGCTCTAATAGGTCTGACCCCAGGGCAACTTTATTTATTAACATACAATTAAAATCACATTTCAGTACAAATAAAATATCACCATAAAGTCCCATTTTATCATGGATGGTGACCTCATAGAAGGTGCACCCTGTAGTCCCACTGTGAATCAACCCTTCAGTTCTTATATATTCTAGCATTTCTCAGATTACTGACAGGTAGGGGAGGGGGTTTAGAGTTGGAATCCCAGGCAAGCATCTTCAGATCCTTTCTAGAAAGCGTCTATAGCTGCCTTGCTAATGGCATATAGCTGCTTATTACTGCATTGCTCTGTTCTAGTTGTCATGGCTGCACAAACAAAGTATGAGAGGGCATCTTTTTATGAACCCAGGGAAAAGTTCAATAGAACAGTCACTCCAGGCTCTGCTTCAGCTTCCCAAGGCTTCCTTTCTCTTTTTTTTCTGAAGACACCAGTCATTTGGGATTAAGGGCCCCTCTAACACTGATACATGACAACCAATTGCAAGTATAATGAGCACGTTTCTCAGAACACATTCTAAAGAACAGGATAGTAAAGCCACATGCTATTTTAGAGGATGCAATCCAGGGCGTATCAGGAGACATAGGAATGTGGATAAATCTATATGATTTTTCTACAAAGGAGGAAGTTGCTGTCCCTGTAATGAGAGAACTGATGATTAAGGCAACTTTGCAGGTGTGGGCAACATGCAGCACCATGGAACCACATGACTGTGAAAGACTTGACTCTTTCCATTATAAATAAATAAGGCCCTGTAAATGACATAGGGCATCATTCTAAGAGTCGCTGTGAGCTTCTGTCACTTGGCAAGTGTGGCAGGCTAAGACCTGCCTCGCCTCACCTCGCATGTGGTGACATTGATCTGTATCAACTGAAATGAGGAGTTTCATCTGCCTTGCCTGTGGTCAGCAGATCCCAGAGCTTCTCATGCCTTAAAATATGCATTGCCTTCCTTGTTAACAACATGGTGAGAGACATTTGGAATGAGAAGCTCTAAAAAGCCACAAATGAGCAGGGAGCTTTGAATTTGCCAGACTGGAAAAGAGGAAACAGTTACAATGAGAAAATTTGAGTAAGAATATTGACTGACATAGGCCTTCTGCATATATGTGACATTTGTGTAGCTTGGTCTTATGGAACTCTTAACAGTGATAGCAGGGGCTGTATCTGACTCTTTTACTTGCTTTTGGGACCCTACTCCTCATACTGGGTTGTCTTGCCCAGGCTTACTACAAGGCAAGGTGCTTAGTCTTCTTACAATTTGATATGCCATGTTTTGTTGATATCAATGAGATGTTTTCCCTTTTCTGAATAGAAACAGAAGAGTGGACAGGGGGAGGTGGGCAGAGGGGAGGTAGGGAGAGGAGGGAGGGGAAACTGCAGTTAAATGTAAAATAAATTTTTAGAAAAGAATTCTGACTATCCTCCATGAGATGTGACAATAGGCAAGAGGCTACAGCCAGCTGAGGGGCTTGCAAGGAAACTTACATTTCCCACATCAGCCTGACAACCTGAAGCTAACTCGATTTTTTAAAAAATGAGGATAAATTTTGATACCACATCACTTTCGGGGTTTTGATTAAAATAGCCAAATAACACAATCTAAACTTTAGATTATCAAGCCCTAACAAATAAGCTATTGTTATTATGAATGTTAACTTACTATTCACAGAATCATTTTCCCTTGAGAGTAGACCAGGATACATTCTCTTTCCATATTTATGCTAAGATTAAAAGACGTTATGGGCTGAATTTTACCCACATACGGGTATTGAATTTCAATGTCACAGATATTGGAGATTTGACTTTTTATATTTCTGCAGTTCCATAAGTTGATATATACTGATAAAAATATGAAGGGAACATTTAATAGTGTGGAATATGTATATGAAACATAGTACATAGAACGCCTTACATAGATGGGGGTTCCATTGCTGTTGAGTTCTTCCTATGTGATCCTGTCTGATAAAAGAAAGAGCACACAGATCATTGGGTCCTAGTCACCTTAGCTTAATTAAAATGAATGAACTCTAGTTCTACCAGTATTAAAGTTAATTTAGCAATGGAAAACTGAAGATATGCTAAACCAGTAGTTTCTGTAATTCAGTTATAGTTCTAGTAAGTATCAATTACTACTGGTAAAGAAATTTGATTGAGAAGTAGAAAACGAGGAAGTTTCTTTTTGTATGTGTGTGTAAAATGTAATATAAAACTTCACTAATAAAGGAAATCTATTTCAGTCACTAACATGTGTGATAGGGAAAGTTAACGAGTTTTGTTGTTATGTAGGTTGGAGATAATGTCTCTTACAATATGGTTCAACATATAAAGGTTTAAGCTACAATAGTGGAGGAACAAATTGTGCAGGCCCAGAACTGGAAATTCCAAACAGCAACTGAAAACAACTATGGAATCTTGAGATACCCCACAGTCAACAGTCACAGGGGACAATGATTTCCTAAGAAATCCAACAGGAGACTCAGGTTGTCCCAGTGTGTTGGAAGTGTATAAAGTAAAGGTGTCAGGAAAGTCTCCTACCAGAAATGAGCAGTTCTCCTTTAGATATTTGAGCAGAAGTCAGGGCATAGGCATGGAAAAAATAATGGAAAACCTCGCATTAGTTTATAAGTAGATTATCAAAGTAGGAATCTACCTCCACATCTGCAACCTGAGAAATCGCTCCAAGACTGGGGCAGGACTACATACTAGTTGTTGAATGCATGCTGTGGTGTTGCATGACGGGCAGCTATTTCACATCTTTGCTTCCTTACACTCAAAGTAAGTTTCCTGGGTCTATTACATCAGGGAAACTTCAAAAGCAGGTATGGAACAATGGAAGATAGATATGAAGGAGAATCTAATCATCTCCAAATTAAAAAAATTAAAGATATGTAAGACCAATATGCTAATGTTTTTACTATAAAGAGTTAAAAATCCTAAAATAATTGAAGGTAAAAATGAAATGACTTATCAGGTATAAAACAAATTAATATTGCTTTAATTTTAATTTTTGAAATTTTCATAAAAGACTACCGTATATTTTCCTCATTTCTACCCCTTTGTCTCCTTCCTCTAACTCCTGTTGTATCGCTCTTAAAACCTCTCAAATTTATGACCTCTTCTACAATTGTTATTGTTACATATATATGTACATAAACGTGCACTCACATTCAAAACCTACTGAGTTCATTTAACATTGCTCATATATACAAATATTTAGGAATGACCACTCGAAATTTGGTAGAATATCATCTTCAGACAACTATTATCCCTTTGAAAGACAGCTCTTGTCCTGCTACTGGGCTGTAGCAGAAACTGAACGTTTGACAATAGGCTACCAAGTTACCATGTGACCTCTGCCGACCAGCATGGGCTGGATGTTATCTTGCTCATCAAGCCATAAAGTAGGATGTGCACAGTAGCAATCTGTTTTCAGTTAGACATGATATATGCATGACTGGGCCTGAGCAAGTCCTGAAGTCAAAAACCAGTTACATGAAAAAAAGTCTCTCAATACAATGCCATCTACTTCCAGTCATGCACCAATATCCTGATGGGGTGTGTCCTATGACTGGTTGACAGAGAAAGAGAAGACTTGGGCCTGGTTTACTGATGTTTCTGCATGTTATGCAGGCATCATCCAGAAGTGGATAGCTACAGCATTACATCTCTTTCTGGGACAACTCTGAAAGACACCACTGAAGGGAAATCTTCACATTGGGCAGAACTTTAGGTAGTACATTTGATAATACATTTTGTTTGGAAAGAAAATGGCCAGATGTGCTACTGTTCATTGATTCATGGGATGTAGTCAACAAAATGGATGGTCAGGAACATGGGAAGAGCATGATTGGAAACTTGGCGAGAAAGATATCTGGGGAAGAACTATATGAATAGGTGTCTTCAAATTGGAAAAGGGTGTGAAAATACTTGTGCCCCATGCAAATGCTCATTAAAAAGTGACTTCAGCAGAGGAACAGTTTAATAATCAAGTAGATAGGGTGACCCATTCTGTGGACAGTGAACCTCTTTCCCCAGCCATTCCTGTCATTGTCCAATGGGCCCACAAACAAAATGATCATGGTGGCAGAGATGAAGATTATTTTGGGCTCAACAACATGGGCTGCCCCTCACTAAGTCTGACTTGGGTACAGCTTCTGCTAGTTGCCACATCTGCTAACAGCATAGACCAACACTGAGCCCCATATATGACACCATTCCTCAGAGTGACCAACCAGTGACCTGTCTATGAACTATTTTTATGCCAATATATATAGATAGAGATTATATAAATATAAATTTGTTCTATCAGTTCTGTTCTTCTAGAACAGCAGTTGCCAACCTGTGGTTCATGACCCCTTTGGCATCAAGTGACCATTTCACAGGGGTCACCTAAGACTATAGCAAAATACACATATTTGCATTACAATTCAAAACAGGAGCAAAATTACAGTTGTAAAGTAGCAACAAAAATAATTTTATGGTTGGGGATCACTACAATGTGAGGAACTGTATTAAAGGGCCACAGTGTTAGGAAGGTTGAGAACCACTACTTTAGTGAACCCTAACTAATATTAGGTTCTTACCTCAAGTTCTGAGAAGCAACCAAAGGCAATAGTCATAGCTTATATTGTTTTGGGAATCTGACCAACAACATGAAGGGAAGTTTCCAATGACTGGATTTTTGTTAGATATTCTATGGCTCTTGAACAGAGCCATATTTTACTATATGTGATATAACTGTGTGTGTGTGTGTGTGTGTGTGTGTTCATCTAAGTAATATTTATTTAATAATATGCTTCCCTACATTTTTCAAATGTCCTTGGTGTTAGTTAATTTTCCTCCCTATCTCTTCTGTATTACACTCCCTTCCTCCAGCTACAGTGTTCTCATTTTCTCTTTTTTCCCCTTTACAGCACTTTTGTCCTACTGATCTCTATGCCTCCTTCTCCCCTGAGTCTTAGGAACTTCTTTTACAGTAGCATTGAAGCAAAGAAATGTCAGTATTTCAGAATATTTGTAATATTGACCTAGTGCTGTGATGAGTAAAATACATTTCTCCAACACTTTATTTCCTGTAGATTCACAACCAGATCTAGTTATTTGAATAACTTCATTAATGGATTTTCCAGTAACTTTTTTCTAAGGATAAAATACTTTTCTAGGTTAATTTTTTTCCTCTTGTTTTGGCTACTTACTGCTCTTTCATAAACAGCATTAACATGAAAAAGTAAGAAACATAGAAATTTATTTCAGAATTTTGTACATAAAATGTATGATATATAAAATTAAATTAACATGACATACTTATCAAGTGTTTACATTTCTAAGTATAATGTATAATCTCTATGAAGAATTTTTGTTTCAAGTGGTGGATGTAAGAGGGTTTTAGATTTATCATCGACATTGAAATGTTTCCCACACTCTAGACAGTTTTTCAGTTATGCATGGCAGCTATTTTCACTTTTTAATTTTAAATTATCTTTTGACAATTTTACACATGTATACAAGACTATTTTGATCATATTATCCCCATATTCATCTTTCCTATCTACCTCATAGTCCTCTGGAACCATTGTTTTTCCCAACATATCTCCATATTTTACTTATTTTTTTATTATTATAAAATTTACTTTAATATGGTTTAATAAATTAAAATAGTTTAAATAAGAATCATTTGCATATGCATAATTGTGAGGTTATTAATACATCAAGGACAATTTACCAGTAGGTATAGCAATGAAGAAAAATAAGCCTCCTTCAGTCACCATTAACTACAAATAGCTAGGGGTCTCATTTGTCCTCACCCCAATCATTATGCAAAATTGATGTGCTTTATTTTGTGAAGGATTTGTGTAGGTAACCATAGCTGCTTTCATTTCATGAGTGCAATAACCATTTCACATCAGTATTACAGTATTCACATCATCTACTCATACCCTGAGCATTACATTCTTTTTGTCTCCTAGTCCATGCTGTTCCCTGAATCTTCGGGTGGAAGGGACAGGCTATAAATGTCTTTTTCTAGGTCTGAGCATAGACTAGCCATGTATTCTCTGATCATTTATTTGTTTTGAGCATCTTTATTAAATCATACCCACTGCAGCAAGACGCTTTTCTGGGTAAGAATGAGAACATAATCTATAGGTAGAAACATAAATATTTAGAAAACAGTTTTACAACATGTCCATTTACTAAACCAGTAATGAGTTTCTCCTTAAGGCCTATGACTTTCTGAGAGATTTTGGCCAGATTTGACTCTCCCTGTAAAGTGCATCTTAAATCCCAAAAGAAAAGGATTAGTTATTCCACAGCAATCATGAGACTATTGTACAAATGGGCAATCCTGCCTGGTTGACCAATATATAGTAGAGTACAGGTTCCATTGCGGAGTAAGTCCACTGATGACTCTTCTGCCAGCATCCTGCAGGTTAACCTACCCTCCATAACTATTAATGCTAGCCCACAGGAGGGAAGTTTCTGGCTGGGTTCTAGCTTGATTTGTCTGTTTTGAACCAAACTATGGAGCATCATCAGCAATAGGGTCTTATCATCAAGTTCTGATGGGCAATGAAAAGCAAATACAGCCGGGCGGTGGTGGCGCATGCCTTTAATCCCAGCACTCAGGAGGCAGAGCCAGGCGGATCTCTGTGAGTTCGAGGCCAGCCTGGGCTACCAAGTGAGTTCCAGGAAAGGCGCAAAGCTACACAGAGAAACCCTGTCTCGAAAAACCAAAAAAAAAAAAAAAAAAAAGAAAGAAAAAAAGAAAAAAAAAAGAAAAAGAAAAGAAAAAAAAGAAAAAAGAAAAGAAAAGCAAATACAATATCCAGTGTTGTGGATTCCTCTGAGGCTTTTCTGACCGGCAGCTCATAGGGAGGGAGGTAGACCATGCCTGTTGCTGGTCTTGTTTAATTGCACATGGTTTCAAGGAGCAGAATTTTCTACCAATGCAATTCTAATTACTTCACTTTAATTCTTAAAAATTAACCTACAAGATAATGGGTTTCTGTAAAAGATTTCTGTAAGTCTGAAATGCAATCCTAATTAGTCTTCACAATAAGAACCTGATGTCAGATGGTAGCGTGAAAGCTGAAAGATCAGAGCAGCAGAGCAGCCAGCCAGCAGAGACTTCTTACTCTACAAAATCTCAGAAGGAATGGATCTGCCTGTCTCTATAAATCCTCAGACTGAATGGGCCAAGATCCTGTCTCCACCCTCCTTATATTCCCGTCTCCACTCTCATGTGCTAGATCAAAGTCCTCTACCACTCCCACCTGGCTCTCTTTCTCTTTTAGACTGGATCAGTCTTGTGTAGCCCAGGGTAGCCTTGAACTCCTGATCTTCCTGCATCCTCTTCCCAAGTGCTAGGATTAAAGGTGTGTGCCACCACTGTCTAGCCTCTAATGGCTAGCTCTGACCTTTGATCTCCAGGCAAGCTTTATTTGTCAGAACACAAAATACCACACATAAGTCCTCAGTTTTAGTTAAGCCTTCCCAAACCTCTCATCTCCCCATATAAAATATTAACAATGTAGTCTAAATTTAATTATTGCCAGTTTTTTTGTAGGTACTAGGGATTGAGCTTAGGTCTCACACATGTTAGTCAAGAGCTCCACCACTGAGCTCCACCTGCCAGCTATGAAGTCTTCCTAAGACTGTAGTTCAGCCTGGAGTTTGCCAGACTGTAGTTCAGCCTGTAGTTTGTAGGACTGTAGTTCAGCCTGGAGTTTGTAAGACTGTAGTTCAGCCTGGAGTTTGTAAGACTGTAGTTCAACCTGTAGTCTGTAGGACTGTAGTTCAGCCTGGAGTTTGTAAGACTGTAGTTCAGTCTGTAGTTCAGGGCTCCAGCTTTTTTCTTAGAATTCTTGCGAAAACACAAACCTTAGAGATGACCTTTCTAATTGTACTCCCTCTGACATTCAAATTAAAAAGAAGAACCCATAGAATACTAACCTTTGCTCATCACAGGCAAAAGAAGAAAGCTAATTTTACAATTATGCTCATAATACCACTCATGAAACCTTAATAGTTAATGTTATAAATAAGTTATTAACACTAATACAAAAATTATAAAATTTATAGTTTCAATTTGAATTCCCAGTGAATCAATGATCTGCCTTGGCATTTCCTGGGTATTTTGAAAAGAATTAATGTTGTCAAGATTAGCCAAAATCATAGAATGAGAACTATAGTAGAATGTAAGGCTATGGTTGTTGAGGCTTTGAAAAGATAATCATCCTATATTTATAAACCTTCTGACATTAATAAAATTTATAAAAGGTACTTAAACATATAACAAAATGACTGTCTAGATTTAGAGAATTGTTGAGAAAGGAAGGACAGTCCTCTGTGAAGTTCTGCTGTCTACAAACCAGTATTGACATGTGTGTGCTCCATTAAGCATGTATCACATAGGAAATACAAGGCCAGCTCATAAGCATTTACCGATGTCATATATTAAATCAAAGCTTCACTGCAGTCTTCTAAGGGAGATGGCATTCTCATATTTTGCTGTCAGATAAAGTGACAGCAAGATGATGCAGCTTTCCCAAAATCAATAGAGAGGATTTTGAACCATGTGGATAGGATATGAAAATGTCCACAGACAGCTTTGCTAAACAGTGTGTTTTATAAACCTGATATTTTTTTATTAGCTAAATTCTCTATTTTCAGGTGTTTTCTTATACTGCTGACAAAGAAATTCGAACTGATGACTTGTGCCTGGATGTTTCAAGACTCAATGGACCTGTAATCATGTTAAAATGCCACCATATGAGAGGAAATCAGCTATGGGAATATGATGCTGAGGTAAGATGTTTTCTATGACTTACTTATCACTAAATACTTAAGTTCAGTTACTTTCTCCAAAAACAAAGCCAAAGAGGAAATGAATTATTAGCATGCTTAATCAAATTTGATAACATTAGGGTGACATCATATAAACTGGATTTTGTCAAACTAGTCCATTGCTGTAAAATCATATTATGTGATAAAAAAAATTTTATCTTCATGTATATTTCCAATGTAAATCCAGGAAAATGTGCTTCCATGAGATGTATGTGTAAATACAGGAAGATATTGAAATATGTTAGTATTTAAAATCTGTTCCATTATAATATTTAATGTTTATAATTCTCAGTCTAACATTTTCAAGATCTGATGAGAGTACCAAGATGTATTTTTTTCTTGGAAAGAATATTACAATGAATCTCTTTCTATTTTCTGTAGTGGATTTGTGTAGAAGCAAATGCACTAGTCAGGAATAGAGTTACCGAGTAGTCCCTTCACAGCATGTCATCCCCTTATGTCGGAGAGCAGGGTAATGAAAACAAACAAAACATACTGAGGATTTATTTAGGCCAGGTGCAAAAATTAGTTCAGCCATCAGATGGAGCTAATAAAAAAGAAATACTTCTCTTCCAAAAACTAAGTCTCCAAAAGACTTTTATTTCTGTCAAATCTCTTGGCTTAGGAGGATGAACTGGTCATTGGGTCGCATGATAGGCAATAGTAAATAGCAATGGATGCATTCACCAGAAAAACTCAACTTTATTCTTAGGAGATAAAAACATAGTAGAGGTAAATGCATTCTATAGGTGCAGCATTTCACCAAAGCCTAATGTTTTTCAGCATCTCTGGTACTTTAACTGTAACAAGATCTTATTTTAAAAATATTTTGAGTACCATTTTAAACCCCACTTCTCTGTGGAGCAATATGCTGAATAGAAAAAATAATCAGTTCTTGCAAGATCAGAAATGTGTGTGCAAGGATAATTTGAGGTCTATATTTTGCATATTGCCAGGCTCTGAGGACACCAAATATTTTCTGTAACATAAAGAAAAACACCTTGACTCCTCCTACATTGCATTATTGTGCTCTTTGCTGACATCTTTCCTTCTTTATTTGGCCACCATTTTGTTTTCCTGAACTTGAACTGTTAGAATAGTGATAACTGTCTGTTATCACCATGCTTTATTTTAAGTCCCCAGAGGACCATCTCTCTACTAAATACAAGTATGAAATCTGGATCTTGAATCCAATTTTACCTCTCTTTTTTAAATTTTATTTTATTAAGAGATTTTCTATCCATTTTATATACCAACCACAGATTCCCCTGTCCTCCCAACCCCCAGCCTTCCTCTCCAACTCACACCCCCATTTCCACCTCCTCTAAGGCAAGGTCTCCCATAGGGAGTCAGCAGAGCCTGGTATATTCAGTTGAGGCAGGTCCAGGCCCCTCCTCTGTGTACCAAGGCTGTGCAAAGTGTCTCATCATAGGCACTAGGCTCCAAAAAGATGGCTCATACACTAGGGAATTCTCAACAGAAGAATCTCAAATGACTGAAAGACATTTAAGGAATTACTCAACATCCTTAGTCATCAGGGAAATGCAAATCAAAATGACTCTCAGATACCATTTTACACCTGTCAGAATTGCTAAGATCAAAAACACTGAAGACAGCTTATGTTGGAGAGGATGCACAACAAGGGGAACACTCATGCACTGTTGGGAAGACAAATTTGCACAGCCACATTGGAGATCAATATGGTGTTTTCTTAGAAAACTGGGAATCAATCTTCCTCAAAACCCAGTTCTACCACTCTTGGGCATATACCCAAGGGATGCTCAATCATACCACAAGGACAATTGCTCAACTATGTTCATAGCAGCATTATTTGTAATAGCCAGAACCTGGAAACAACCTAGGTGCCCTTCAACTGAAGAATGGATAAAGAAAATATAGTACATATACACAATGGAGTACTACTCAGCAGAAAAAAATGATGACATCATGAGGTTTGCAGGCAAATGGATGGAACTAGAAAATATCATCCTGAGTGTGGTAGCCCAGACTCAGAAGGACAAACATGTTATGTACTCACTCAAAAGTGGATACTAAATATAAAGCAAAGTATAACCAGACTGCAACCCACTGCTCCAGGGAGGCTAGCTAGTAAGGAGTACCCTAGGAAGGACTCATGGATCACCCAGTGATGGAGAAATGGATGAGATCTACATGAGCAAACTGGGGGTAAGGGTGTAAGAGAGGCCAAACAGAGGGTAAGCAGAGTGCTAGGGAGGTTCCCAGGAATCCACAAAGATGTTTCCATCATAGACTACTAACAATAGTCGAGAGAGTGCCTGAGCTGGCCTACTCGGGTGCTCAATTGGCTGAATACACTAACTGTCATCATGGAACCCTCATCCAGTGACTGATGGTTGCAGATGCAGAGATCCACAGCCGGGTCCCAGGCGGAGCTCCAGGAGTCCAATCGGTGAGAGAGAGGAGGAATTCTATGAGCAAAGGATATTGAGACCATGACTAGAAAAAGTGCAGAGACAACTAACCAAACTAGTGGACACACATGAACTGTGGGCCAATAGTGAGGAGCTCCCATGGTACTAGACTAGGCCCTCTGGATAAGCAAGACAGATGTTTAGCTCCAACTGTTTAAGGGGCCCCCAGGCAGTGGGGTCAGGACCTGTCCCTAGTGCAATTTTACCTCTTCTATGAGGGGAAAAAACAGACAAAATAGGAGTTCTGTGAATAATATTTATTTTTAAATAAAACATTGTGTTGTTGCTACTTAATTCTTCCCAAATCATAAAATTTTATTAGGTTTTTGTTAAAAGAAGTAAAATACAGTACATGCATATTAAGAATGAAAGAGTATATATTTTATAAGATAAAGCTGTGTTGTCCAATATAACACTCCAATCTTTAAAGTTTTCTGAAGCCCTTGGCTAAACAATAGCTTCCATAGTCACAAGTAAAATTCCTCCATGGTGACAATATTGTTGATAATTACATTTATATCTTGTTTTTTTTTTACTATCAGTAATATTTATATTGAATACTAAATAATATTTAAAGGAAAATGAAAAACCATAGCTTTTCAACTAGGTAATTTTTTGCATATTTCCTCTCATAATTTTTCTTCTGTAATATTTTGTAAAATTATAAATTTTGAGATATATTAGGTTTTTTGGGGTACTCCTAAAATACTTATAATATGCCATCCATTTCAAGAATTTTTATTGAAAACAAATAATCTCATATCAAAAACATGTGTCATCATTTCATTTACTTCTATGTTTATGTGTTAGAAGCTAAATTTGAAGTTCCACTTACATAATCACCCTTCTGCTCAATGAGAGATGGTCCAGCAGGTAAAGATGGTTAATGTACCATCCTGGGGACTGTAACTTAAATGTTGGAACTGACAGGAAGTTGAACTGAGAAGGTCCATACTGACCCTGTAAGGTTGTCCTTAGAACTCCACACGTGTGTCATGGCACACATGCCTCACATACATTTCATGGGCACTTACATGTGTGTGTGTGTGAGAGCTCACCTCTCTCTGTCTCTCTCTCTGTCTCTCTCTGTGTCTCTCTCTCTCTTTCTCTCTCTGTCTGTCTCTGTCTCTCTGTCTCCCTCTCTCTCTCTGATTCTTACTCTCTCACATTTCTCTCTCACTCATGTGGTGATATTGTGTCCCCCAATATATTGTACACCCTAATAAACTTATCTGGGGTCAGAGAACAGAACGGCCACTAGATAGACATAGAGGCCAGAAAATGGTGGCACACACACCTTTAATCCTAGCGTTCTGGAGGCAGAGATCCATCTGTATCTCTGTGGGTTCAAAGCCACACTGGAAACAGCCAGGCATGGTGATACACACCTTTAATCCCAGGAAGTGATGGCAGGAAGCAGAAATGTATATAAAGCCTGAGGACCTGAAACTAGAGGCTTTTTAGAGCCTTGTTAAGATTTTAGGCTTCTAGCAGTAGTTCACCTAAGACCCATTCAGATGAGGACATAGAGGCTTTCAGTCTGAGAAAACAAGACCACCTGAGGAATTGGCGAGGTGAGGTTGGCTGTGGCTCATTCTGTTTCTCTGACCTTTCAGCGTTTACCCCAATACCTGGCTCCGGGTTTGTTTTTGTTAATAAGATCTTTTAAGATTCATGTTACACTTTCCCACACACAATAGTGAATAATAATTAAAAATAAGTGTGTATGTGAATGCAGAGAAACCCTGTGAGAAGGGAAGAATAGCATATTACCATGCTCGGCCCTTTTAAAATTATTTTTGAATTTTGATTATGTTTTGTAGTAACTAAAAAGGGTATAATGTGTTTATGAACTTGAAATACTTTTGATGACTTCCTTTACCTTTAAGTGTTGCATTTATGGACCTTTCTTCCCACAACATATTCTGATAGCTGCTATAAGCAGTGAATCTTGAGCTTGAAATTCTCCTGGGACTTGAAATCTTGAACCTGAGACATAATGTTTTAACACACAAAATCCAAGTTTCTATTTTGTTTTGTTTATTTATTCCCAGGTCTTTGATATGCATATTTCAGTTTGATCTAGTCTCTAGACAGTGATAAATAGCTTCTATATTTTGGGGGGATTACTTAATTTGATTTCATGTGTATGAATGATTACCTGAATACAGTCTGTGTATGCAGTGCACATGGAGGCCAGAAGAGAGTCATAGATCTCCTGGGACTGGAGTTACAGACAGTTGTGAGCTGCTATATGGGTGCTGGGAATTGAATATGTTCCCCCTGCAAAAGCAGCCAATCCTCTTAACTGCTGAGCCATCTTTCGAGCCTTCTTTTATAGATTGCTGCAAACCAATGCAAACAGGAAAGGACAGAAAAGTACTTTGGAAAGTGCAAGGCCTTCGGGGGGACCCAAGGGAAGAGGGGAGAAAAAAGGATGAGAGATACCGAGGTGTGAAGAAGTCCTTGTTCAGTGGCTCTGTTCTCACGTTCCAATAGTGGAAGGTAGAAAGTGCTGCCTGCTACCTCTATAATTCAGTTCTTTGTCATTTGCTAGTAAGGGTAAAATTTTTCTTCTTTGAGAAACCTCTGAGGTGGTGCAGTTTTGAGTCAGAATAAAAACTGGTGGAGTTCACAAAATTACAGAGCTGAAAAGAATCTTAAACTCCTCTCCTTCAAGCTTTGTCCGGACAAACCTGAAGCACAAAGATTACCCTGCCAGGAGCAGAGCTAGGATTCAGGTCCTAATAAAGTTTTCAAAGAAAGCTAGTTACCGGTTCAATTGTGAATCTCACAGTGTGAAGTGTTGAAATATTCCATCGCCTTCTCGGCCACGCTCCTTTCAGTCTGAGAAAAGAAAGAGTCATCCATCGGAATGAACATGTAGAACATTCAGAACACCGCGTGCCTTGAAGCATGGAGTCTCCCTCGCTGGTTTGGTTTGTTATCTGTTTAAGTGAACAAAAGAAGAGAAGGAAAGAAAGTTAATGGAAGGCTGTGATTTCCCTGTTTGCTTAGGCCATTCTTGCCACAACCTTATGAAACTGTTATTGTTGTAGTCTCTATGTTTGAAATAAAGCCGAGTCAGTGTGTGCATCAAGGTGTCTGGCATTAAAAGCCGGCAGTTTCTCCGATACTAATTTGCCTCCTGAGGTAATTGAAATACTACAAATAATTAGATGCTCTCAGTGGTGATGATCTGATAAGCTGGGCAAACAGTGGGACCCTGTTACATACAAGCAAATGCTAAGTCACATGCAGTATCAGATTGTATTCACATATGAATGTCTCCTTTCCTTAATGATAAGAAAGCCCATCTGCAATAAATATGAGCTGTTTAAAAGGCAAATGGCCACACAATTACTCTATCACAATAATGGCTTAGAAACCTTAGTTAAATGTCTTCATAATGTAATTAATATAAAATTTCTCTTCAAATTGAATGGAGCTAAGTATGCATTGATGAAAAGTGCCTCTCTGGCTAAAAGATTTGCAGTACTTTCTGACTCCCCTAAGTTGGTTTGTAAAATATATTTAATTAAAATATGATTACTTCACTCTTCGCTTCCTTTTCTTCCCTCCAACCACGTCTATGTTTCCTTCCTCCAAATCTCAACACCTTCACTCCCTTTCAAATAGATAATTGATTGTTACTTTTACATATATAGAGATACAGATGCACACATACATAAATACAAACTTCTGAGTATGCATAAGTCAATGTTTCTTAAACAACACAACATGAATATTCTTGGCACTCTTTTAAGGCTGGCATCACTGGTTTGATTTGGTGAGAACATGACTTTTTATTAGCACCATACGATACACTTGATATAGATTACCAATAAAATTATCCAGATGTTTTAGTGCCATGGGATATCTGTTTCCAGCA